>NC_058083.1:472375925-472975925 GCF_014858855.1 Bufo gargarizans | reverse complement strand
GCAAAAACTGATGTCCAATGATGACATTGAGGCCTATCTGATCGTGTTTGAGAGAGTGGAGGAGAGAGAAAGAGACTGCCAGTAGCAGAGTAGGCAGAGGTCCTTGCGCCCTTTCTGTCCGGTGAACCACAAAAGGCCTACTATGGCCTCAGGGAGCAGGATGTCCAGAACTATGCCAAGTTAAAAATGGAGGTTCTGGCTCGCTTGGGCATTATGCCAGCTGTTCATGCCCTGAGGATCCACACATGGAGCTACACTATGAATGCCCTAATTCATCTCGTACGGAAGTGGCTGGAACCTGAGTCTTCTACACCGGCCCAGATCGTGGAGAAAGTAGTTGTGGATTACTATTTTAGAGTCCTCCCTGCAGAGCTACAGAGGTGAGTTGGACATGGAGACCCCAAAACTGCTGACCAGCTCGTTAGCCTGGTGGAAATATTTCTGGCAACTGAGGACTACCTCTGTGATTTCCCTGCTGCACCAACACCTCTCCGGAGTATCAGACCCGTGTCATCTGTGGGTAAGAGAGTTCCGGCTGTTGGGGGTGTATGGAAGGGTGCAAGAGGGAGCAAGGCTCTAGAGGTTGGGCATCGGCATAAGACTGTGTCCCACACTGGCAGTCTGGTCCCGGAGAGGTATTCCTACCGAGGAGACCTGGGATGCTCCAGTGCTGGAGGTGCCGTGAGTGTGGACACATTGCTGCCCATTGCCCTCTTACCTCAGAGCCCATGGAGTGTGGAGCATGTATGCTGCGCCAGTCTGTGCGGCCTCACCAGGACTAGAGACTGAGCCGCAGATATGTATTCTGGTGGTAAATTACTTCTACGTCAGGGCTCTTTTGGACTCCAGTAGTCTGGTCACCTTGGTGCGTGCCAGCTTCGTGGCTAGGAATTATGTGCCGGACAAAAGCATAAATGTGCTGAGCATCCACGGGGAGGCCAAGTCTTACCCAGTGGCTCGGGTTAAGCTGGTGACTCCGGCTGGGACTGTAGCCTATGAAGTTGGGGTAGTCAAAAGACTTATGCATGATGTGATATTGGGCCGGGACTTCCTATTGTTTTGGAAATTATGGTTTAAGTAAAATGCACATTGACGATCACACTTGTGGACTGGGGTCTGCGCTCCTGAACATAAATGCATACCGGTATAGGCAGGTTTAGCATAGGACCCGCCTGAACTGAGACCACCTTGTCGCTTGGTAGGTGGGCTTAGATGTGTTTTGATCAAAATGTATTGACCAAGTGTCTCAGATTTTATAAATAGATTGAGGGCCTAGTCCACATGTTATGCTTGTATCTATTATTACAGTGCATTATTTTCTGTGACTGTATAAATGTAGCCATGTACATCCGCAACATTCATTATCATATCGTACAGGATGTTTTATTTTTTATTTTTTCCGTGATTTGTTTAACTTGTCTTGAAAGAGTGGCACCTTCATTTGTGAATACACTCCTATCTTGGGAGTAGCATTCATGTGCACTTTTGCCCCACCTATCTAACCAAGGCGACCTTGATTAAGGTAGTGCATATAGTTGTGTGTGCTCCTCCTCCCACCAGTTGCTGCTGCACATGGATGTAACTAGGAGCAACACACTATATGTGTGGGGTCTGCGCTCCTGAACATAACTGCATAACGGCATAGGCAGGTTTAGCGTAGGACCCACCTGAACTGAGACCACATTCTCGCCTTAGATGTGTTTTGATCAAAATGTATTGACCAAGTGTCTCAAATTTTATCAATAGAGTGAGGGCTTAGTCCATATGTTATGCTTGCATCTATTATTATAGTGCATTATTTTCTGTGACTGTATAAATGTAGCCATGTACATCCGCAGCATTCATTATCATATTGTGCAGGATGTTTTATTTTAATTTTATTCCGTGATTTGTTTAGCCTAGCAGTGCTCTAACTGTGTCTGATAGATTGGCAGTGCTAAACTGCTACTGATTCTGCCTGTCCTTTGACCAGCCTGGCAGTGCCTACTGCTTCTGATCTAGTCCGTCCCTTGCCTGGCCTGCACTGCTTCTGATCTAGTCCGTCCCTTGCCTGGCCTGCAGGCGGGTTCTTTTTGTACAGTCACTCAGAATTGAGAAAGCTTGTTGGAAGAACGAGTGAAACGTTTTCAAGAAATCTACAGTACGTCCAGTTGCCTTGATTTATTCTTTACAGATATACCATGACCTGGATAAATGAGAACCTTTACAGACTTACTGCTTCTGTTCCTGTGTTTGTCCTGCCTTCATGAGAGGGTCCCTGACCCTGGGTTCTCCAGAGGGAGAATCTCTAGTCTGTGTGCAGCTCTGCCTGTGACCGGCATGTTTCCGTTCCAGGCATCTGCTTCTGTGCTGGTCTGTTCTGCTGGTGCTTGCACCTGCATGGTTCTTTGCAGGTAAGGGGCCAAGTGTACTGGGACCTTCCTGGATGTACAACTAGTGAGCCCTCGGCCCAGTTAATCCCCACCACCAGGGGTTCTATGAACAACGGCTCTAGGTTTTGCCTCTGGTCTGCTGGTGCACTTGGTTCTGTGGTAGTTCTACTACTATTGCCTAATATTGCACTATTGCATTTCTGTACTGTCATGTTCTTTTATTACTTGTGTAATAAAGTACTCTGTTGGTCCTTGGGTTATCTTGCCTGTGTCCTGTTTGCAAGACATTCCGGAGGTCTGCCTTGGGCCCTCGGCACATGACAGAGAGAAGGATGAAAGGTGGAAGTAAGTAGAAGTAGGGAGGAAGTAAGGGGGAATGGAGGGACGGAGGAAGGAAGGAAGTGGAGAAGGGAGGATAGAAAAAGGAGGGAGGGAGATAGGAAGGAAGGAAAGAGGAGGGAGGGAGAGAAGGATGAAGGGTAGAAGGAAGGGAGGAAAGAAGTTAGGAAGGAAGGAAAGGGGAAGGAGGGATGGAGGAAGGAAGAATATGGAGAAGGAGGGAGGATAGAAAGAAGGAGTAACAGCGGCTGCTGTGAGCCACTGTTCCCCTGCTTACTGCCAAGTTCCCGGACACCTTGTTCAGAGGTGATCTGATGCCAGTGATTCCCCATCCACCACTGCAGTCCTGGGTTCTGTCCTTGTAGTAACTGTTTGTTCTGGGATCCGCTCCACAGTTTTCTTTCAGCCCTGGCCACAGCATGCTTGCTGCTTGTTCCCTGCAGCACTTCCTTAAGGGCCGGATCGCATCACTTCCTGTGTTTTATGTGTTGGATTATGTGAACTTGCTGACCAATCCTAGCCATCCTGCACTTATATAAGTAGCTCAGCCCCCTTCCCAAATGCCTGAGTGTCAAGGTCCTTGTGTCCTGCAAAGGTTGCTTATATCTCTGCTTCGGTCCTGCACTGTTGCTCCTGCTGGCTACATCTATACGTCTGGAAGCTAGCTCATGTACCTCCTGGTCCGCCTGGACCAGTTGCCTCGTGTGTCAATCCTCCTCAAGAGGTAGTGACCTGTGTTCCCCTCAGGAAAGTCTATCCCTGCCATCAGGAGTACTGTGAAGAATGAGGGTTTCACTCAGACAACGCCCTTAGAAGAGGTAGGACACGTGGTACAGTGGGTTCACACCTGCTGGTTCGTGACAGTACACTCAAGCCATGGACCCTGCTGGTCACTCCAAGCCTGTTGTTCAGGAATTGTTACATGAAGTGAGGCGTCAGAGTGAACAAAATGTTGCTGCTCGTCTGGATGACATTTCTCCTCCAGCTACTGCAGGGTCGCCAGTCACGAATACCCCTGCAATAACTATACCAGTGAATCTGGATTTGTGTGCTGCTAGTGTGCAACTCCCTCTGCCATCACACTATGGTGGAGATCCCAAAACTTCCTGACCCAGTGCCTGATCCACTTTGAGTTGCATGGGCAGAAGTTTCCCACTGAGCGGTCCAAGGCTGCCTTCATTATGTCCCTGCTGTCTAATAAGGCCCTTACTTGGGCAAATCCTATATGGGAAGATGGAGGTCCAGAGACCACTAATCTGCAGTCTTTCCTGGCTACCTTCCAGCTGGTCTTTGAAGAGCCTGGTCGCACATCCTCCGCTGCATCAGCTCTGCTGCGTCTACAACAGGGTTCCTTGTCTGTGGGTCAGTACGTCATCCAGTTTCGCACCCTGACAGGCGAATTTGCATGGAAAAATGAGGATCAACTGGCAGTGTTCTGGGAGGGCCTTTCTGACCGGATTAAGGATGAATTAGCTGGTCGCAACCTTCCATCCACTCTAAATTACCTGATCACCTTGGCCACAAGAATAGATATGCGTTTCAGGGAACGTTCCAGGGAGGTTGCATGCACCAGAAGACCACGTTGTTTGACTCCATCCTTCCAGAGACCTGTTCTTCCTCTAGTGTCCACCCCATCTGAAGAGCCCAGGCAAATATAGCGCCCTCAATTGTCTGACCAGGAACGACTGCGCTGCAAATCAAAGTACCTGTGTCTGTATTGTGGAGGCAAGGTCCACTTTGTGCGTAATTGTACACAGAAGCTGGGAAACGCCAATGTCCAGGATCACTTGCAGAGGTGGTCTTAGACAAGGAGAAGTCCTCTTCGAAACTTTCAGTTCTGGTGATTCTCACTGTCTGTGCCTGCATTCTTGGACTCTTGGTCAGCCGGTAAATTCCTTCAGCAAGCTCTGGTCCATCAGTACCAGCTCCCTACCATCCGTATAGAAAGGCCTCTGTCGTTGGCTTCCGTAAATGCACTGCCACTTCCCGAACCTGTGCTTTTTGTTACTATGCCCCATAAGTGTCAAATACTGGTTCTGAATTCAGAGATGATTTCCTTCTATGTGCTTCCAGTGTCCATGAATCCGTTTATCCTAGGTCTACCCTAGCTGCATCAGCATACTTCAGTTCTGGACTGGCACTCCGGTCAGATTCTGCAGTGGGGATCATCCTGTCAATCCACCAGATTATCGGAGCTCTGACCTTTTTCCTCACCTACAGTACTTGAAGACCTGCCTGCGCTTCTTCAGCAGTATGCCAGTTTTGTGGATGTCTTTAGTAAGAAAGAGGCCGAGCCCCTGCCTCCTCACCGTCCATATGACTGTCCAATTGACCTTCTGCCTGGTGCCACTCCTCCTCATGGTCGAATCTACCCACTCTCGCTTCCTGAGGACCAAACGATGTCTGATTATGTAAAAGAGAATCTTGAGAGGTGGTTTATCCGGAAATCTACTTTGCCAGCCGATGCTGGGTTCTTATTTGTACAGAAGAAAGATGAATCCTTATGGCCCTGTATTGACTATCGAGGTCTGAATAAGGTCACAGTCAAGAATCAATACCCTCTTCCACTAATCTCTGAACTCTTTGACAGGATTCAGGGAGCTAAGGTCTTCACTAAATTAGACCTGCGCGGTGTATACAACCTTATCTGCATTCAAAAGGGCGATGAGTGGAAGACTGCTTTGAACACTCTTGACGGTCAATACGAGTATCTCGTCATGCCCTTCGGTCTGTGTAATGCTCCCACGGTATTTCAGGAGTTGGTAAACGATATCTTCCGGGACCTGCTCTATGTCTGTATAATAGTTGTACCTGGACGATATACTGATCTATTCTCCAGATCTGAACACTCCACGGAGGCATGTACATTTAATTTTACAGCGGTTGAGAGAGAATCAACTTTATGACAAACTCAAGAAATGTAACTTTGAAACATCCACCATACAGTTCCTCGGATACATCATCTCGGATGCCCGGTTGCAGATGGATCCTAAAAAACTGAATGCCCCCAGGGTATTCGTGCCATCGTGTCATCCCGAACTTTTCCTCTTCATCTTTTACATCTCCACTCTGACTAAGAAAGGTGTGAATGCCAGAGTCTGGACTCCTTTCGTCCAATTAAAAAGGGCCTTTGCTTCTGCACCTTTTCTGCGTCATCCCAATGTCTCCTGCCAGTTCTTTTTAGAAGTGGATGCCTCCTCCATAGGAGCCGGTGCTGTTTTACTACAGAAAGGTTCCAAGGGCAAGATGTTTACGTGTGGATTTTTCTCCAAGCTCTTCTCCTCTGCTGAGAGGAATTACTGTATATGAGAGCTTCTGGCCATAAAACTAGCCTTGGAGGAGTGGCATTATCTATTGGATAATCTTCACCGACCACAAGAACCTTACATATCTGCAGACAGCCCAGCGTCTGAACCCTCGCCAAGCCAGATAGGCACTCTTCTTCTCCCTTTTTAATTTTGAGCTTCATTTTCGCCCGGCTGAGAACATCAAGGCTGATGCTCTGTCTCAGTTATTTGATTTCTCCGACCAGCAGAAGGAGCCCCAGTACATTGTAGATCCTGCTTGCTTGATAATAGTGGCTCCTGTCCTGGTCAAAGACATCCCTCCCGGGAAGACATTTGTGCCGTCTGCCAAAAGAAAATATATTCTAGCTTGAGGGCACAACTCCAAACTGGCTGGTCACCCGGGGAATCCGCAAGACCTTAGAGCTTTTGTCTCACTGCTACTGGTGGCCCACGCTGCCTAAGGATGTGTGTGATTATGTGTCTGCCTGCACCGTCTGTGCTCAACATAAGGTTTCCAGAATCAAACCACCTGGGCTGTTGTTACCTCTTCCTGTTCCTGATACCCCATGGCAATGTGAATTTGTTACTGATCTGCCCTCTTCTGCTGGATGTACAGCTATCTGGGTGGTTGTGGACTGATTCTCCAAGATGATGCACTTTCTTTCTTTTGGCTGGACTGCCCTCGGCTGCTGAACTTGTTAAACCGGCATTTTGTTTTGGCCCAACATGACAACTGTGTACAATTGCTACCTTGGGCTAAGTTCTCCTATAACAACCACTCTAGTGGGTCTACTGGATCGTCTGCATTCTTTGTCATTTATGGACAACACCCACGTACTCCTCTCGCTGTTCTGGCATCATCTGGGGTACCAGCTGCCAATTCCTCTTTTAGGGATTTTTTGAAGATTTGGCGTGACACCATGGACTGCATCAACAAAGCAGTGACTCGCATGAAAACGAATGCAGACAAGAGAAGAAGAAAATCCCCTCAGCTCTCATCAGGAGATAAGGTATGGCTCTCCTCTAAAAATATCCACTTAAGGCTACCCAGTTTTAAGTTCGCTCCTAGATTCCTTGGACCCTTTGAAGCATTAAGGAGGATCAACAAAGTGACATATAAGTTATGTCTGCCTCTCTCTCTGCGGATTCCTAATGCCTTCCACATGTCCTTACTAAAACCAGTAGTTCTTAATCGCTTCTCTACAGCTAGAGATGGCCTTGCAGTTCGCCCAGCAGTCGTTTTGCGGCGAACTTTGCTCATTCGTTGTTCGGCGAACATATAAGGTGGTACAGGACAGCCAATTGAGAGCTTTCAGCACATGGGCGTACCCCCTACCTTATAAATATACCTGATCTGGGCGCCATTTTACATTCAGTCTTTTGCCAGTGTAGGTAGAGGTTGCTGTGTGAAGCAGGGACAGACTGTTAGGGACACAAAACGCTGCACTGATATGCAGTTAAATATTTTGTGAATTATTTCGGTGGAAATAAAAATTTCCACCTCCTCCATTAACTTCCTCATCTCTTCATTAACATCGGACACACTAACTTTACACCCCCCTTCCCCCAGCTATATATATAAGTGGTTCCTGCACCACTAAGGAGCGAATAGAGGTAAATGATACTGCCTGTCTGTTAAAGGGAACTACAGAGTGATACCACAATACATTTGATATTCAATTTAGCAAGAGTTTAAAGTGTCCACATATAGCACATAGTGGGACACTGCATCAAGATGAATCAGGGGTGGATCAGCCAGGATTTCCACACACCAATGCCTGATGTATCAGACTAGATCATCCATGGTGCCACACCAACATTTTGACAAAACAGACCGTTTTCTTCTGGCTACCTGCCTCAGCTACTATTCTGATGCTGTTACCCATCTGATGCCAAGTGCTCCTTCTTTCACCCACGATCTTCAGCGAATACGTGTATTGCCACAAACCTCCACAGTATGTCACCTTGCCAGGATAGAAGGAAGGAAGGAAAGAAAGAAGGAAAGAGGGAGGGAAGGAGGGAAGGAAGGAGAAAAGGATGAAGGGTAGAAGGAGGGAAGGAGACGGAGGGTGGAAGGAAGGGTAGAAGGAGGGAGGAAGGAAGGAAAGAAAGCGGGAGGGAGGAAATTACTTTCATACACACACGGTTATGGACCCCTGTGGATAACTTACTATTCTGTATATGATCATAGACAATCTTAGACTGTGACGTAGATGCTGACACTGCTCAAGAATTGGAACCCATGATTTAATATAATTTGGGTATTGATAACTATAGTGATGTTAATTCATGACACGAGCCTATATAGTTAGTGTGTTTTCTCCAAATGTAAGTGTTTTTACTCTGGTTTATTATTTTGAAAAATGTATTCAAATGTGATATGTCACAGTATCAGTGATCACATCAGCATGCTTCCTAAGGCCTCTCCTCCCTCTGGAGCGACCCGGAGGAGGCGGTGAGGATGGGAGGAGTGGTAGTGACTGTGAAAGAGGTCATAGTACTCATAATTCATGGTGGTAATCGCCACCCTGGGTCTCCCTGGACCATGCAGTGAATGGATGGTGCACCCTTTCTTCCCTTGGGGCACACCCTGGTATTGGGCCTCCTGCCTGGTGTTGGCTGCAGTGCCCTTTGAAGGTGGATGTTTGGCCGGGTGCAAGGGAGGAATACAGATGTTTCATCCTTCAGCTGCCTCCTGAGCTGTGATATGGAGGGAGCTGCAGCAGAAAGGAGACTCCCTTTGAGCTGCCAACTTGATATAAAACTAGCAGAGCAATTGGAGCAATGAATTGGGAGATCTATGGATCCATGTGAGGTACAGGGCTGATTATAGCTTTGTTAGAAAGAGATTGTCATGTACTGTATGATGTCTGATTTTCATTTTTCACATTAATCATGGGATAACCTCTTTAAAGAGAATATGTCAGCAGGAAATTCACTGATAAACCAGACACGATGCCTTGTAGGGATAGCTCAGCCCAATATAATGATTTTGATCCGTTGCTTCATATGCAAATGAGCAGCTGCGTGCACCAAGGGCGGGCCGAAGCCTTTCTGTGAACCTTTGCTCTGCTCGCTCCCCTTCTTGATTGCCAAGGCCAAGCAAGATGACTATGCCGGAACCTGGATGGAGCTGGGGGAACTGTAAATGGAACTATGAATGTTGACACAATTGACAAGAAAACACATACAGCACACACAAATGTTCAATTTCACACAATATTACATTTTTGCTATTTGGCAGAATACAGATGTGAGCAAGAAAATCTGGACCAAATAGAAAAGATATGTAAATATAGGAGCATATCTTTAAATCTTACCTGGTTAACATGGAAACTGTAGGTAGTGTACGGAACAAAGAACATCCCACAGACACATTAATCTTCCCTGACAGTTGTTCTGTTGTGCGGCTTTTTAATTAGGATACAAATATGCCAGCTGATATAAATAAAAAGGAGACTTTGCGAGCAATGCCGCCTCTCTGAATTTAGCTGAATACATTTAAATGTTTATTGCTCTTTTGGATTATGCTGAACACTCAGCAAAACACAATCTAAGAAATATGTACTCATCTAACTTACAGGGACTCGTTCAGTTAATATTGTCAGAATGAGCTGAGAACGTGCTATGTTATATTTAAATATTTCATATTATATTTAAATATTAGATACGTTATATTTACTTTTTAGGCAGATTTAAAAAAATAAAATAAAATAACAGTCAGGACTAGAAAGTGAAAATGTGCGAGACTTCGGTGAATTAGTATGGTAATCCTATCTACGTATTTAAAAACATTTTAAAATAGGAATCCAAAGTGGGCTTTGGTATCGAGACACACAGTTGGTGCACATTGAGCCAATACAGTTTAATGCTGTACGGAAACAACATTAAAAACTAAGGGGCAGATTTATTAAGACCGGCCAGTGGCGTAGCTATAGTGAAGGGGCTGCTTTGGGGCCCAAACTCAAAAGGGACCCACCTTGGAGTAGGTCTAAAAGATTTTATTGTCAGGGCCCCCTTAACAGTATTATACAATGACATCATATACAGTGACACTGTAGGAAATGGACAGAGCAGCTTCTGGGCCTGGTGTGAGAGAGCGATTTTGCCTCAGGAGTGGGGGTTGCATGGGAGGAGGGAGTTGCAAAGAAGTTGCTTGTGGGGGGGGGGGGGCATTCAAAAATTTGCTGTGGGGCCCAGTCATTTCTAGTTACACCACTGAGACCGGCGTTTTAGATGCCCTAAGCTGGCGTTTTAGGAGCCCTAAGCTGGCGGCAGGACTCTCCATAACTTCGGTGCATCCAGCGCCAGTTCTAAATGGAAGACAGCATCCTTACATTTAGACCTTTTTCTATGCCTGAAACAGGTGGAGAAAATTATAAGTGAGACAGACCTACCAGACCATTCCCTTCCACACCCACACCATGCCCAAAATTTTAGACCTGGCGCGAGCAGGGCGAAGTCGCCTGAAATATGCCAAATATAGGCATATTTCAGTATATTAAATGACCATCTAAGTTTTTGAATGAATCGACTTCGGATCTATTATCTGAAGCTCTATTTTCTCCAGCCTAGTCATAACCCCTGGAAACGAGCAGTGTATAATGCGGGGGGAAAAATAATCAAGCCAGCAAAGTAGACAATATGGACAATCACAATAAATTAGTAAGTGCCTTTGATCAGTTACCAATACACCCGGGGCCTGCTGAAAGTTTTAAGATCTGTCATGGTAAAATACCTTAAAAGCTATGCACGAAGTATGACTCAGAAGGCAGAGTGTCAGATAGGTCCTAATAATTCTCTATTATGATCTATGAGACAAGACATCAGAAGATCACAGGTTGTAACCCCCTAAAAGTTATGTAAAAAAAACAACAACATTTTTTTTATAAAAAATTCAAATAACCCCCCTTTCCCAATTTTACATATAAAAAGAAATTAACAATACAAAAATAAACATACCAGGTATCAAAGCATCCGAAAAACTATAAAAATAGGAAAATATTTATTCTAGGTGGTATACACTTTAACAGAAAAAAAATTTAAACATACGATTTTTTAGTCACCTCTTCCCCCAAAAAAATTTAATAACAATGATCAAGAAGTCATACATAACCTAAAAATGGCACCAGTGAAAACTACAGTTTGTCCCACAAAAAAACAAGCCCTCATACTGCTCTGTAGGTAGAAATATAAAAAAGTTTGGAAAACTTTGATTTGCAACAAAGCCGAATTTCTTTGTGCTTCGTGGTAACGAATCAGGCTTTCCTAAAATAACAGCTAAACATGATAGAAAGTGAAAGTAAGAAGCCCAGGAATGCGTGCAGCCAGCCAATCAGCAGATAGCCGTCCTGTGATGTCACAGCACTATAAAAGCCTCATTCCGCGCAGTCTCCGCCATTGTCCTGTGAGCTGAGCATAGTGCTCATGCGCTAGGGACAGTGTTGCTGCAATAATCCAGCGGCCATGTGTAATCCATCCACCATGTTGTCTTAACTCTAATCATTTTAAAAGGAAAATACCACTAGGTTAATAGTAGTGAGGGATCGTGGACCTTATGGAGGGATCCACATGGGAGTATGGTCATCCCTGTTGTGGATCCCTCAACTTTTTTGCTTTGAACAAGGTTTTCCACTTCAATACTGTGTACCATCTCTGGTGCCATCACAACACGAGTCGGTGGACCGTGGATATTAGTGCCGGGTGTCTGCTCTTTAAAACAGCAGACACCAGGCAATCATGGCATCTGCTGCACATGCCAGCGGGCGCCATTTTTAAATTCCTGGCTGCCCTCGTCAATTTAATGTCAGGTGTATGGAAAAGGTTAACCTACAAGCCTTCAAACTGAGATTAGGCCACCAAGTGAGAAGAATATGATTAGGCAAAGTGGCCTGAGCATACCTGGTTTATAGCAATTTGTGAGAAATTAATTAGTAACAAATGTAATTTCTTGGCAAACTTCGGTGCAGCTGCGGAATCGTATTATTCAAAACTTCGCTCGTCTCTACCTAAACTCTGTGAGTGGAGACCAGAGCGGCTGCCCTGATGTGCTGCTGACAATCATAACAGTCCCTCTCCTCACTCCATTCAAAGATAGCTGCTTTCTCCTTTTAGGATACATATTGTGCTATATCATTAAATGTTTAAAGGGTTTGGCCCATCTCAGACATTGATGACATATCGCTAAGACATGCCACCAATGTCAGATAGGTGCGGGTACTACCTCTTGCTCCCACTCCTATTTCAAGAATGGGACCCCTGATTGAAGAACATCATACCGTGCACATGAGGACGCTCTCCATTCATTGGTATGGGAGTTTCAAAGACAGCAAAGTGAGAATGCTTGGCTCTTTTCAAAAGTCCCATAGTGGTGAATGGAATGCACACTACGCAAGCATGGCCACTGCTCCATTCCCCATTATGGGACTTCCGGAAATAGCTGAGCCAACGTTTGGGTATTTTCAGAACTCCCGTAACGGTGAATAGAGGGTGGATGCTCACAAGCAGCTGCTTTCCATTCACTTTGAGTGGACCGTTCTGCAGAGAAGAGTGCTGGGACCAGAACCTATTTCTTAGCAATATGTCATCAATGTCTGAGATGAGACAACCCCTTTAAATGTATCATTAAGTCATTGCATGTATTGGTAATGTTATTCTAAGCATCCACATATTTATATTTATCATTCATCTTTTGTTCCTCTCTCAGGAAATTATTCCAAAGAAGGATGCACAACATATTCCATATTGCGGATCATAGCCTTTGGGTTGCTTTGTAATATGCTGTCACTTTTTACATTCTCTGATTTAGTTGTTTTTACTCACTGAACTGAATTCATAAGCTTTCCCAGCTTCTAGAAAGGCTGTTATAAAATTAAAAGCGAAATCTACCTGAAACAAAAGATCTTCATATTCAAGATGTATTTTTAAAGGGTTATTTCCATCTTAGACATTCGGGGTAGGTTCGGTACCCACCTGCACCTATACTTAGAACAAAGCCTGCAAAGTTCCGGAGGGTGCACTGTGCATATGTGGCCTCCCTCCATTAATTCCCATGGAAGAGCCAAATATAACCAAGAGCTGGCTCGGCTATTTCCGTAAGCCCCATAGAAATGAATGTAGCGGTGGTCACACTGTCTGGTGCGCTTCCCATTCATTTCAGTGGGACTTCCAAAAATAGTCGAGCATGCTAAACGGCTATTTTTGCCACTCCCATAGGAATGAATGGAGGGTAGTCGCGCATGCACAGTGTGCCTTCCGGCATTTTGCGGGCTCCGTTCTAAGTATATCAGACATTAGGGGCATATCCTATAAATAAGCCCCCAATGTCTAAGATGGAAATACCCCTTTAAATTTAAAGTGAATGTCTACCCTTTATCTCCATATTTATGATTGATTGTATTATTACTTTATTATTACTTTGTAATATATATTTTATTTTTGAAATACGCCTTTTTCTCAACTTATCAGACTGTTCTCCTCCCAAGCTACTTGCACTGATGATTCACAATCAGTTCACTGCTAAACTCTGCACACAAGTCCGTACACTAAGGCCTCTTTCACACCGGTGAGTTTTTGAGGTGAACGCATTGCACCCGCACTGAATCCGGACCAATTCATTTCTATGGGGCTGTTCACATGAGAGGTGATTTTCACGCATCACTTGTGCGTTGCGTGAAAATCGCAGCATGCTCTATATTGTGCGTTTTTCACGCAATGCAGGCCCCATAGAAGTAATAGGGCTGCATGAAAGTCGCGAGCATCCGCAAGCAAGTGCGGATGCGGTGCGATTTTCATGCATGGTTTCTAGGTGACAATCGGGATGGGGACCCGATCATTATTATTATCATCACTTATAACATGGTTATAAGGGAAAATAATAGCATTCTTAATACAAAATGCTAAGTAAATTAGGGATGGAGGGGTTAAAAAATGTAAATTAAAATTAAACTCACCTCATCCACTTGTTCGCGCAGCCTGGCTTGTCTTCTTTCTTCTTCTTTGATGACCTGGGACTCCCAATGTTAATAAGTCCCTCAATCAGACCTCAGATCAGACCTCCATTAGTACTCCAATCATACCACCATGTGAATGAACCCTATTCAGACCTCAAATCAGTTCTCAGTAAGTCCCCCAGTCAAACCTCAGATCAGACCTCCATGTCAATGACCCCCATGCTCAGATCAGATTAAAAAAAATATATCAATTTACCTCTAATGCTGCCAACACTGCTCAACTTAAGTGCTCTTCTTCTTTCTGGCGCATGAGATCAGAGGACACGAACGTCCTCACGCTGTGCACAGTCACAGCACAGAGAGCGGCCGAGGACCAGGGAAAAAGTGAGTCTTATAGGATGAAAGATATGGTAATTTTAGTCAATTGTCTTATTAATATATACAGTCAGGTCCATAAATATTGGGACATTGACACAATTCTAACATTTCTGGCTCTATACACCACCACAATGGATTTGAAACGAAACAAACAAGATGTGCTTTAACTGCAGACTGTCAGCTTTAATTTGAGGATATTTACATCCAAATCAGGTGAACGGTGTAGGAATTACAACAGTTTGCATATGTGCCTCTCACTTGTTAAGGGACATAATAAGAATCACAAATCAAACTTTCACTTTGTATTACTTGGTTGAAAATCCTTTGCAGTCAATTACTGCCTGAAGTCTGGAACGCATAGACATCACCAGATGCTGGGTTTCATCCCCTGGTGATGCTCTGCCAGGCCTCTACTGCAACTGTCTTCAGTTCCTGCTTGTTTTGGGGGCATTTTCCCTTCAGTTTTGTCTTCAGCAAGTAAGATGCTCGATCAATCGGATTCAGGTCAGGTGATTGACTTGGCCATTACATAACATTCCACTTCTTTCCCTTAAAAAACTCTTTGGTTGCTTTTGCAGTATGCTTTGGGTCATTGTCCATCTGCACTGTGAAGCGCCGCCCAATGAGTTCTGAAGCATTTGGCTGAATATGAGCAGATAATATTGCCCGAAACACTTCAGAATTTATTCTGCTGCTTTTGTCAGCAGTCACGTCATCAATAAATACAAGAGAACCAGTTCCATTGGCAGCCATACATGCCCACGCCATGACACTACCACCACCATGAGCAGTTCCTTTCCTTCTCCATACTCTTCTCTTCCCATCACTCTGGTACAAGTTGATCTTGGTCTCATCTGTCCATAGGATGTTGTTCCAGGACTGTGAAGGCTTTTTTAGATGTCGTTTGGCAAACTCTAATCTGGCCTTCCTGTTTTTGAGGCTCACCAATGGTTTACATCTTGTGGTGAACCCTCTGTATTCACTGTCATGAAGTCTTCTCTTGATTGTTGACTTTGACACACATACACAAACCTCCTGGAGAGTGTTCTTGATCTGGCCAACTGTTGCGAAGGGTGTTTTCTTCACCAGGGAAAGAATTCTTCGGTCATCCACCACAGTTGTTTTCTGTGGTCTTCCGGGTCTTTTGGTGTTGCTGAACTCACCGATGTGATCCTTCTTTTTAAGAGTGTTCGAAACAGTTGTTTTGGCCTTGCCTAATGTTTTTGCTATCTCTCTGATGGGTTTGTTTTGTTTTTTCAGCCTAATGGTGGTTTGCTTCACTGATAGTGACAGCTCTTTGGATCTCATCTTGAGAGTTGACAGCAACAGATTCCAAATGCAAATAGCACACTTGAAATAAACTCTAGACCTTTTATCTGCTCATTGTAATTGGGATAATAAGGGTATAACACGCATCTGGTCATGGAACAGCTGAGAAGCCAATTGTTCCATTACATTTGGTCCCTTAACAAGTGGGAGGCACATATGCAAACTATTGTAATTCCTACACCGTTCACCTGATTTGTATGTAAATACCCTCAAATTAAAGCTGACAGTCTGCAGTTAAAGCACATCTTGTTCATTTCATTTCAAATCCATTGTGGTGGTGTATAGAGCCAAAAATGTTAGAATTGTGTTGATGTCCGAATATTTATGGACCTGACTGTATTTACTGTATATTTAGGCTCCATTTGTTGCAAAATAAATGTATTGGCTTTCCCATGAATTGTTATGGAGTTACACATTTTGGTAATCCTTTTGTCCCAAGAGGACCAGAGAACAGCACAGGAAGCAGCAAGGAAAAAAAGGCATAAGAATTGCTTATTTTGTTATTTTTGTTTAAACTTGGACAACCTCTTGAACATACTGTGAGAGAAAAGTAAGTAGCTAGCTTGGTCATATAAAAATTGATCTACTGTAGATCAGGAGTGATCTTCTCTAAGTGAGCTTTTGAAGAGGGTTCAATGTACATAACCATATCCTATTAGTAGGTAATAAAACAATGCACTAGAAAACCCCTTGTTAAAGAGAATCTGTCACCCTGACAATTAGCTACAGTAATACAGTATATGAGTAGTACTGCGGATTTAAAGTCCAGATCAGTATTTTTTATTTTCCTACTGCCCTCATTCCCCTGCTGTCAGAGCTCAGAGGTGAGTTGAAATACATTGTCAGGACTGCTGAGCATGTGCACGAGTCCTCTCCACTATATTAGAACAGCACAACAGTCCTGACTGTGCAGTTCAGTGTTGCTTTGAGTGCTGACAGTGGAAAAACAAGGAGGCAATAGGAAAAGAAAAAATATTGATCTGGCATGTAGATAACAATCCAAAATCAGAAAAACAGAATCCCTTTAAGGTTTATCACCAAGTGAAGGTGACTTCATTGCTTCCTGAATGGGATGATGAGACCTCAAGAGTTAGTTATGACATCCTTGTGACATGTTCTGAATATCTGTTACAACTTTGTGCCATGCCATCCTAAATTATAGGCCCTCGAAATGGCGTATTGCTTGTATTTCTAGAGAAAACAATTCTTGTAGGAAGATTGGATGGAAAATAACTATTACCATAGAGTAACAGAGCAGGCTGGTTCAATGTACAGAAACCAGATGGGTTTATTAAGGACATGAATTAATGTAGTGTATTATTAATATTATCAGGGCTAATTACACTGTAATAAAATTGTAATAAATACCGCCCCATCATAACTATTTTAAAGCTGCTTCGTTTCGTACATCTATAGTCCTTTATACACATATTTGTACAAAATGTTGTCTGTAATGTTAAAGATTTCAGCCTCAGGGAGGTTTCATTTTTCCATTGAAGTCCCCTTGATTTACAGTACGCAATATGTTACAGCTTCCTTATTTGCTCTTTTGGGACAGTTACTGACAGTAAATCTCTATTAAAATATTCTTCCATATGGTTGCATGAAAATTTTATTGCACTGTGCCTGAGGCTGAAGGTCACAGATGAGTAGCTGCAGTTAAGTATTGCAGTCTATGGACTCTGAGGTACATCTGCTCCGGGAGATGAAGAAAAATTTAAATTTTACTGTCAATATCAGTACTTAGGAACAAGCTCCGTTTGTTTGATGCAGAAAGCCCATATCGGAGCGTGGTTATTTGCTAGATTTATCATGGAGCCTAGATGTGCAGACTTTAGCCATGGTTACTTTGACCGTAAAAGATGGTAGAATTTCAGGTCACTCGAGAGCTTCCCCTAATGTATTTTTCATTTATGAAACATGAAAAATTTATATTGTCTGGTACGATCAGACGTTAGTGAAGTTATATGATTTCCGACATGCTCCTTTTTGTTCTTCAAAGTGTTTTCTGGACATCAAATCAGACATTTGTAAGTGATATAAACTTGAACAGGAAAGAAGAGCATTTTATAGAAATAGTTATGTTTCCCGTAACACAGGGGCATAGAAAACATGGGAAAATGGGGGGGCGCTACTAATGGCCGCAGCAAACATTATCCAAATATTTTCAGACAGGGTTTTATTTCCAATATAAACTGTCAAGATGGTGTCTGAATGGTTAACAAAGTCAAATCATGTATAATGTGTTCATTTCAGCAGTTATACAGTAAAAACTTCCTCTCTCCGTCTCGCCTCTGTTCCGCTGGATTACGATCATCACTGGATAAAGTAAGCTCATTTGGTCCACTTTCCTCAAAAGCCACAAGTGTATTTTGCATCAGTTTCAGACAAAAAAAAATACCACAAGTGGAATATTTCTATGAAGCCTTTTCATAGGGCAAGAAAAAAACATTAGAACAAGAATATTTCTTTACTGCTGTTTGCTTTGCTTTTCACCATGTAGTTTCATCAGCTATTGCTACTGTGGATGGGGTTGAGAACGGAATTATTGTACCCCTCGGGACATGACAAGGAGTGTGGAGTTCTGCACACAGAATAGTTAAAGAAGCACTCCACTGTTTACATCTATCTGGCTCGGGATTCAGTGATGATGTGGCCATATATTTAATGACTGGGCCTGAAAAGGCCTTAATAACTAGACACTTTTTTAGTGATTTAGTGGACATGGTTCAAACGGTTCTAACTTTTTTATTTGTTAGACTAACAAAATAATTTTTGCAACATTTTTTACATGACATTTTTTTCTTCAAACTATAGCTCCTTGTTCTTTAAATATGTAAACTGAAATAAATTAAATGATTTTGTTTTTATGATTTTATTTTATCAATTTTTTTAAATATATTTTTGCCACACAAAATGTCCTCCAGGAGGTCTTTAAAAGACTTCTGAGGGACAATAACTTTTTTCTTTTTCATCATTTTTTTAGCTTATTTTTTTATTTATTTTTCCACAAATTTGTCTCCAAGAGGTCACTGAAAGTCCTTTTGGGAGACAATGTGACTTTTTTTTTGCATCCAAGGGAGCGGGAAACCAGCTTGCTATGGGGGCTTTGTACAAGGCAAAGCTGATCAAGGTCTACTGACCCTTCAGCTCTGCGCTCCTCTACTCCCAAGACACCCGGCATTCACATGATCACCAGGTTCAAACTGCATAGTGCTCATTGAGGATATTCTCCTCAACTTCCCTGCTGTCACTGAAAGCCGGGAACAGAAGTATTTGAACACCCTGCGATTTTGCAAGTTCTTTCACTTAGAAATCATGGAGGGGTCTGAAATTCACATTGTAGGTGCATTTCCACTCTGAGAGACAGAATAAAATAAAATAAATCAGGAAATCACATTGTTTGATTTTTAAATAATTTATTTGTCTTGCACTGCTGAACATAAGTATTTGAACACCTGAGAAACAGCAAGAATTCTGTCTCTCAAAGACCTGTTACTGTGCCACATTTACTCCACTCATTAATCTAACTTAGTAGCACCTGTCTGAGCTCTTTAACCCCTTAAGGACCGAGGACGTACCGGTACGCCCTATTTCCCGAGTCCTTAAGGACCGAGGACGTACCGGTACGTCCTGACTTAAAATCTGCATTCCGGCGCCGCGGGGGTTAATCGGAACGGGACGCCGGCTGAAATCATTCAGCCGGCATCCCGTAACAATGCAGGGGGGGGGTCATTTGACCCCCCCGTGTCGGCGATCGCAGCAAACCGCAGGTCAATTCAGACCTGCGGTTTGCTGTGCTTTTTGCAGTTTCTGATCCCCGCGGTCCCTGACCGCGGGGATCAGAAACTGCAGAGTGCCTAAAATCAATATTGCGCACCCCCCCCTGCACCCCTGCATGATTTGATGGCGGCGGGTGGTGCAGGGGGGGTGTCGCAGGCGGTGGGGGCATTGCGGGAGGCTGGCGGTGCGGCAGGCGGGATCGCGATCCCCCGCCCGCCTCCCAATGCATAATCGTTGGCGTCTAGTGGGTTATACCAGGGTGCCAGCACATTGCTGTCACCCTGGTATAAACGGCTGACATCGGTGATGCGATGTCAGCCGTTTAACCCTTTCCATGCAGCGGTCCGTACGGACCGCTGTATGGAAAAGGTTAACAGCGCAAGGAGCTCCCTCCCTCTCCGATCGGGGGGCTGCTGTGCCTTTGCAGCCCCCCGATGGGAGAGGGAGAGAGCCCCCAGAGAGCCCCCCGAAGCCCCGTCCTCACCCTTCCCCGTCTGCGAAGTTGTGACAGACGGGGAAGGTTCCCATGGCAACAGGACGCCTGCTCAGGCGTCCTGCTGTCCATGGTGCTGAACAGATCTGTGCTGAAAGCATAGATCCTGTTCAGTGTAAGTAAAATACAGTGCAGAAACCTATATAGGTTCTGTACTGTATTTTACAGACATCAGACCCACTGGATCTTCAAGAACCAAGTGGGTCTGGGTCCAATTTTTTAAAACAAAAGTGAAAAAAGTTAAGATAAAATAAAAAAACATTTATCACTGAATAAAAATAAAATAAAAATACACTACACATATTAGGTATCGCCGCGTCCGTAACGACCTGATCTATAAAACGGTCATGTTACTTTCCCCGCACGGTGAACGCCATAAAAATAAAAAAATAAAAACTATGAGAAAATTGAAATTTTGCCCACCTTACTTCCCAAAAAAGGTAATAAAAGTGATCAAAAAAGTCGCATGTACTGCCAAAATAGTACCAATAAAACCGTCATCTCATCCCGCAAAAAATGAGACCCTACTCAAGATAATCGCCCAAAAACTGAAAAAACTATGGCTCTTAGACTATGGAAACACTAAAACATGATTTTTTTTGTTTCAAAAATAAAATAATTGTGTAAAACTTTTATAAATAAAAATAAAGTATACATATTAGGTATCGCCGCATCCGTATCGACCGGCTCTATAAAATTATCACATGACCTAACCCCTCAGATGACCACCGTAAAAAAAAAGAAAAAAAAAAGTGTAAAAAAAGCAATTTTTTGCCATCTTACGTCACAAAAAGTGTAATAGCAAGCGATCAAAAAGTCATATGCACCCCAAAATAGTGCCAATCAAACAGTCATCTCATCCCGCAAAAAATTAGACCCTACTCAAGATAATCGCCCAAAAACTGTAAAAACTATGGCTCTTAGACTATGGAGACACTAAACAATTTTTGGGTTTTAAAAATGAAGTTATTGTATAAACTTACATAATAAAAAAATTGTATACATATTAGGTATCGCCGCGTCCGTGACAACCTGCTCTATAAAATTACCACATGATCTAACCTGTCAGATGAATGTTGTAAATAACAAAAAAAAAAAGTGCCAAAAAAGCTATTTCTTGTTACCTTGCCGCACAAAAAGTGTAATATAGAGCAACCAAAAATCATATGTACCCTAAACTAGTACCAACAATACTGCCACCCTATTCCGTACTTTCTAAAATGGGGTCACTTTTTTGGAGTTTCTACTCTAGGGGTGCATCAGGGGGGCTTCAAATGGGACATGGTGTCAAAAAAACTGTCCAGCAAAATCTGCCGTCCAAAAACCGTATGGCATTCCTTTCCTTCTGCGCCCTGCCTTGTGCCCGTACAGCAGTTTACGACCACATATGGGGTGTTTCTGTAAACTACAGAATCAGGGCCATAAATAATGAGTTTTGTTTGGCTGTTAACCCTTGCTTTGTAACTGGAAAAAAAATATTAAAATGGAAAATCTGCCAAAAAAGTGAAATTTTGAAATTGTATCTCTATTTTCCATTAAATCTTGTGCAACACCTAAAGGGTTGACAAAGTTTGTAAAATCAGTTTTGAATACCTTGAGGGGTGTAGTTTCTTAGATGGGGTCACTTTTTTGGAGTTTCTACTCTAGGGGTGCATCAGGGGGGCTTCAAATGGGACATGGTGTCAAAAAAACTGTCCAGCAAAATCTGGCTTCCAAAAACCATACGGCGCACCTTTCACTCTACGCCCCGCTGTGTGGCCATACAGTAGTTTACGGCCACATTTGGGGTGTTTCTGTAAACAGCAGAGTCAGGGCAATAAAGATACAGTCTTGTTTGGCTGTTAACCCTTGCTTTGTTAGTGGAAAAAATGGGTTAAAATGGAAAATTAGGCAAAAAAATGAAATTCTCAAATTTCATCCCAATTTGCCAATAACTCTTGTGCAACACCTAAAGGGTTAACGAAGTTTGTAAAATCAGTTTTGAATACCTTGAGGGGTGTAGTTTCTTAGATGGGGTCACTTTATGGAGTTTCTACTCTAGGGGTGCATCAGGGGGCTTCAAATGGGACATGGTGTCAAAAAAACTGTCCAGCAAAATCTGGCTTCCAAAAACCATACGGCGCACCTTTCACTCTACGCCCCGCTGTGTGGCCATACAGTAGTTTACGGCCACATTTGGGGTGTTTCTGTAAACAGCAGAGTCAGGGCAATAAAGATACAGTCTTGTTTGGCTGTTAACCCTTGCTTTGTTAGTGGAAAAAATGGGTTAAAATGGAAAATTAGGCAAAAAAATGAAATTCTCAAATTTCATCCCAATTTGCCAATAACTCTTGTGCAACACCTAAAGGGTTAACGAAGTTTGTAAAATTAGTTTTGAATACCTTGAGGGGTGTAGTTTCTTAGATGGGGTCACTTTATGGCGTTTCTACTCTAGGGGTGCATCAGGGGGCTTCAAATGGGACATGGTGTCAAAAAAACTGTCCAGCAAAATCTGGCTTCCAAAAACCATACGGCGCACCTTTCACTCTACGCCCCGCTGTGTGGCCGTACAGTAGTTTACGGACACATATTGGGTGTTTCTGTAAACAGCAGAGTCAGGGCAATAAAGATACAGTATTGTTTGGCTGTTAACCCTTGCTTTGTTAGTGGAAAAAATGGGTTAAAATGAAAAATTAGGCAAAAAAATGAAATTCTCAAATTTCATCCCAATTTGCCAATAACTCTTGTGCAACACCTAAAGGGTTAACGGAGTTTGTAAAATCAGTTTTGAATACCTTGAGGGGTGTAGTTTATAGAATGGGGTAATTTTTGGGCGGTTTCTATTATGTAAGCCTCGCAAAGTGACTTCAGAGCTGTAGTGGTCCCTAAAAATTGGGTTTTTGTAAATTTCTGAAAAATTTCTAAGCCTTGTAACATCCCCAAAAAATAAAATATCATTCCCAAAATAATTCAAACATGAAGTAGACATATGGGGAATGTTAAGTCATCACAATTTTTGGGGGTATTACTATGTATTACAGAAGTAGAGAAACTGAAACTTTGAAATTTGCTAATTTTTCCAAATTTTTGGTAAATTAGGTATTTTATTATGCAAAAAAATTAATTTTTTTGACTTTATTTTACCAGTGTCATGAAGTACAATATGTGACGAAAAAACAATCTCAGAATGGCCTGGATAAGTCAAAGTGTTTTAAAGTTATCAGCACTTAAAGTGACACTGGTCAGATTTTCAAAAAATGGCCTGGTCCTTAAGGTGAAAATGAGCCCGGTCCTTAAGGGGTTAAAGACTCCTGTCCACCACACAGTCAATCAGACGGCAACTACTACCATGGGCAAGACCAAAGACCTGTCAAAAGACACCAGAGACAAAATTGTGGACCTCCATAAGGCTGGAAAAGGCTACGGGGCAATTCCTAATCAGCTTGGTGAAAATAGATCAACTGTTGGAGCAATTGTTAGAAAATGGAAGAGTCTAAAGACGACTGTCAGTCTCCCTCAGACTGGGGCTCCATGCAAGATTTTACCTCGTGGGGTATCACTGATGATAAGAAAGGTGAGGAATTAGCCCAGAACTACAAGGGAGGAGCTGGTCAATGACATGAAGAGAGCTGGGACCACAGTCTCAAAGGTCACTTTCGGTAGAACACTATGCCGTCATGGTTTCAAATCATGCATTGCACGGAAGGTTCCCCTGCTCAAGTCATCACATGTCCAGGCCCATCTGAAGTTTGCCAATGACCATCTGGATGATCCAGAGGAGGCATGGGAGAACGTCATGTGGTCAGATGAGACCAAAGTAGAACTTTTTGGTCTAAACTTCACTCGTCATGTTTGGAGGAAAAAGAAGGATGAGTTGCATCCCAAGAACACCATCCCTACTGTGAAGCATGGGGGTGGTAACATCATGCTTTAGGGGTGCTTTTCTGTGAAGGGGACAGGAAGACTGCACTGTATTAGGGAGAGGATGAATGGGGCCATTTATTGTGAGATTTTGAGCAACAACCTCCTTCCCTCAGTCAGAGCATTCAAGATGGGTCGTGGCTGGGTCTTCCAACATGACGACGACCCAAAGAACACAGCCAGGATAGCCAAGGAGTGGCTCCGTAGGAAGCATATCAAGGTTCTGGAGTGGCCTAGCCAGTCTCCAGACCTTAATCCAACGAAAGCCCCAAAACCTGACAGATCTAGAGGAGATCTGTGTGGAGATGTGGGACAAAATCCCTGTTGCAGTGTGTGCAAACCTGGTCAAGAACTAAAGGAAACGTTTGACCTCTGTAAATGCAAACAAAGACTTCTGTATCAAATATTAACACTGATTCTCTCAGGTGTTCAAATACTTATGTTCAGCAGTGAAAGACAAAAAAATTCTTTAAAAATCATACAGTGTGATTTCGTGATTTTTTTATTTTTATTCTGTCTCTCAGAGTGGGAATGCACCTACAATGTGAATTTCAGAACCCTCCATCATTTCTAAGTGGGAGTACTTGCAAAATCGAAGGGTGTTCAAATACTTCTGTTCCTCACTGTACCACCATCGATGGATGTTGATGTTGGTGCAGAGGGGAGCAGAAGTGCCTGTCTGGGAGCCACGTCGACTGAAACCAGCAGTGGGGACCAGGTGAGTATCATCACCATTGCGGGTATGATACGACTGCAGGTCTGTTTGTATCCCAGATAACCCCTTTAAGGAAATATTGACAATGTAGTTATGTCTGCTAAGGCATCTTAATTTGTTTATATGTGTTGATTATAATGGCCCAAAGCACCACTTTATTAGATAGCATATGGACCATGATAGAGATCCTGAATGCGATCTTTCCCATATTAAATCACTTGCATGCTCATATTGTCTGCACCTCAAGAACATCTGTAGAATCCGGCCTTTTTTCACAGTAGACACGGCCAGAACTCGTTGCTTTGATTCATTCCTGCCTTGACTATTGTATTGTAACTCATTACTTATCAGTGTTCCCCTCATTAATCTCTCCCCCCTTCAGTCTGTCCTAAATACAGAAGCCAGGCTCACCTATCTGTCTACCCGCTACACTGATGCCTCTAACCTGTCACTTCACTGGTTGCCCATCCACCACAGAATACAATTCAAATGCACAAAGCTCTCCCCAGTGCCTCTGCTCCCTATATATCCTCCTTCATCTCTACCCTCCTGCATTAGCACCCTGCATAATTTGATCTTCTCACTCCCATCTTTAAGACTTTTCTAGAGCAGTGATGGGTTTGTCTAACAATCTTTCTGCCATCATGGCTGTCACTGAAGAAAGAATCTTTGTGGATGGAAATGGGCAGCGACTAATCCCGTTGTCCCTCCCACCATAAACACTTATTTGGAAGTCGGAAGCAATAGTTGTCATTTGGCCAACAGCTAACGTTATGAAACATTTTAATAGACTGCCTGTCCCAAAAAAAAGTCACCACCAAAAAAAAAGGTCACACACTCTAATATTTTGTTGGACAGCCTTTAGCTTTGATTACGGCACGCATTCGCTGTGGCATTGTTTCGATAAGCTTCTGCAATGTCACAAGATTTATTTCCATCCAGTGTTGCATTCATTTTTCACCAAGATCTTGCATTGATGATGGTAGAGTCTGACTGCTGCGCAAAGCCTTCTCCAGCACATCCCAAAGATTCTCAATGGGGTTATGGTCTGGACTTTGTGGTGGTCAATCCATGTGTGAAAATGATGTCTCATGCTCCCTGAACAACTCTTTCACAATTTGAGCCTGATGAATCCTGGCATTGTCATCTTGGAATATGCCCGTGCCATCAGGGAAGAAAAAATCCATTGATGGAATAACCTGGTCATTCAGTATGTTCAGGTAGTCAGCTGACCTCATTCTTGGAGCACATACTGTTGCTGAACCTAGATGTGACCAACTTCAGCAACCCCAGATTATAGCACTGCCCCCACAGGCTTGTACAGTAGGCACTAGGCATGGGTGCATCACTTCATCTGCCTCTTTTCTTACCCTGATGCGCCCATCACTCTGGAACAGGGTAAATCTTGACTCATCAGACCACATGACCTTCTTCCATTGCTCCAGAGTCTAATCGTTATGCTCCCTAGCAAATTGAAGCCTTTTTCTCTGGTTTGCCTTACTGATTAGTGGTTTTCTTACGGCTACACAGCTGTTCAGTCCCAGTCCCTTGAGTTGTCTTCACATTTGCATGTGGAAATGCTCTTACTTTCACTATTAAACATAGCCCTGAGTTCTACTGTTTTTTTTTCTTTGATTTGATTTCACCAAACGTTTAAGTGATCGCCGATCACGATCATTCAGGATTTTTTTCACGCCAAATATCTTCCTCGAATACAATGGGTCCCCCCTATCCTTCCAGTTTTTAATAATGTGCTGGACAGTTCTTAACCCAATTTTAATAGTTTCTGCAATCTCCTTAGATGTTTTCTCTGCTTGATGCATGCCAATGATTTGACCCTTCTCAAACAGACTAACATATTTTCCACGACCACGAGCTGTTTCTTTCGACATGGCTGTTTAAGAAATGAGAAGCAACTCATTGCACCAGTGGGTTAAATAACTCATTGCCAGCTGAAAGATAATCGCCCATGCAGTAATTATCCAATAGGAGGCTCATAACTATTTGCTTAGTTAAATCCAGGTGGCGATTTTTTTTGGGACAGGCAGTGCATATGCTAAGTTCCCATCTGCATTGCACTCCACTGGGAGCCTTCGTCACATATCTAGGCAAAAAATGCACCATTTTCTCCAGTAAAATGCCAGGCCCCATGACGAAAACTTGATGGACCCCATTATAGTCAATGAGATCCATAAGGCGCAGTTATGTGCTGAATATGCACCTCCATGATCTTCATTGTTCAACTCCTATAACAGACCAGAACAAAAATGACCTGCATGGATGATAAATTCCCACCACTGTATTAATTCAAAAGGAGACCAAAAAGACCATAATGTTTTTTCACAACTACCCATGCTTTGTCCTCCTTGCCCAATAGTGTTACCATAGAGAAGCTCTATCTACATGCAGTTGTAATATTAAGCAGTCACCTCCATCCTGGATGGTAGGTATTAGAGATGAGCGAAGCGAGCTTCGGATGCTATATCAGAAGCGGCTTTGCTAAAATATTCATTATAATACTGTACGGAGATTCGTCTCCGTATAGTATTAGAATGTATGGGCTGAAGTAAGTTATTCACAAAGTCACGCAAGGCTTTGTTGAATAACTTCGGTAACTGATTATTACAGCGAAAAACCACTTCAAAACTTGAAACCAATTTTAACTTCGGTTACAAGTGGTATCTTGGAACCGAAGCCGAGTTCGATTCCAAGGTTTTTCACTGTAATAATCAATTACCGAAGTTATTCAAAGAAGTCACGCAACTTGATGAATAACGGACAGCAGTACATTCTAATGCTATATGGAGAAGGATCCTCGTACATCATTATAATAAAAAATTTTGCGAAGCAATTTCGGATGTAGCATCCAAAGTCATTTTGCTCATCTCTAATAGGTATGTGCAGGGCTGGATTATGGGAAGGGCCACTTCTCCTGGGGTCTCCAACACCTTAACCCCTTGAGGACCCGTACATGTACGGCGCTGGTGGATGTGACTTAAGGACCAGTGCCGTACATGTACGGCGGGGCTGATCGTGGGGGGCAGGAGCTGTACCTACCCGATCAGCGGCAGGGGTCCGGCAGTTACTGATAGCCGGTCCCCTACTGTATGCATCGGTGAAATCACTGCTGCCAGCGCATTAAACCTTGCACTGCCGTGGTCACCGCTGATTGTGGCACGTGCGGGATCCTGCCAGGTGCGGGGTGGCCATCGGGTCCCTGCGCTGCTGTGACGAAGACCCGATGGCAGACAAGGCAGCCCGATGCCTTCCACTGGCATTGTGGCTGCCTTCCGTGACAGCCTGTGAGATCTAGCCCCATGGATCTCACAGGCAGGAAGCTGTAAGTGTATTACAGTGTGTAATACACTTACAGCCAATGCATTACAATAGAAAAGTATTGTAATGCATTGTAAAGGGGATCAGACCCCCAAAAGTTGAAGTCCCAGAGTGGGACAAAAAATAATGTGAAAAAAGAAGTTAAAAAAGAAAGTTTAAAAAAAAAAGGAAAAAATAGGCAAAAAAAGAAAAGTAGACATATTAAGTATCGTCACATCCGTATCAATCAGCTCTATAAATATATCACATGACCTAACCCCTCAGGTGAACACCGTCAAACACCAAGCGATCAAAAAGGCGTATGCCCCCCAAAATAGTACCAATCTAACTACTAGGGTCACCTCATCCCACAAAAAATGAGCCCCTACCTAAGACAATCACACACAAAATAAAAAAACTCTCAGACCATAGAGACACTAAAACATGATTTTTTTTGTTTCAAAAATTATATTTTTGTGTAAAACTTAAATAAATAAAAAACAGTATACATATTAGGTATTGCCATGTCCAAAATGACCTGCTCTATAAAAATATCACAATATAAAAAATATCACATGACCTAACCCCTCAGTTATACACCGTAATAAACAAAAAAACGGTGTCAAAAAAGCCATTTTTTGTCACCTTACATCACAAAATGTGTAATAGCAAGCGATCAAAAAGTCATATGCACCCCAAAATAGTGCCAATCAAACAGTCATCTCATCCCACAAAAATGATACCCTACCTTAGACAATCACACAAAAAATAAAAAACACTACGGCTCTCAGACTATGGAGACACATGACCCTCAGATGAACACCGTAAAAAAATAAAAATAAAAATGGTGTAAAAAATGCAATTTTTTTGTCACCTTACATCACAAAAAGTGTTATATCAAGTGATCAAATGGCCATACACAGCCCAAAATTATACAAATCAAACCGTCATCTCATCCTGCAAAATATTAGGCCCCACCAAGGATAATCGCTTAAAAAATATAAAAACTATGGCTCTCAGAATATGAAGACACTAAAACATGATTTTTCAGTAATGCTGTTATTGTGTAAAACTTAAAAAAAGGATACATATTAGGTATCTCCGCATCCGTAAGAACCTTCTGTATAAAAATATCACATGACCTAACCCCTCAGGTGAACACCGTAAAAAAATAAAAATAAAAAGTGTGTCAAAAAAGCAATTTTTGTCACCTTACATCACAAAAAGTGTAATACCAAGAAATCAAAAAGTTATACGCACCCTAAAATAGTACCAATCAAACCATCATCTCATACTGAAAAAAATTGAGCCCCTACATAAGACAGTCGCCCAAAAAATAAATAAAACTATGGCTTTCAGAATATGGAGATACTAAAATAAAATAAAAATTAAAAAATTATTTTCTTATGTAAAACAGAAGCAAACAACCAAAGAAAGTAGTCATATTTGGTATTTTCACGTCCGTAACAACCTGCTGTATAAAAATACCACAGGATTTAACCTGTCAGATGAACATTGTAAATACAAAAAAAATAAAAAAGTTGCCAAAACAGCTATTTTTTTCCTTGCCTCACAAAAAGTGTAATATAGAGCAACCAGAAATCACCTAAAATAGTACCAACAAAACTGCTACCTTATCCCGCAGTTTCCAAAATGGTGTCTTTTTTTGGGAGTTTCTATTCTAGGGGTGCATCAAAGAGTTTTCAAATTAGACATGGCAACTTAAAATTATCCCAGTGAAATCTGACCTTTAAAAACCATATAGCGTTCATTTTCTTCTGCGCATTGCCATGTGCCCGTAAAGCAGTTTACGACCACATATGGGGTTTTTCTGTAAACTACAGAATCAGGGTAATAAATATTGTGTTTTGTTTGGCTGTTAACCCTTGCTTTGTAAGTGGAAAAAAATGGATTAAAATGGAAAATATGCCAAAAATTGGAAATTCTGAAATGTCATATACATTTTCCTTAAATTCTTGTGGAACACCTAAAGGGTTAATAAAGTTTTGTTGTCGCAAATTCTACGACACACTTCTTCTTTTGTGTGGCTCCAAATCAGTTAGAATTATAAGTATGAGCTCATACAGCTTTCTCAATGAGACCAATACAGGCTGGTATCATGGAAAATATGCAGTCCTTTATTACAGTTACATACACTTATATAGACAATATGAGGTAGACAAAAGGGTGGTCCTAGATGAAAGTTTATTGGCTCTGTGACAAAAAGTAGTTTACTAACTTTATTCCTGAGTTTGATTGGCACATTTGAAACTAGCAACTTAACTCCTCCTTTCTTTCACTAATGATCTTAGAACAAAGAAAATGTACACGAGGCACTTAATTGATTTCTGCCATCTAGTGGAGAATAATGTGTACTACAGCAAAGAGAGTGAAATAAAATCCTGTCTCTCACAGTTTTGATTACCTTGAGCGGTGTATTTTCCAAAATGTGGTCACTTTTTAGAAGTTTCTACTCTAGGGGTGCATCAGGGGATCTTCAAATGTGATATGGCAACTTAAAATTATCCCAGTGAAATCTGCCTTCCAAAAACCATATGGTGTTTCTTTCCTTCTGCGCCCTGCCGTGTGCCCGTACAGCAGTTTATGACCACATATGGCGTGTTTCTGTAAACGAAAGAATCAGGGCAATAAATAATGAGTTTTGTTTGGCTGTTAACCCTTGCTTTGTTAGTGGGGAAAAATGGATTAAAATGGAATATCTGTCCAAAAAGTGAAATTCTCAAATTTTATCTACATTTTCCTTTAATTCTTGTGGAACACCTGAAGGGTTAAGAAAGTTTGTAAAATCTGTTTTGAATACCTTGAGGGGTGTAGTTTCTATAATGGGGCCATTTATGTGTGGTTTCTATTATCTTAGCCTCACAAAGTGACTTCAGACCTCAACTGGTCCTTAAAAAGTGGGTTTTGTAAATTTTCTTCTTAGAAGATTTGCTTCTAAACTTCTAAGCCTTCTAACGTCTCAAAAAAAGAAAATGCAATTTATAAAATGATCCAAACATGAAGTAGACATATGGGAAATGTAAAGTAATAACTATTTTGTGAGGTATCGCTATTTGTTTTAAAAGCAGAGAAATTGGAATTTTGAAAATTGCTAATTTTTCCAAATGTTTGGTAAATTTGGTTTCTTTTTATAAATAAAAATGAAATATTTTGACTCAAATTTACCACTGTCATGAAGTACAATATGTGACGAGAAAACAATCTCAGAATGGCTTGGATAAGTAAAAGCGTTTTAAAGTTATCACCACATAAAGTGACATATGTCAGATTTGCAAAAAATAGCATGGTCCTTAATGTGAAAAATGGCAGGGTCCTGAAGGGGTTAAAGGGGTTTTCCAGTAATATTTATGTTTATGGAATGCCCCCAGCCTGTCTCCTGAAAATGAAGATTCATACTTCCCTGCTACACGCCGCAATGGTCCTCCGCTGTCCTCTGCGGTCTTCTGCTCCCCGCAGTGTTTACATCCAGCTGACCATAGGCATGGTTACATGCACTGCTCCAGCCCAGTCACTGGCTTCAGTGGTGATGTTACCGTGCCATAACCATCCAAATGTAAACAGCGCCAGGACTGGAAGATGGAGAGGGCAGAGGCAGCACGGAGGACAGTTGTTGCAAAGGAACAGGTAGGCATGAATCTTGTGCCATTCTGTGGGCATTGATAAAAAAATAATTTTGACTGGAAACCACCTTTAAACAAAAGATAAAGAAAAATTGAAGCTATAGCTTCCCTTTATAATAAAACTCATGTCACCCTGCTGGATCCATTTTCTGATGGATCCACCTAGCAGACGGTAAATTCCTCTGATTGAGAATGAATCCATTTGGCTTCTGACGAGGCTTCAGTCATTTTCATCACAGATCATCTGATGGAGGCTCCTAAAACCTATGTGAACACAGCTTCAAATTTTAAAGAGGACCTGCCCCCTCTCCTGACATGTGAGCTTTAGTAACTACCTGCCTTCTCCATGTATAACAATTATGGAGCATCTATTCTTATGGCTCTATGCTGTGCCTTTCTCTATTATTCCTAAAAATGAATTTCCATTAGTATGCAATGAAGGTCCAGATGGGTGTTACCTGTAAGGCTACCATTGATACACCCTCAACTGGTAACATCCAGACAGACCTTTATTGCAGACTGCTGGCAATTCATTAATAACTTCTAGTCGAAATAATATAGGAACCACACAACATTGAGTCATAAAATCAGATGCTCCAGGATTGTAATAACGTGGGGGATGTCAGTAGTTACTAAAGCTGACATGTCAGGAGAGGAGACAAGTCATTTTGAAACTTGTCATGAAAATTGAGAGTTATATCAGAACAGTAACTCACCCTGTATACTCTATTACATGAACTGTTTAAACATGGCTTTTTTAATGATATTTGGTTGCGGCAGCAGTGTATTCCTGTTTTGTTTACCTGTTTCTATTGACCAAACGATATAAATCCATTAGTCTCAGCAATGTTCTAAAGAAAAAAAAGGCAAACACGATAATGAACTGTAATTGCATTAAACATCTGGTTCCCAACTCCTTGGTGAATTTGCCACCTGATGACTCGCACTGATGTGCTTAGATATAGGCGATGCCTCCAGCTTCCTAATCATCTGGCACTTATTACAAAACACATTGAGCACCAACTTCCTTTCATTAATTGGCTCTGGGTTACTGGCACTGGAAAGATTTTTCAGGTATGTATTGTGCATACAGAGGCAATTACACGTAGGATGGAATATGGGAAGTGAATCAAACTACAGTTTTACTATTAATTATATTCAAAACTAGAGATCTTTGCTAAATTAAATGTAGATTTAATAATGTAATAACAATAATAACCTCCCTTCTCAAAATAAATGTTGTGCCACAACAGTAGTGTGTGTGTGTATATCTATATATGTATATATTTATATATTTTTTATATACATATATATATATATATAAGGATGAAACACGGACAGCACTCCAGGTAAAAAATGGTGGTGTTTTATTCACCCATGTGGATGGCAACGTTTCGGCTCATACACAAGCCTTTTTCAAGCAATGAACACAGTATAGAGGTGGAGTATATATAGTCCAACCCATATTACAACACAGTATAATCAATTAACAAACCAGTGTAAATAAAGTGCAAATAGTGCATATATAGAAAGGAGTAGCACATATACATAGAAGTGACATATGTATCAGTGTCAAAATATATCACTGATTAATACAAAATATATGATGAAGTGCATATAATATCACAAAAACATATAATAATCAATTAATAAACCTCAGGTGCACCAAAGGTGGGAGGGGCGAGAAGAGATGATGCTGTCAGATGGTGGGGGAAGCGACGACATACCCGGTTCCATTTTCTGTATCGTACACACCATGTACCGCCACGTCCGGAGTTCGGCTGAAGACAATGTGCAGGCGCCCAGTCGCATAAAGATCATAGTGTGTCTTCCAAAAATGACGTAACCGGAGCATGCGCACAACAGTGAACAGACCTCATCGGCCATCTTGGAAAAGGTACAACTGCTCCCATATAGCGGAGAGCACAGATACCGAACCTAATCAGCGGTGTAATATATATATTATCCTCCCGAACAGTCACAATCATATACACAAGGCAAGAAATATTTAATCGGCCCAATATAGACCAAAGAAAAAAGGAAAAAATGAGAAAATAATAAAAAATGATACTATGAATAAACAAAATTGCCACAATAGTGTGTGCGCTAACCTGGTGGTGGACAGGATAGCGCAACATGGAAACAATGCCGTGTACCTTGATATGTGTCCATAGGGGGCAGAGGGAAATTGCAGCTAATAAGGCCGCACCTCACCACATAAGTGAACACAATGAGGCAACGTACACCGCAGAAACCACAGCGGACATACCTCACAATGGTCACTAGTCCCCACTAGGGACCCAAAATTAAAGGACACACCATAAGAGGCAAAATGTAACAAATAAGACTGAATAGATGTAAATATAATAAAAACCATCACTGAATAGGGGCATGTTAACAAACATGGTAAGCACCGGGTACGTCTCACTTCACCAACCCGCAGCATCATTCTTGTCTGTGAAGAAAACAGAAACAAAGAGTAAAAAAATTGTAAAAAAATTGGCTTAATGGTGTTCATAATACACTATGTAGCACCAGAAGAACAACAAATATCGCATAAATGACATTGTAGGGCAAACTACTCATCTAAGCATATATCCCCGAATTGTAGTCAACATTGAGCCCATTGGGTCTCAAACTATTAAGGGTGTAGATCCAGAAGAGCTCTTTTTTTCTCAGCATCAACACTCTGTTGCCCCCACGTCTTGGCATAGGTACATGGTCAATGGCCCTACATTTAAGATCTTTTTCGGAGTGTGAATGCTCCGTAAAGTGTTTGGCAACAGGGAGGTCCTTTCTTTTTTTGCGTATAGACAATCTGTGATTGTTCAATCGCGTTTTGAGATCCGTGGACGTTTCACCCACATATAATAGTTTACACGGACAAATTAAAACGTAAATAACATAGTTGGAATTACAGGTAAGGTGAAAACGAATCGGATATGAAATCGCAGTGATGGGATGAACAAAAGTACTGCCCTTACCCATATACTTACAGTCAATGCAACACAGACAGGGGAAGCTACCCTTGCCCTGAATAGTAAGGGAGGTTTGAACAGACTTGGACCTGGGTCCAATATCGGCTCGCACCAGTTGATCACGCAAGTTTCTGGATCTGCAATACGAGAAAAGGGGAGGGGATCTGAATTCCAAGATCTCACTATGGCAACCACCCAAAATCCCCCAATGTCGTTTGATGATACGGTTAATCTCCTCACTCTGTTCAGTGTACTTGGAGATAAAGGGAATCCGAGAAATAGATCTATCGACCACTCCCCTCTCCAAAGTACTGCTCCTAGCCATATCACAAACCTTATGTTTGTGGGAATCAAGGAGTCGGGTGGGATACCCTCGTTTCCTGGCCATGTTGTCCAAAGCCAGATTAACCTGTTCAGGTTCAGAAACTATGCGTTTGACCCTAAGAAATTGGGAAAAGGGCAGATACTTAAGCATATTGCGTGGATGACCACTGTTGTAGCAAAGGAGAGTGTTTTTGTCCGTGGGCTTGGTATATAGCTGTGTGTGCAACCTGCCCTGATTATAGATAACCGTAGTGTCTAAAAACTGTATCGCAGTGTCAGAATGGACCAAGGTGAACTGAAGGTCCCTATTGACACTATTAAGGAACAAATGGAACTCATCAAGCTGTGCAACACTACCTGTCCAAATGAGGAAGATGTCGTCGATGTATCTCCACCACCGCAGCACATGGCTGCGGTGGTGTGACACATGGACGACATCCCCCTCAAAGCACCTCATGAAGATGTTTGCATAAGTGGGTGCTACGTTCGAGACCATCGCCACGCCCCTCTTTTGTTGAAAAAAAAAAAAAGGTGGAAAAAAAGGAACACACCAGCTACATCTACTTCATCTTCCCTTTTTTTAGGGAACAATGTGGACCCACAAAGAAAAGACGAGGGCGTACCAGGAGAGGGGGTCGTAGACACCATAGAACCAACCGTTTCCAGGAACAACAAAACCAGAGCTCAAACGAACAAACTACAGATGAACAAGAGGAAGTGACTGTCATCAATTAGGTTAATCTGGCTTTGGACAACATGGCCAGGAAATTTCAAAAACGAGGGTATCCCACCCGACTCCTTGATTCCCACAAACATAAGGTTTGTGATATGGATAGGAGCAGTACTTTGGAGAGAGGAGTGGTCGATAGATCTATTTCTCGGATTTCCCTTTATCTCCAAGTAAACTGAACAGAGTGAGGAGATTAACCGTATCATCAAACGACATTGGGGGATTTTGGGTGGTTGCCATAGTTGGATCTTGGAATTCAGATCCCCTCCCCTTTTCTCGTATTGCAGATCCAGAAACTTGCGTGATCAACTGGTGCGAGCCGATATTGGACCCAGGTCCAAGTCTGTTCAAACTTCCCTTACTATTCAGGGCAAGGGTAGCTTCCCCTGTCTGTGTTGCATTGACTGTAAGTATATGGGTAAGGGCAGTACTTTTGTTCATCCCATCACTGCGATTTCATATCCGATTCGTTTTCACCTTACCTGTAATTCCAACTATGTTATTTACGTTTTAATTTGTCCGTGTAAACTATTATATGTGGGTGAAACGTCCACGGATCTCAAAACGCGATTGAACAATCATAGATTGTCTATACGCAAAAAAAGAAAGGACCTCCCTGTTGCCAAACACTTTACGGAGCATTCACACTCCGAAAAAGATCTTAAATGTAGGGCCATTGACCATGTACCTATGCCAAGACGTGGGGGCAACAGAGTGTTGATGCTGAGAAAAAAAGAGCTCTTCTGGATCTACACCCTTAATAGTTTGAGACCCAATGGGCTCAATGTTGACTACAATTCGGGGATATATGCTTAGAGGAGTAGTTTGCCCTACAATGTCATTTATGCGATATTTGTTGTTCTTCTGGTGCTACATAATGTATTATGAACACCATTAAGCCAATTTTTTTACAATTTTTTTACTCTTTGTTTCTGTTTTCTTCACAGACAAGAATGATGCTGCGGGTTGGTGAAGTGAGACGTACCCGGTGCTTACCATGTTTGTTAACATGCCCCTATTCAGTGATGGTTTTTATTATATTTACATCTATTCAGTCTTATTTGTTACATTTTGCCTCTTATGGTGTGTCCTTTAATTTTGGGTCCCTAGTGGGGACTAGTGACCATTGTGAGGTATGTCCGCTGTGGTTTCTGCGGTGTACGTTGCCTCATTGTGTTCACTTATGTGGTGAGGTGCGGCCTTATTAGCTGCAATTTCCCTCTGCCCCCTATGGACACATATCAAGGTACACGGCATTGTTTCCATGTTGCGCTATCCTGTCCACCACCAGGTTAGCGCACACACTATTGTGGCAATTTTGTTTATTCATAGTATCATTTTTTATTATTTTCTCATTTTTTCCTTTTTTCTTTGGTCTATATTGGCCGATTAAATATTTCTTGCCTTGTGTATATGATTGTGACTGTTCGGGAGGATAATATATATATTACACCGCTGATTAGGTTCGGTATCTGTGCTCTCCGCTATATGGGAGCAGTTGTACCTTTTCCAAGATGGCCGATGAGGTCTGTTCACTGTTGTGCGCATGCTCCGGTTACGTCATTTTTGGAAGACACACTATGATCTTTATGCGACTGGGTGCCTGCGCATTGTCTTCAGCCGAACGCCGGACGTGGCGGTACATGGTGTGTACGATACAGAAAATGGAACCGGGTATGTCGTCGCTTCCCCCACCATCTGACAGCATCATCTCTTCTCGCCCCTCCCACCTTTGGTGCACCTGAGGTTTATTAATTGATTATTATATGTTTTTGTGATATTATATGCACTTCATCATATATTTTGTATTAATCAGTGATATATTTTGACACTGATACATATGTCACTTCTATGTATATGTGCTACTCCTTTCTATATATGCACTATTTGCACTTTATTTACACTGGTTTGTTAATTGATTATACTGTGTTGTAATATGGGTTGGACTATATATACTCCACCTCTATACTGTGTTCATTGCTTGAAAAAGGCTTGTGTATGAGCCGAAACGTTGCCATCCACATGGGTGAATAAAACACCACCATTTTTTACCTGGAGTGCTGTCCGTGTTTCATCCTTATTTCGACGGGGTAAGCTGCTACATCCCTGGACTTAGCACCCTTCCTGTGTTTTCTCTGGTGCCGCCATCATTTTTCTTTTTCTACATATATATATATATATATATACTTTCCAAATAACGAGGCAGCACTTCCAGCTTTCGGTGACAGGGTGAAGACCCAAAAACTTTATTCCCAGCAACATTTCGGCCTACTCAATGAGGCCTTTGTCAAGCTATATAGCTTGACAAAAGCCTCATTGAGTAGGCCAAAACGTTGCTGGGAATAAAGTTTTGGGGTCTTCATCCTGTCACCGAAAGCTGGAAGTGCTGCCTTGTTATTTGGAAAGTACGTATCGTGGAGGAGAAGCCGACCTCTGTGAGAAATTGCACCCAGTGCACGTGGTCTGACTGTGCTGTTGTGGTATTTGTGAGTATATATATATATATATATATATATATATATTAGGGTTCAGCAAATCAAAGTATCCAAAGTGGACTTCGATCTAAATTTCAGGGAAAATTTAAATTCGCTGAATTGCTTTGTGGTAACAAAAAATTTTTCCCCTGAAATGGTGGTAAAAACAGAAATAATACATACTCACCTCATCCATTTGAGCGCAAAGAGGCCACCACGGCTATCTTATAATGAAGGAACTGCTATACTGGCACTCTGTACCCACTGCCTCACTCCTTCCATTGGGTACAGCTGCTGGAGCACTTACCTGCTCTCCCCTGCTGTCTCTCTGGTGGACTTCTTGATGCTTCCTCCTGGTGGTCCCGGCTGCCGGCTAGACTCTGGTTTGCTTTGCCTTTCACTGCCAATAGGTAGCGCCCGAGCGCCCTCTCCAGCACTTATGGCGTCAGCGTGTGCACATTTTCATTACCCCCAGCCTATGGCTGGCCACTTCAAGGTATTTAAGGCACCTTCCCTTTTGAATGGGTGCCTGAACAATAGATTCTAGGTAGCTAGTTTCTTGCAAGGAGCCTCCATTGTCTTATTTGCATGCTTGGGTACTGAGCTCTACTTGCTTCCCAATTTAATCCTTGGCTGTTTGATCTGACCCCTGACTGTTTCTAATTTTGACCATGTGATGCCCACCTTGACCATTGCACTTTTTACTGGATTGCTAACACACTGCCTAGCCTCACCTCAGCTTGTTTCCTGACTACATTTTGCCTGATCCTTAGGTGCTACACGCTAGTGTCTCTTCATCCCTGAGGGTAGGCCAACACTTAACAGAGACTGCTCCAAGAGGTAGCAGCCTGGTTATTTCCCTACAACAGAGTCTACAACCCTGTGTAAGGGTTAACGGGTAAAGACCAGAGGGTCTGCTTAGATAATGCCTTTAGGAGTAGCCCAAAATAAAATCTGTTCAGTGGCACAGCATATACACATCTGTTACTGTAACAAAAGCCCTGTCACCTATGAAGATTGAGCCCTTTTCTTTGCTAGACAGAGGCAGTACTCCCATATCTTTTTAAGGGGATTTTTACATGGGACTGCTTTTCATCATATTTTCTGTAAGAGTTATTTATATAAGTTAATCGTGTCTCCCTTACAACCCAGTTAGACTTGTAATGATCCTTTCTTCTGCACCGTAGATTGTTCTCTTGACTCACCAAGGAGCTTCACTGCAGCAGTGATGGTTCCCATGAAAACGGTTCCCATGAAAATGTGCAACATTTTAGGATATGTTAGTATGATTGACAAAACACTGTAAACTTATACTGTAAACAATAAAGGGGTTGTCTCATCTGAGACACTGGTGCCATATCGCAAGGATATGACAGCAATGTTAGATACAGTAGGTGCAGGTCCCACCTCTGGAACCAGCTTCTATCACCAGGCTGTGCATGTGCAGTGCACTCTCCATTCACTTTCATGGAACTTCAAAAAAATAGCCAACCCTGTCTTGGCCATTTTTGGAACTCCCATAGAAGTGAATGGAGAGCATGTTCCCCATGAGTGGTGCACTTTCGGGGCCCCATTCTAGAAACAGGTGTGGATCCCAGAGGTGGGACCTGCAACTATATGACATTAGTGGGATATCCTAGCCATATGTCACCAGTGTCTCAGATGACACAACCTCTTTAACTTATTTGTGCAATTACAAACTTCAACTTGCATTAGAATGTTTGTGAAATCAAAATGGTCCAGAATTAAATATATTTGTTGAAAATATGTGAAACTTATTTCAGTAAGGGCTCATGCACACGACTGTATGTATTTTGCGCTCCGCAAAACACGGATCTGCAAAGAATACGGATGATGTCCATGTGAATTCCGTATGTTGTGGAATGAAACAGCTAGCCCCTAATAGAACAGTACTATCCTTGTCCATAATGCGGATAATAATAGGACATGTTCTATTTTTGGGTGGAACGGGCATGCGGACAAACAGAGACGGAATGCACACAGAGTAACTTCCAATTTTCTGTGGACCTATTGAAATAAATGGTTCCGCATACGGTCCGCAAAAAAAATGGAACGGACACGGAAAGAAAATACATTTGCGTGCATGAACCGTAAAGCTAAGTTCACACTTCAGTTATTTGATCAGTTATTTCCATCAGTTATTGTAAGCCAAAACCAGTAGTGAAGCTACTCAGAGATAAGGAATAATAGAATTCTGTGATCTACACCCGTACCTGGTTTTGGCTCACAATTACTAATGGAAATAACTGACCAAATAAGGCTGAGTTTACATCACTGTTTAGCTATCTCTTCTTCTGATCCGTCAGAAGAAGAGAAACAAAATGATCCTGTAAAAAAAAAGGTTCCTGTTGCATCAGTTGTCATCTGTTTGAGCCATTAGATAGAAAAAAAGTACTGTATGCAGGACTTTTTTTCCCCATCTAATAAAACGGATCTCAGATGGAAATGGTTCAAACGGATGACAACCGGTGCAACAGGATCCTGTGTTTTGTTTTCTCTCTCTTCTTCTGATGGATTAGAAGAATGGAAAGCTAAATGGTGATGTGAAGTCAGCCTAAGGCCTCTTTCACACTACCGTTTTTTTTTTCCATTTTGGGGCCATTTTTTGTGTTCCGTATACGGTTCGTATACGGAACCATTCATTTCAATGGTTCCTAAAAAAAAACGGAATGTACTCCGTATGCATTCCGTTTCCGTATTTCCATTTTTCCGTTCCGTTGAAAGATAGAACATGTCCTTTTATTGCCCGCAAATCACATTCCGTGGCTCCATTCAAGTCAATAGGTCCGCAAAAAAAACTGAACACATACGGAAATGCATCGGTATGTCTTCCGTATCTGTTCAGTTTTTGCGGAACCATCTATTGAAAAGGTTATGCCCAGCCCAATTTTTTCTATGTAATTACTGTATACTGTACTGTATATACCATAAGGAAAAACGGAACGTAAAAACTGAACGGAAACACAACGGAAACAAAAAAACGGAACAATGGATCCGTGAGAAACAGACCGCAAAACACAGAAATAGCCAGATGGTAGTGTGAAAGGACCTAACTAGTGTAAGCAAAATACATTTTGGTTAGGCCTAGTTCACACGAACGTATGCTTTTATAGTTTTTTGCGGTCTGTTTTTGAGTTCCGTTGTGTTTCCGTTTCCGATCCGTTTTTCCGATCCGTTTTTCCGTATGGCATATACAGTATACAGTAATTAGATAGAAAAAAATGGGCTAGGCATAACATTTTCAATAGATGGTTCCGAAAAAACTGAACGGATACGGAAGACATACAGATGCATTTCCGTATGTGTTCCATTTTTTTGGCGGACCCATTGACTTGAATGGAGCCACGGAACGTGATTTGCGGGCAATAATAGGACAGTTCTATCTTTCAACGGAACGGAAAAACGGAAATACGGAAACGAAAATGAATGGTTTCGTATACGGACCGTATATGGAACACAAAAAAACTGGCCTGTACACTCGCAAAAAAAAACATTTGTGTGAACTAGGCCTTAGTATTTATCTTTTCTTAAAATATTATCTTATGGATTTTTGTAGAACATTTTTAACAAATACCCCATGGCACAAAGTATGTGTATTAGGCCTCATGCACACGACCGTTGTGTGCATCCGTGGCCGTTGTGCCGTTTTCCGTTTTTTTTCGCGGACCCATTGACTTTCAATGGGTCCGTGGAAAAATCGGAAAATGCACCGTTTTGCAGCCGAGGCCGTGATCCGTGTATCCTGTCCGTCAAAAAAATATGACCTGTCCTATTTTTTTGACGGACAACGGTTCACGGACCCATTCAAGTCAATGGGTCCGAGAAAGAACACGGATGCACACAAGATTGGCATCCGTGTCCGTGATCCGTGGCCGTAGGTTGCTTTCATACAGACGGATCCGAAGATCCATCTGCATAAAAGCTTTTTCTGATCTAAGTTTTCACTTCGTGAAAACTCATTTCCGACAGTATATTCTAACACAGAGGCATTCCCATGGTGATGGGGACGCTTCTAGTTAGAATACACTGCAAACTTTGTACAAGACTGCCCCCTGCTGCCTGGCAGCACCCGATCTCTTACAGGGGGATATGATAGCACAATTAACCCCTTCAGGTGCGGCACCTAAAGGGGTTAATTGTACTATCATATTCCCCTGTAAGAGATCAGGGCTGCCAGGCAGCAGGGGGCATACCCCCCCCTCCCCAGTTTGAATATCGTTGGTGGCACAGTGTGCGCCCACCATCGCCCCCCCCTCCCTCCCTCTATTGTAATAAATCGTTGGTGGCACAGTGTGCCCCCACCATCGCCCCCCCTCCCTCTCTCTATTGTATTAAATCATTGGTGGCACAGTGTGCCCCCACCATCGCCCCCCCTCCCTCCCTCTATTGTATTAAATTGTATTAAATCGTTGGTGGCACAGTGTGCCAACCACCATCGCCCCCCCCCTCTATAGCAGTAACATTGGTGGCAGTGTGCGGTCTCCCATTCCCCCCCCCCCATCATTGGTGGCAGCGGAGTTCCGATCGGAGTCCCAGTTTAATCGCTGGGGCTCCGATCGGTAACCATGGCAACCAGAAAGCTACTGCAGCCCTGGTTGCCATGGTTACTTAGCAATAGTACAACAGTAGAAGATTCATACTTACCTGCTTGCTGCTGCGATGTCTGTGACCGGCCGGGAGCTCCTCCTACTGGTAAGTGACAGTTCTTTAGCAATGCGCCGCACAGACCTGTCACTTACCAGTAGGAGGAGCTCCCGGCCGGACACAGACATCGCAGCAGCAAGCAGATAAGTATGAATCTTCTACAATTGTACTATTGCTAAGTAACCATGGCAACCAGGGCTGCAGTAGCGTCCTGGTTGCCATGGTTACCGATGGGAGCCCCAGCGATTAAACTGGGACTCCGAACAGAACTCTCTGCTGCCACCAATGATGGGGGGCGATGGTGGTTGGCACACTGTGCCATCAACGATTTAATACAATAGAGGGAGGGAGGGGGGGCGATGGTGGGCGCACACTGTGCCACCAACGATTTATCACAATAGAGGGAGGGAGGGGGGGCGATGGTGGGCGCACACTGTGCCACCAACGATATTCAAACTGGGGAGGGGGGGCTGCCCCCTGCTGCCTGGCAGCCCTGATCTCTTACAGGGGAATATGATAGTACAATTAACCCCTTTAGGTGCCGCACCTGAAGGGGTTAATTGTGCTATCATATCCCTCTGTAAGAGATCGGGTGCTGCCAGGCAGCAGGGGGCAGTCTTGTACAAAGTTTGTAGTGTATTCTAACCTGAAGCGTCCCCATCACCATGGGAACGCCTCTGTGTTAGAATATACTGTCGGATCAGAGGTTCACGAAGTAGCTCATATCCGACAGTATATTCTAACATAGAGGCGTTCCCATGGTGATGGGGACGCTTCAAGTTAATATACCATCGGATTGGAGAAAACTCCAATCCGATGGTATAAAAGAACTCCAGACTTTACATTGAAAGTCAATGGGGACGGATCCGTTTGAAATGGCACCATATTGTGTCAACATCAAACGGATCCGTCCCCATTGACTTGCATTGTAATTCAGGACGGATCCGTTTGGCTCCGCACGGCCAGGCGGACACCAAAACGACTTTTTTTTCATGTCCGTGGATCCTCCAAAAATCAAGGAAGACCCACGGACGAAAAAACGGTCACGGATCACGGACCCACGGACCCCGTTTTTGCGGACCGTGAAAAAAAACTGTCGTGTACATGAGGCCTTAGAGTCAGTTCTGGATTTGACCTTCCTTTAGTAGACTAAGTTTTCTGCTTTTGGTTGTTTTGTATGAAGTAATTTTTTTCCATTGGGCCAAATAGGCCAAACCATCATACTGCCTACCATCTGCCCCATGTTTTCATGCATTTTTTTTGCCATAGTTGATATTTCTTATACGATATAAGCAAACAGCTCCACTTGGGACTGATCAGTAGTCTGTGCATTGCTAATTTTGGCCTCATGCACACAACCGTTTTTTTTTTGCGGTCCGCAAAAACGGGTCCCGTGGTTCCGTGATCCGTGTCCGTTTTTTCTTCTGTGAGTCTTCCTTGATTTTTGGAGGATCCACGGACATGAAGGAAAGTAAAAAAAAAAATCTTTTGGTGTCCGCCTGGCTGTGCGGACCCAAACGGATCCGTCCTGACTTACAATGCAAGTCAATGGGGACGGATCCGTTTGACACAATATGGTGCAATTGCAAACGGATCCGTCCCCCATTGACTTTCAATGTAAAGTCAGGAGTCCCTATTATACCATCGGATCGGAGTTTTCTCCAATCCGATGGTATATTTTAACTTGAAGCGTCCCCATCACCATGGGAACGCCTCTATGTTAGAATATACCATCGGATTTGAGTTAGATCGTGAAACTCAGATCCAACAGTATATTCTAACACAGAGGCGTTCCCATAGTGATGGGGACGCTTCAAGTTAGAATATCCTACGAACTGTGTACATGTCTGCCCCCTGCTGCCTGGCAGCACCCGATCTCTTACAGGGGGCTGTGATCCGCACAATTAACCCCTCAGGTGCCGCAGACCCCCCCCTCCCCTGTATTACATTCATTGGTGGCTAGTGTGGCCCCCCTCCCTCCCCAATATTATTTTCATTGGTGGCCAGTGCGGCCTCCCCTCTCCCCCCCTAATTAAAATCACCCGCTACCATCATTAGTGGCCAGTGCGGCCTTCCCTCTCCCCCCCCCTAATTAAAATCACATTCCCCCATCATTGGTGGCCAGTGCGGCCTCCCCTCTCCCCCCTAATTAAAATCACGTTCCCCCATCATTGGTGGCCAGTGCGGCCTCACCTCTCCCCCCCCTAGTTAAAATCACCTTCCCCCATCATTGGTGGCAGCGGAGAGTTCCGATCGGAGTCCCAGTTTATTTGCTGGGGCTCCGATCGGTAACCTTGGCAACCAGGACACTACTGCAGTCCTGGTTGCCATGGTTACTTAGCAATTTTTAGAAGCATTATACTTACCTGCGATGTCTGTAACCGGCCGGGAGCTCCTCCTACTGGTAAGTAAAGGTCTTTGCGGCGCATTGGTTATAGCACAGACCTGTCACTTACCAGTAGGAGGAGCACCCGGCCGATCACAGACATCGAAGGTAAGTATAATGCTTCTAAAAATTGCTAAGTAACCATGGCAACCAGGACTGCAGTAGCGTCCTGGTTGCCATGGTTACCGATCGGAGCCCCAGCGATTAAACTGGGACTCCGAACGGAACTCTCTGCTGCCACCAATGATGGGGGAAGGTGATTTTAACCACTTCAACCCCCCTAGCTGAAACACCCTTAATGACCAGGCCACTTTTTACACTTCTGCACCACACTACTTTCACCGTTTATTGCTCGGTCATGCAACTTACCACCCAAATGAATTTTACCTCCTTTTCTTCTCACTAATAGAGCTTTCATTTGGTGGTATTTAATTTCTGATGACATTTTAACTTTTTTGTTATTAATCGAAATTTAACGAAATTTTTGCAAAAAAATGAAATTTTTCACTTTCAGTTGTAAATTTTTATTTTTTTTATTACATCTATATATAAAGTTTTCCCTAAATTTATTGTTTTACATGTCTTTGATAAAAAAAATGTTTGGGTAAAAAAAAAATGGTTTGGGTAAAAGTTATAGCGTTTACAAACTATAGTACAAAAATGTGAATTTCCGCTTTTTGAAGCAGCTCTCAATTTCTGAGCACGTCATGTTTCCTGAGGTTCTACAATGCCCAGACAGTAGAAAAACCCCACAAATGACCCCATTTCGGAAAGTAGACACCCTAAGGTATTCGCTGATGGGCATAGTGAGTTCATAGAACTTTTAATTTTTTGTCACAAGTTAGCGGAAAATGATGAATTTTTTTCTCTTTTTTTTTTTCCTTACAAATGCCTCATGCACACGACAGTTGTGTGCATCTGTGGCCGTTGTGTCGTTTTTATTTTTTTTTTCGCGGACCCATTGACTTTCAAAAATTGGAAAAATTGGAAAAATTCAGAAAATGCACCGTTTTGCAGCCGAGACCGTGATCCATATATCCTGTCCGTCAAAAAAATAGGACCTGTCCTATTTTTTGGACGGACAACGGTTTCACGGACCCATTCAAGTCAATAGGTCCGTGAAAGAACACGGATGCACACAAGATTGGCATCCGTGTCCGTGATCCATGGCCGTAGGTTACTTTCATACAGACGGATCCGAAGATCCGTCTGCATAAAAGCTTTTTCAGAGCTGAGTTTTCACTTCGTTAAAACTCAGATCCGACAGTATATTCTAACACAGAGGCGTTCCCATGGTGATGGGGACGCTTCTAGTTAGAATATACAACGAACTGTGTACATGACTGCTGTGACGAAACCAACCTCGCCACAGTGTTTTGGAGGGGGCTGGTTGCCAGCCTCCTGCCTCAGGATTATGGCCCATACTGACTTAAAAGAAGACAGGCCGGCCACACAGCTTAAATCTGTCTTTGGAATTGTATTTTGTTATGTGAGGGTACCCAGATGGCTAGTTTAATTGTATTCGTGTGGTCTGAGTGTCATTCGCCTAATGATATGCACTCAGACTTGTATCTGGGACAGCTATCTGGGAATATGTTAAATGTCTGTGGTTGCTGGGAGGGTGTGACATTGTGTGTTTAAATGGTGATTTCTGTCCTGTTGTCCCCACATGTGTATTGGCGATCTCCCCTTTGTCCTGAGAGATAATTGGATTATCCCTCGGTTGTCTCTGGGGCAGAGAGGAGGAAACCATGATGCATTGTGGGGATATGTTGTATCTGTTCGGTGTGTCGCAGTCTCCATTCTGGTCCCCTGGGGGCGTGTCCACCAGATGGGGACCTGCATAAATACGGGCGGGTAGCCCTCAATAAAGTGTTCCTGTTTTATCCTTCATCATGTTGAGACTGGTGTTTGGATAACTGGGATTGCTATACGCTGAAGATTTGCTATACTCCCCCTGCATTCCTGCTCTCTGGCTGTAGGAGAGGTTCACCCACTGGAGCCTGGAGCCTTGTCGTAGGTCCAGCGTGGGTGGAGGACGGTGAGACCCCAACCAAGCTGCGGCGGTTCGTGGGGTCTGCAGTGCGTACGGTGTCAAGTGGAGTGCTTGGAGTCCTCGGAAAGCACTAGGAGCATCTAGCAACGGAGGTACCCAGTCGGGGTGCCAGGCGATCCGTTACAACTGCCCCCTGCTGCCTGGCAGCACCCGATCTCTTACAGGGGGCTGTGATCTATACAATTAACCCCTCAGGTGCTGCACCTGAAGGGGTTAATTGTGCGTATTATAGCCCCCTGTAAGAGATCCGGGGCTGCCAGGCAGCAGGGGGCAGACCCCCCTCCCTCCCCAGTTTAAATTTCATTGGTGGCCAGTGCGTCCCCCCCTCCCTCTATTGTATTATTACATTGGTGGCAGTGTGCGTCCTCCCCCGGCCCCCCTCCCTCCCTCTATTACATTAATAACATTGGTGGCAGTGTGCGGCCTCCCCCGGCCCCCCCTCCCTCCCTCTATTGCATTATTAACATTGATGGCAGTGTGCGGCCTCCCCCGGCCCCCCCTCCCTCCCTCTATTACATTAATAACATTGGTGGCAGTGTGCGGCCTCCCCCGGCCCCCCCTCCCTCCCTCTATTGCATTATTAACATTGGTGGCAGTGTGCGGCCTCCCCTCTCCCCCCCATCATTGGTGGCAGCGGAGTTCCGATCGGAGTCCCAGTTTAATCGCTGGGGCTCCGATCGGTAACCATGGCAACTCCAGGACGCTACTGCAGTCCTGGTTGCCATGGTTACTTAGCAATAGTAGAAGCATCATACTTACCTGCTGGCTGCTGCGATGTCTGTGTCCGGCCGGGAGCTCCTCCTACTGGTAAGTGACAGGTCTGTGCGGCGCATTGCTGTCACTTACCAGTAGAAGGAGCTCCCGGCCGGACACAGACATCGCAGCAGCCAGCAGGTAAGTATGATGCTTCTACTATTGCTAAGTAACCATGGCAACCAGGACTGCAGTAGCGTCCTGGGGTTGCCATGGTTACCGATCAGAGCCCCAGCGATTAAACTGGGACTCCGATCGGAACTCCGCTGCCACCAATGATGGGGGAAGGGGGGGAGAGAGGAGGCCGCACACTGCCACCAATGTTATTAATGTAATAGAGGGAGGGGGGGCCGGGGGAGGCCGCACACTGCCACCAATGTTATTAATGTAATAGAGGGAGGGAGGGGGGGCCAGGGGAGGCCGCACACTGCCACCAATGTTATTAATGTAATAGAGGGAGGGAGGGGGGGCGGGGGAGGACGCACACTGCCACTAATGTTATTAATGTAATAGAGGGAGGGAGGGGGGCCGGGGGAGGCCGCACACTGCCACCAATGTTAATGTAATAGAGGGAGGGAGGGAGGGAGGCCGGGGGAGGCCGCACACTGCCACCAATGTTATTAATGTATTAGAGGGAGGGAGGGGGGCCGGGGGAGGCCGCACACTGCCACCAATGTTATTAATGCAATAGAGGGAGGGAGGGGGGGCCGGGGGAGGCCGCACACTGGCCACCAATGATATTCAAACTGGGGAGGGGGGGTCTGCCCCTGCTGCCTGGCAGCCCCTGATCTCTTACAGGGGGCTATGATACGCACAATTAACCCCTTCAGGTCTGGCACCTGAGGGGTTAATTATGCTGATCACGGCCCCCTGTAAGAGATCGGGTGCTGCCAGGCAGCAGGGGGCAGTCATGTACACAGTTTGTAGTATATTCTAACTAGAAGCGTCCCCATCACCATGGGAACGCCTCTGTGTTAGAATATACTGTCGGATATGAGTTTTCACGATGTAACTCATATCCGACAGTATATTCTAACATAGAGACGTTCCCATGGTGATGGGGACGCTTCAAGTTAAAATATACCATCGGATTGGAGAAAACTCCGATCCGATGGTATAAAAGAGACTCCAGACTTTACATTGTAAGTCAATGGGGAACGGATCCGTTTGCAATAGCACCATATTGTGTCAACGTCATGTCCGTGGATCCTCCAAAAATCAAGGAAGACCCACGGACGAAAAAACTGTCACGGATCACGGACCTACGGACCCCGTATTTGCGGACTGTGAAAAAAAACTGTTGTGTGCATGAGGCCAAAGTCTCATATTCCACTAACTTGTGACAAAAAATAAAAACTTCCATGAACTCACTATGCCCATTATGAAATACCTTGGGGTGTCTTCTTTCCAAAATGGGGTCACTTGTGGGGTAGTTATACTGCCCTGGCATTTTAGGGGCCCAAATGCGTGCAAAGTAGTTTGAAATCAAAATCTGTAAAAAATGGCTGGTGAAATCCGAAAGGTGCTCTTTGGAATGTGGGCCCCTTTGCCCACCTAGGCTGCAAAAAAGTGTCACACATGTGGTATCGCCGTACTCAGGAGAAGTTGGGGAATGTGTTTTGGGGTGTCATTTTACATATACCCATGCTGAGTGAGATAAATATCTTGATCAAATGCCAACTTTGTATAAAAAAATGGGAAAAGTTGTCTTTTGACGAGATATTTTTTCTCACCCAGCATGGGTATATGTAAAATATAAGACTTTGTAAGAAAAAACAAAAACAAATAAAAAATCTATTTCCACTAATTTGTGCCAAAAAAATGTGTTTTGCGGATCCGGGGGAGATTAATTAGGGGGGGGGAGGGGAGGCCGCACTGGCCACCAATGATGGGGGAACGTGATTTTAATTAGGGGGGGAGAGGGGAGGCCGCACTGGCCACCAATGATGGGGGAAAGTGATTTTAATTAGGGGGGTGGAGAGGGGAGGTCGCACTGGCCACCAATAAATATAATATTGGGGAGGGAGGGGGGTCTGCCCCCTCCTGCCTGGCAGCACCTGATCTCTTACAGGGGGCTATGATACGCACAATTAATCACTCAGATGCGGCACCTGAGGGGTTAATTCTGCGGATCACAGCCCCCTATAAGAGATCGGGTGCTGCCAGGCAGCAGGGGGCAGTCATGTACACAGTTCGTAGGATATTCTAACTTGAAGCGTCCCCATCACTATCGGAACGCCTCCGTGTTAGAATATACTGTCGGATCTGAGTTTTCACAAAGTGAAAACTCAGCTCTGAAAAAGCTTTTATGCAGACGGATCTGCGATCCGTCTGTGTGAAAGTAGCCTACGGCCACGGATCATGGACGCGAATGCCAATCTTGTGTGCATCCGTGTTTTTTCACGGACCCTTTGACTTGAATGGGTCCGTGAACCATTGTCCGTCAAAAAAATAGGACAGGTCGTATTTTTTTGACGGACAGGAAACATGGATCACGGCCGCTGATGAACAACGGTGCATTTTCCTAGTTTTCAACGGACCCATTGAAGGTCAATGGGTCCGCAGAAAATCACGAAAAAATGAACAACGGCCACGGATGCACACAACGGTCATGTGCATGAGGCCTTTGTCCTAAGCAAAACTAAACTTCAGCAATTACTGAAATCATTAAGACATCAGATTTTTTATTCATCCTTTTGAACATTCAAGTCATAATAATGGAGTGAAAAAGTCACAAACTTTTGCGCAATCGCTTAAACTGCGAAAAAATTGGCGACTTTTATTGGCTCTGCACTATGCTTGCCAGTTTTATTATGTAAATGAATCTCTAGACAGATTTACTATTGCGACAATTTAAAAAGTTGGAAAAAATTGCGCAATTTCATACCAGTGAGGACCATGCATATCTTATGCGACTTTTTAATAGAACACACAACTTTTTCGTAAAGACGTGTGACTTTTGTAAAGCCGCTTACTGAAGGATAAACTGCTACCATCAAACCAAATATATCACAGTATTAAAGGACCATTAATAAATCTGACCTAGCCAAAAGTGACTTTAGACATATGCAAAAGTGGAGTAAGATGTAAGTGTAATGATAAATCCGGCCCATTGGGTTTTTGTTATGACGGTTGAAAAAATTTAAATCCTTGACATTCATTGCTTTCTATCTAATCAGTCGAATCATAACTGATGCATTTTTTTTATCAACACAACATCCGATTTAAATCAATAGGGGTAAATTTCCGCCTCAACACTTTAATGTCTTTTTGTCGAAAAAGATTATGGAAATGGACTAAAGGAACTGATAGCCATGAGTAGACCTTAGAGTTACATATAACAGTACAGTACACAGTAGCATTCAGTCATGTATGTTGCTTTTCCATTTGTTCATAACTAGAGTTGAGCGAACACCTGGATGTTCGGGTTCGAGAAGTTCGGCCGAACATCCCGGAAATGTTCGGGTTCGGGATCCGAACCCGATCCGAACTTCGTCCCGAACCCGAACCCCATTGAAGTCAATGGGGACCCGAACTTTTCGGCACTAAAAAGGCTGTAAAACAGCCCAGGAAAGAGCTAGAGGGCTGCAAAAGGCAGCAACATGTAGGTAAATCCCCTGCAAACAAATGTGGATAGGGAAATGAATTAAAATAAAAATTAAATAAATAAAAATTAACCAAAATCAATTGGAGAGAGGTTCCATAGCAGAGAATCTGGCTTCCCGTCACCCACCACTGGAACAGTCCATTCTCAGATATTTAGGCCCCGGCACCCAGGCAGAGGAGAGAGGTCCCGTAACAGAGAATCTGTCTTCATGTCAGCAGAGAATCAGTCTGCATGTCATAGCAGAGAATGAGGCTTCACGTCACCCACCACTGCAACAGTCCATTGTCATAAATTTAGGCCCCGGCACCCAGGCAGAGGAGGGAGGTCCCGTAACAGAGAATCTGTCTTCATGTCAGCAGAGAATTAGTCTGCATGTCATAGCAGAGAATGAGGCTTCACGTCAGCCACCACTGCAACAGTCGATTGGCATATATTTAGGCCCAGCACCCAGGCAGAGGAGAGAGGTCCCGTAACAGACAATCTGGCTTCATGTCAGCAGAGAATCAGTCTGCATGTCATAGCAGAGAATCAGGCTTCACGTCACTCACCACTGCAACAGTCCATTGTCATAAATTTAGGCCCAGCACTAGTGTTGAGCGGCATGTCCCATATTCGAATTCGCGAAATTTTGTGAATATTCGAAAGAATATTCGTAAAATATTCGCGATTATTCAAATTCGTTATTATTTCGCATATGCGATAATTCGAATTTTCGCATCGCATAATACATATGCTATGCAAAATTCACATGTGCGCTAATGAAATCGCCTTACGAAGATTCGCAACTCAATTCAATCACTAATGTATGAATGCAATGCCCTTTGCCTCTGTTCTGGGACAAGTGTAGATATTCGCATGTGCGCTAATAAAATCGCCTTACGAAGATTCGCACCTCAATCACTTTCTAGGGAATGTGAGACTTTTGGGAATCAATCGAGATACAGTGGGGGGTGATGACAGTAGTTGACAGAGTACAGATCAATGTAATCTGTAAGGTGGAAAGTAAAATAAAAAATACGAATTTTCGTTAATCGAATTTTACGAAGTTCTACGTATTCGCGAATATGGTGCTATACTATATGAATGCACAGGCCTTTGCCTCTCTGTTCTGGGGACAAGTGTAGATATTTGCATTTGCGTTAATAAAATCGCCTTACGAAGATTCGCAGCTCAATTCAATCACTAATGTATGAATGCAAAGCCCTTTGCCTCTGTTCTGGGACAAGTGTAGATATTCGCATGTGCGCTAATAAAATCGCCTTACGAAGATTCGCAACTCAATTCACTAATGTATGAATGCAAAGCCCTTTGCCTCTGTTCTGGGACGTGCCGATATTCGCATGTGCGCTAATAAAATCGCCTTACGAAGATTCGCGCCTCAATCACTTTCTAGGCAATGTGAGTAAGATCTGAGCTGTTGGACCTTTGGGAAACAATCAATTATATGTGTACTGTAATTTTGTGGGGGAGGGGGGGAAAACAAAAAACGAATATTCGTTTTTACGAATATATAGCACTATATTCGAAATATTCGCGAAATCGCGAAGTTGCGATATTCGCGAAAAAAATTTGCTTTTCGAATATTCGCGCTCAACACTACCCAGCACCCAGGCAGAGGAGAGAGGTCCCGTAACAGACAATCTGGCTTCATGTCAGCAGAGAATCAGTCTGCATGTCATAGCAGAGAATGAGGCTTCACGTCACCCACCATGTCCGACCATGTCCACGACCATGTCCACGTCCGCGTCCCTTACTAGATGTTTTTCTCATTGTTATGGTTCACCACAACAACAAATATATTATTTGGCCCAATGTATTGTATTCAAATTCAGCGGGATATAAATTTGAGGCCTAGTATTTAGGCGCTGGGTGACCGGTATGGATTTAGTGACAGAATTAGACTTGGAAATGCACAGAAGCGTGTGTGTGTGAAGTTATTCTGAATGACCCAATGTGCACCTTGAATATTATATACCCTTTTAGGGATAGATTTCAAATAGCTCTGATATAGCAGAAACCACTAAATTATGAAATTGTTAAATTGGGAATTGTATTTAAACCCAGAACAAAAAATGTGCTTTGACGGACACTAAATAACTTTCCCAGCCACAACAGGACAGCGTTAACGAGAGATTTAGCAGGATATAAATTTGAGGCCTAGTATTTAGGCGCTGGGTGACAGGTATGGGTTTAGTGACAGAATTAGACTTGGAAATACACAGTAGCGGGTGTGTGTGAAGTTATTCTGAATGACCCAATGTGCACCTTGAATATTATATACCCTTTTAGGGATAGATTTCAAATAGCTCTGATATAGCAGAAACCACTAAATTATGAAATTGCTAAATTGGGAATTGTATTTCAACCCAGAACAAGAAATGTGCTTGAACGGACACTAAATAACTCGCCCAGCTACAGCACTAAGGACAGATTTAGCGGGATATAAATTTGAGGCCTAGTATTTAGGCGCTGGGTGACCGGTATGGATTTAGTGACAGAATTAGACTGGGATATGGCCAAAAAATAAACAGACTATTGCTGGTTAAATGCACTTGGTGTGACAGCTTCACCCTGATGTAGGCTTTAGCCAAAAAACAACCACACCATTGAGGGTTAAATGCACTTGGTCGCAGCTTGTGCTGGCGCACCACAAGACACAAAATGGCCGCCGATCACCCCAGAAAAATGTGACTGACAAACGGTCTGGGCAGCCTAAAAACAGTGAGCAATTGAGGATCAGCAGCTCAATGATCCACAGCTGCAGATCGATCAGTTAATCAAGTCCTTTGGAGGAGTTAATCTGCCTAATCTCGCCCTACTGTCGCAGCCGCAACCTCTCCCTACGCTAATCAGAGCAGAGTGACGGGCGGCGCTATGTGACTCCAGCTTAAATAGAGGCTGGGTCACATGGTGCTCTGGCCAATCACAGCCATGCCAATAGTAGGCATGGCTGTGATGGCCTCTTGGGGCAAGTAGTATGACGCTTGTTGATTGGCTGCTTTGCAGCCTTTCAAAAAGCGCCAAGAAAGCGTCACAAAAGCGCGAAGAAAGCGACGAACACCGAACCCGAACCCGGACTTTTACGAAAATGTCCGGGTTCGGGTCCGTGTCACGGACACCCCAAAATTCGGTACGAACCCGAACTATACAGTTCGAGTTCGCTCATCCCTATTCATAACTCCACTTTTTGTACCAGAAATCTTATGCATTGTGTTAGGTCAGTCACCCACAGTAATAATGCCTTGACCTGCTGATATGGGTTCCCAGAGGTATCCTTACTCCATTAATGGATCACTCCTGCCTGTAAAGTGAGTTAAGTTTGATAACATCTGCATGTTAGAGAATTTATATTCATGCAACTCCATCAGCCGCTTCTCCACATCGTGCAACTATCATGCTGTTTAACAAGCCTATAAATCTGCATCAGAATCTATTATCTTATCCCCATGTTACATATGGATTTTATTGCAGATTGTGGTGCAAATTAAGCCTCGTTGCTAAATGCAATGGAGAAAACCTGCTGCATTTCTTGAATCTGCAGATTTTTTTTTTACTCTGCAAGAGGATGAGGTTCGTTAAAACCTCATTCACTTAAGCCTCATGCACACGTCCGTGGAACACAGACCGTGAGATACCGGCCTGGAATCCTGCTGAGTGCAGGAGCGCACGGCGTCATTGGTTGCTATGACGCTGTGCGCTTCATGCCGCCGCTGCTGTACAGTAATACACTCGTATAGATCATAGGAGTGTATTACTGTACATCAGCGGCATCACGAAGCGCATGGCGTCATAGCAACCAGTGTCGCCGTGCGCTCCTGCTCTCAGCAGGAATCCAGGCCGGTATCTCACGGTCCTTGTTCCACGGACATGTGCATGAGGCTTTACACTGTACTGTATTTACTATTGCATTTTGGTGCATATTCGACAATCTACTGTATTTTTCGCCCCATAAGACGCACTCCCCCCCCCCCCAAAAGTGGGGGGGAAATGCCCCTGCGTCTTATGGGGTGAATGCTGCCATTTTACATCGCAGACTGCGATTTATCAGCTGGAGGGAGGAAGGGCCGGTGTCATGCAAATGCGGCAGGGTGGTGTGGTCACTGTACTCCGGCCCCGCCGCTCACTCACTGCTTTATTGACTAAACCTTTTATATTAATAATCTTAATTTAAGTTCCGATCCCCAGCCCCATCTGTACTACTTACTAAATGTCCTGTAGCAGGCAGAGCAGGGCGGACGGGCGGCCGTAACTCACTGATGTCATGTGCCTGCGCCACCTACTTCATTCATAAAGTAGGTGGCGCAGGCATGTCACGTGACATCAATGAGTTAAAGCCGGCCTCCCACCCTGCTCTGCCTGCTACAGGACATTTAGTAAGTATGGAAAAGTAGAGGGGCACTCAAATATCGAGGAGCCTATAGTGGCAAGTGAACAAACAGTATTATTTATTAAACATTAATAAAAATGACATATAAAATTAGCTTATAAAAAGAGGTCTAAATATGGCTCACATAGATATATAACACATCCAGATGGTGGCTGGTGCACCACAGAGTATCAAATCTTCACCTAATAAGAGACAATGATGTGGTAAACATACACTGTGTTCTAATGTCCCAGATAGGTGAACAGAGGTGTGCCGCTGCTTTAATAAGTAAGACGGATGTATGTCGGTCCATATCTATTAGGCCAAATGGGTGACCATATAACACATCGCCATAGAGTCCATTAGCACTTGCCCTTGAACACCGAAATTCAAAAGAATCTTACCACCGGATAATGTATCGGGTGTCTCCTGTCTTGTGTGTACCTGCTACCAGCATCCTGTGTAGTCTCGCGGTACAAACGTGACTTGCGGCGTCCCACGTGACTTGCGGTGATGCCTCGTAATAGACAGTCCACGTGATCAGGAAGTTGTAAGTGCTATGTCCAGCATCTTCCAGTGGATATTTCTATGCGGTGTGTATTAGATTCCGCTGATGGCCTCGACCATAATCACTGGTTGCTTGCTACTCCATCCAAATGTACCATACGCGTTTCGGGGAACCTCCCCTTCTTCAGTGGCTGTATTATGCAAGCAGGAAATGCAGTGTTTAAATACTCCATTTTGGACATGGAATGATGGGTAAATAATCCATCTGAAGTTGTGGCACGGAGTAGTGGCAGTGGAATGAAGAAACGCATATGCGTTTGTAGTGTATCTTTGTTTAGAATTGTACCAGACTCGATGGGCAATGTGAGCAATCACCTACTTATTGTTAAAAACATATAAAAACGTAAAACAACATATATAATACAAAATATATATATAATAAAAAAAACGCATATGCGTTTTCATTTTGTTTTTTGTATAAAATTACAACAAAATAGATGTATCATATAAGCAATCGTGGTTAAGACTTAATAGATATTTAAACGTACACAATAGGACCATATACTGTAGTATGTTTGTCAGAAAGTATATTCTGACATTCTGAGAGGTGAAAAGTATATTCTGACATTCTGAGAGGTGGAAATGTTGGGAAGGGAAGGGCAGTCTGATAGGGAGGGGGGATCCAAATACTGATAAACAGCCATACTTGGATGCAAACAATCCAAACAGCTCCATCTCTGCATTATGTCCCTTAGGTATGAGGCTATCAAATTCAAAGATCCGGCGGGATTCCTGTCTAGACATGTTCATGATGTGATTCCCTCCTCTCCATGATCTCCTAACCTTCTCAATAGCCACGAAGGTTATGGTAGAAGGATCACAATCATGACTGTCTTAGAAGTGTTTAGACAGAGAATCAAGTTCATAACCCTTACGGATGTTTGAGACATGTTCCCTCACTCTTTCTTTTAAGGTTCTCTTTGTTCGACCTAAATATTGTCTATGACAGCCACATTCCAATACATAAATGACATCCTTTGAATCACAGGTTAATGTTTCTTGGATGTCCAGATAGAAACTATTCTGTGTCGATACCGCTCTTGTGGTTTTCTTGGCAAAAGAGGTAGCTTTACAGTTGAGGCATCTACCACACCTAAAGAAACCCTTCATTTGAAGCCAATCAGAATCTGTACTCCTATCGCGGGCTGTCTTGACAGTTAGTGCTACTTTAGAAGCAAGGTTAGCAGCTTTAGTGTATGTGATTTGAGTTGTTGTCAATAGCGGTATAATTTTGTTGTCGCACAAGAAGTGCCAGTGGCGCTTAATAATTGTCTGGACCCGTCGATATTGAGAGTGGAATGGCAATATCATAAGTATAGTCTCATCAACTGGCGTCAGTTTACTCGGTCCAAAGAAATCTGCCCTATTCATATCCCAAACCTTACGTAATGCTTCTTCTATAGTTGTGGTAGGATATTCTCTGTCTTTGAATAATTGACTACGTTTCTGGGCCTCTTCCTCAAATTGTTCATTGACTGTGCAGTTGCGCTTAAGTCTCCTAAAATGGCTTACGGGTATATTCGTAAGCCACCTAGGTAAGTGGCTGCTTGAAAAGCATATCTAGCTTTTTCGTGCTACTTCTTTAGTATGTGTGCTACATATTATTCGTGATGTTTCTATAGTAATGTTGAGATCTAAGAACGCAACCCCACCTACATATAATATCGTGGTGAATTGTAAGTTCCTAGTATTTTGGGTAATCTCAGCCAAAAAATAATCTAAATCCTCTCTACTGTCCTGCCAAATAAAAATAATGTCATCAATATACCGGCGCCAGAGCACCAGACTCGTCCGCACCCGAGGACGGATGACCTTATCCTCCCAATGCGCCAGAAATAAATTGGCGTAGCTGGGGGCGAATCTGGTGCCCATGGCTGTACCGGTTAACTGTAAGTAAAATTGATTTTCAAACATAAAACAATTGTGGGACAGTATATATCTTACTGTCTCCACTAGAAACTGTATTTGTTCCACCTTTTAGTTCTCCTTTCTTAGTTAGATGGTCCTCCAAAGCTAACAAACCCTTATTGTGCTCTATTATAGTGTATAGAGAACTAACATCTAGAGTTCCTATGATGTACTGCTCTTCCCATTTTTGTTCCAAAACCTTGACTATTTCATTCGTGTCTTTGATATAAGATGGGGTCTCCTTAACCAATGGTTGTAGCCATTGGTATATATATTTTGACAGATTGGAGGAAATACTATCTATACCTGAGACAATCTGTCTTCTTGGTGGGGATCTTAGATTCTTGTGTATCTTGGGGATGCAGTAGAAAGCTGGTATTCTTTTCTGCGTACCCAAGATGAATCTAATCTCCTTCTCAACCAAGAAACCTTCTTTTAACCCTCTATTACATATTAGGACTAGTTGTTTATAATATTCATCCGTAGGGTCTGATGTCAGTCGTCTATATGTCGTTATATCAGTTAGCTGTCTCAGGCACTCCTCTCTGTATGAATCAGTGTCTAAAATCACCACTGACCCGCCCTTATCTGCAGGGCGTATTGTTACATCATGCATCTCTTGTAATTGTTGAATGGCCTCTATTTCTCTTTGGCTGAGGTTATTAGGGACTCTATTGCTGTTTAATTGTCTAAGTTCTCTTTCGACATTTTTCTTAAATGTTGCTATATGCTCACCTGTCTGTTGTTTGGGATAATTTTTTGATTTTTCTCTAAGAGTGGTGTGTGCATATTTATTTGTATGTTGTTCTTCCTGATAGTTGGAGAGGATAGGGTTTTTTATAAAGTATTTTTTGAGACATAGTCTCCTTACAAATTTCTCTACTCCGATGTATGTGGAAAATTTGTAGAATTTTTTGGTAGGAGCAAATTTAAGTCCTTTATTCAAAAGTGCCTTTTGTGAATCAGTGAGTTGTGATTTACTTATATTTATCACGTTTGACATGTCCCGTGATAGTTGTTATTGTACCTTTTTGTGTGAATGCCTTACTCTCCATATCTTTTATGTCGTGTTTGTGTATTGTCGTATGCTGTGTTGTTGAATTGTTGGTTGTGATCTTTCTGAATAGTGACTGTTCGTGGTTTGATTCACGTGTTTGTTCTCGTTTTCCCCGTGTTGATTGCTCAAATTGTAATCGTGTTGAGTGTGCATGTGATGTACTCGATTCCTCGTATGTCTCGGTCTACTGGGTGGTGTCGGTGACCGTCTTATCCTCACTTTGTGATGTGGGGGGGGGGTAAAATCTAAAAAAGAAGGTGAAGAAAGGGCCTCATACCTAATAGATGTAGACACCTGAGGTTGTTCTTTGGTGTTACCTTTTTTGGGGGTTCTTTGTTTGTATTGGAATTTTCCTCTATTTCTTCTATCGTATGTCTCAATTTATCATTACCTTTATCTATAGTCAGGTCCATAAATATTCGGACATCAACACAATTCTAACATTATTGGCTCTTTACACTACCACAATGGATTTGAAGTAAAACAAAAAAGATGTGCTTTAACTGCAGACTGTCAGCTTTAATTTGAGGGTATTTACATCCAAATCAGGTGAACGGTGTAGGAATTACAACAGTTTGCATATGTGCCTCCCATTTGTTAAGGGACCAAAAGTAATGGGACAATTGGCTTCTCAGCTGTTCCATGGCCACGTGTGTGTTATTCCCTCATTATCCCAATTACAATGAGCACATAAAAGGTCCAGAGTTTATTTCAAGTGTGCTATTTGCATTTGGAATCTGTTGTTGTCAACTCTCAAGATGAGATCCAAAGAGCTGTCACTATCAGTGAAGCAAGCCATCATTAGGCTGAAAAAACACAACAAACCCATCAGAGAGATAGCAAAAACATTAGGCATTGCTAAAACAACTGTTTAGAACATTCTTAAAAAGAAGGAACGCACTGGTGAGCTCCAACACCAAAAGACCCGGAAGACCACAGAAAACAACTGTGGTGAATGATCGAAGAATTCTTTCCCTGGTGAAGAAAACACCCTTCACAACAGTTGGCCGGATCAAGAACACTCTCCAGGAGGTAGGTGTATGTGTGTCAAAGTCAACAATCAAGAGAAGACTTCACCAGAGTGAATACAGAGGGTTCACCACAAGATGTAAACCATTGGTGAGCATCAAAAACAGGAAGGCCAGATTAGGGTTTGTCAAACGATATCTAAAAAAGCCTTCACAGTTCTGGAACAACATCCTATGGACAGATGAGACCAGGATCAACTTGTACCAGAGTGATGGGAAGAGAAGAGTATGGAGAAGGAAAGGAACTGCTCATGATCCTAAGCATACCACCTCATCAGTGAAGCATGATGGTGGTAGTGTCATAGCATGGGCATGTATGGCTGCCAATGGAACTGGTTATCTTGTATTTATTGATGATGTGACTGCTGACAAAAGAAGCAGGATGAATTCTGAAGTGTTTCGGGCAATATTATCTGCTCATATTCAGCCAAATGCTTCAGAACTCATTGGACGGCGCTTCACAGTGCAGATGGACAATGACCCAAAGAATACTTTAAAGGGAAAGTAGTGGAATGTTATGCAATGGCCAAGTCAATCACCTGACCTAAATCCAATTGAGCATGCATTTCACTTGCTGAAGACAAAACTGAAGGGAAAATGCCCCAAGAACAAGCAGGAACTGAAGACAGTTGCAGTAGATGCCTGGCAGAGCATCACCAGGGATAAACCCTGGTGATGTCTATGCGTTCCAGAATTCAGGCTGTAATTGACTGCAAACAATTTGCAACCAAGTATTAAAAAGTGAAAGTTTGATTTATGATTATTATTATGTCCCATTACTTTTGGTTCCTTAACAAGTGGGAGGAACATATGCAAACTGTTATAATTCCTACACCGTTCACCTGATTTGGATGTAAATACCCTCAAATTAAAGCTGACAGTCTGCAGTTAAAGCACATCTTGTTTGTTTCATTTCAAATCTATTGTGGTGGTGTATAGAGCCAAAAATGTTAGAATTGTGTCGATATCCCAACATTTATGGACCTGACTGTATATTCCGAAATTTTTGGGTTTTCTTTTGTATAATTTCCTTCTCCAAGTTATCTAAATTACGACATATTCGATGCTGCCATCTCTGTATGTCTTCAGTATCTGGAAATTGCTGTATCTCAATCTTAATGTTAGCTATTTGTTCAGTCAGTTTGTCAGAATCTGTGACCGTCTGTCAATGATCATCTGTATTCGATTCTCTAACTGAATGTCTGGTGGTGATGAGGGATCCAAGTCTGGCTGTTTATCAGCATTTGGATCCCCCCTCCCTATCAGACTGCCCTTCCCTTCCCAACATTTCCACCTCTCAGAATGTCAGAATATACTTTCTGACAAACATACTACAGTATATGGTCCTATTGTGTACGTTTAAATATCTATTAAATCTTAACCACGATTGCTTATATGATACATCTATTTTGTTGTAATTTCATACAAAAAACAAAATGAAAACGCATATGCGTTTTTTATTATATACAGTACAGACCAAATAACATTTAAAGTTGATAGGGCAGACATCCGAATGGATTGTCCCCATCACGGTCACGTCCTATCGGCTCCAGGTTATCTAGAGTCACCAAAGCGGCAGCAGGCCCTCACCCATATTGTTTTAGATGGTCAGATTAGCAGGCCCTTGCTCCAAATGATTTTGAGGGTCACCAGCAGGCCATTAATCATAATTTTTCAAAGCTGTGTATGATGCCCTCCTTTATGTGTAACAAAGGGGGTATTGGAGTGCCTGTTCCTTGTCATTTTTGGCAGCCCTTTCACTTAGTGCATAGGCTTTATGAGTGTAGGAGTCCCACTACATGAACAATTGTACCACAATGTGAATGAGGCCCTTCTTTATGTGATATACAGGTTGGATCGGAGTGCCTCTTCCTTGTAATTTTTGGCAGCACTAGCACTTTATATACAAGTAAATATACAGATAAGAATGTTTCCTAACAATTTTTCCTCCGTCTAAAATAGATTTGATCTTCGATTTTCTGCATATTATTGTCAGTCTGTAAAAGTGGCATACTACTCGGACAACATCATTCCTAACTGCAACCTGGGAGTCCAAGATGCATCCAGACATCCTCTTCGTGCTGTTCCCGAACCATTTTGGTGGTGTTTCCATCAATTTCTGACCTTTTCCTATGAACCAGGCACCCTCCCCTCTTCAGAGCAGGGGGTGCCTGGTTTAATGCTCAGGTTCTCCCATTGACTTCCATTATCCCGATGTGTTCGGCTAGAGCATCCGAGCACTTTGGTGCTCGATCAACACTAGTCTCCGCTCAAGTCCTAGAAGCCATCACAGAATGCAAGACGTCTCTGACTGAGAAGCTTGATGAGGTCAAAATTGATCTGGGACTCTTGTGTCAAGATCTGATCTACATAACTTGAGGGACAGAGTACAACATGCTGAGGAACGCTTGGAAGATTAAATTGCTACTGTTCCTAGATCCATTTTCGAGCTTAATACTAAAACGAAGCTTTGGAAACATAAACAATACAGGTGAGCTGGAAAACGGGCTCCGCAGAAACAACATCAGAATAATTGGTCTGCCAGAAAGAGCGGAAGGCCACATACCGGATGAGTTCATAGAAAAATGGATAAAATAACTTTTCCCAGATGCATATTTCTCTCAGGCCTTTGTTGTGGAAAGGGCTCACCAGCCTCCGCAAAGCCTCTGCCGCCTGGGGCTCCTCCCCGTCCTATGCTGGCTAGATTCCTCAGTTGCAAAGATAGATACACGATCCTGGCTCTGGCTAGACAGAAACAGGAAATTAAATATGACAATGCCAGGGTCTCCATTTTCCCAGATTTTTCCATGGAGCTACAAAAACAACGTGCTACTTTTATGGATGTCAAGAGGCACCTGAAAGAGGCTAATATTCCCTACTCCATGGGATTACCTGTCAAGCTCTGAGTGGTGGATAGTGATAGAGCGGTATTCTTTACCTTACCTGGAGAAGTTTCTGAATGGCTGGCTTTGAGAAGATGCTCTCCAAGACGCTGAGGACTTCAGCAGAGTTAAAGGATTTACTACACGACAACGATGGGAACCTCGTTTGACATCACACAATCTATCTCTGTTCTTACTGCATATCACCCCTTGTCTGATTTTACTTACTGTAGCCATAGCCCGCATGCTTCTGTCACCCAACATCTCTGGCAGAAGCATCCCGGTTTATCTAGCCTACAGATTGGTCTGATACAACTTTTCTCCAATATAAGCATTATTGCATATTATTTGAACTGCTCGAAGTTCCTGTATATTTACCCTTTGTTCCAGGGTTAGGCCTCTTGCACACAAACTTTTTTTTTTTCCGTTTCCGTTCCTTTTTTCTTGCGTTCCGTATACGGAACCATTCATTTCAATGGATCCGCAAAAAAAAATGGAAGGTACTCGGTATGCCGTCCGTTTCCATATTTTAGTTTTTCCGTTAGTACTGTTCTATCAGGGGCCAGCTGTTCCGTTCTGCAAAAACGGAATGAACACGGACGACATCCGTATTTTTTGCAGATACGTTTTTTGCGGACCGCAAAAGACTGAAAAAGCCATACGGTCATGTGCAAGAGGCCTTAGTTATTCTCTCTGTATGACTATGTTCAGACAGGTGGCGCTGTTGCAGGTCTATACACTTAATGCAATGTATTCATATTTGGATGACACATATCTGCCTCAGGAAATATGGCTGACCTAAAGATCATGTCATGGAATGTTAGGGGGCTGGGCACCCCATGCAAAAGATCTATGGTGTTCTCGTTTGCTATACATTTTGGACCGCAGTGTTCTCTGTATCCAAGAGACGCATCTTACTGCTAACACTTCACGGACTCTACAGAAGTCCTGGGTCCAATGGGCAGCACACTCCTATCATACATCCTCTTCTAGGGAAGTGTCTTTGTTAGTACGCAAACATGTTGGGAGGTAAAAGTTCTGGCTATTGATTCGAAAGGCAGATATGTCTTTGTCCACTCTCTTATTGATAATGCACAGTATGCTTCTCTTTGTATTAATAATCCTCCCCCAGGGTCCATACATGTCCTACACCTAGCGGCTGCTTTTGCAGCTACACACCGACACGCTAAAATAATTTGCATTGGGGATTTGAACATGCCACTAGGCATGTCCATAGACCATTTGGCAGAGGGATGGCTTCCGCAGGCGGAGCTCCCTCACGATTGGAAGTGTTTCTCACGTAATTCCACTGTCTTGACCTATGAAGGGTTACACATCCTACAGCGCGAGATTATTCTTGCCATAGTGGAGGGCACCGTCCCCTGACACAAATTGATTACATGCTAGGCAGTGGAAACGTACTGCTTAACCTCCACTCCATATTTTATTTATCTAGAGGGGTGTCTGACCACTCGCCAATAGTAGGAACACTAACATACAGTGCCTCATCAGTAATGTATAAAATGAATATCCACCCATTCTGGCGGAATTTCATGGGCTCAGCAGATGGGGTCCCTAACCTGCTGAGTGAGTTCTTAATAGTGCACAGGGAGGAGACCAATTTGGCTCTCCTATGGGACACTCTGAAGGCGTTCCTGAGGGCATACTTGCACTCCAGTATATCCTATATCAAAAAGGACACTAATTGATCTGAGTTAGACCTGCGACACAATGCACTGTCCTAGAACAACAATATACCCAACACCCGACCGATACTAACAGGACCGCTTGTCTTCAAGCAGGTAGGCAATATCTAACTGTCCTCCAGGATAAGATAATTATTTTTTATGAAACAAACTGCTTTTGAGCTAGGTAACCAATCAGCCAAATTGCTGGCACAGATAGTTCGCCACTTATTACCATCCTCCGCAATATTGGCAATTAAATCCCCTACTGGACAGGAGCTCCACACTGAGGAAGATATCCTTCAAACCTTCACTTCTTTCTACGACAACCTGTACAAATCGAGCATAACAGTTTCTGAGGCAGATATAGTCACTTACTTGGAAGGCATACCCTTCCCCAAACTGACTACTTCACAACGCGATCAACTTGAGCAGCCCATTACTTTAGATGAGGTACTTCAGGCGATATTGGACCTAAATAATAGAAAGTCCCCAGTACCCGATGGGCTCCCTAAAGAGGTCTATGCTAGATATTCGAATGAATTAGCCCCACAACTACTGTCCACTTTTCATTCAGCTCTGGAGACGGGGAACTTACCTGTCTCATTTATGGAAGCCGCCCACTATAGTCCTCTTACTCAAACCAGATAAAGATCCGCTAGAGTGTAGCCCATACAGGCCCATTGCTCTGCTAAACGTGGACTATAATATCCTCAAAAGAATATTGGTAACCCACCTCAATCAAATAATATTGTCACTGGTTCATTTGGACCAAACAGGCTTTATGCTTGGGAAATCCACCACTGAAAATATAAGACACGTACAAGTTGTCACCCAGCTGGGATATTATATGAGTTCAGATTGGTCCCTGGCATTGCTATTTGATTCAATAGAATGGTCATACCTACAGTGGTGTTTGCAAGGATTTAGGTTTGGCCCCCAATTTCTTAAATGGATATCACTTTTGTACTGTAGTCGGGTTAGTAGGCTATAGTAGATAACTTTGGTCTGTATTCGGGCCTGAAGCTTAACTGTGAGAAGTCTGTGTATATGCCCTTGGGTAGAGAGCAGTGGTCGGGCTCATGTCATATGGCGGGATTGAAGGTGGTGGATATGTTCAAATATCTAAGTGTTAAAACCACTAAGTACTACTCCCAGGCAGCAACTCTCAATATTGACCCACTGATTTAAAAAGCTTGAAATCATTGCCCGTGGCAGGGCGAATCAATTTAATAAAAATGATCATACTGCCCAGGGCTCTATACGTTTCCCAGCACTCGGAAGTCCCATACCGAGGTCGGTGTTCAGGGAACTGGATTCTATGACTAGGATCTTCATCTGGGGCTGCTCGTGCTCTAAGCTGAATTTAGACTCATTTAAGACGTCTTAAAACGGAAGGGGGAATGGCGTTACCAGACTATTTTATATATTATCTAGGAGGGCAGTTACCCCTCATTCATACTTGGTACACCACAGAAGAACTCCCCACATCTGAATATTTTTTTAAACACTACCTGAATGTTCACACTCTGTGGTCAGTCTTGGAGATGCCTCCTAGATTTTTGAAACCATTGCTCCCACTGCACAGATTGGCTCAGGTGGTTTGGAAGGAGGCTAAGTCGGTGACCCAGTTTACCAATATTATATCTGAAACACCTCTATGGGACAACCAAATGTATTGCCTTGCAGTGTTACAGTCCTAACGTGCCAACTTTAAGCATGTGGAAAACACAGATAAATCAGATCTTACCTTATGTAGCCCTAGTATTTAAACATCACAATCAACCCCAAAATTTTTATAGGGTCTGGGTCTTATGGTACAGTTCGCCTCATACCTTATATTCTGTTCCAAGAATGCGGAGGACCTTATCATCTGCCCACAGCACCTCTAATCAATGAATGCTGCCAGCTCAGATGGGACGATAGACCTTATGCAACAGCGCACTAATTAGTGAATAATCATTGTACTGCAATTACTTTGTCTATTGTAATCTTTATTGTAAAACTGTTTACAATTTGTGAGTTCTTACTTGTACTAATAAATGAGTTTAAAAAAAAATACTTATCAAATGCTGAATTTTGAATGAAGCCTTAGGGTGCCTTCACGCATGGCAGATTTATAGTAGAAAATGTTCTGTAACTGAAAATCGGCTCCATTCACTTGAATAGAGTTGTTTTGGTGGGAAGCACATAGATTTCTGCAAGCCACAATCAGATGAATGAAACTGATTTTCAGTCTCAGAAAATTTTCTGCAACAATAACTGCTGTATGTGAAGGTGCGGTTAGAGTACCTTCACATGCAGCACAGTTTGTTGCAGAACTTTCTATGACTGAAAATCAGTTCCATTCATCTGTATAGGATTTTTTTGGACATGGATTTTGCAAGCCTCATTCAGATGAATAGAACTCATTTTCAGTTGCAGAAATTTCTGAAACAAAATCATCCGTTTGTGAAGGCACCCTTAAAGGTTTTTTTGGATTTTTATATTAATCAATATCAAATCAGTGTGTGTCCAAATCCCAACACCCCGCCGATTAGCTGTACTCCTGTAGGTCCGGTACCAGAACTATACAGCTTTGTCCACTTTGTAAGGGCTCATGCACACAACCATAACCATTATACTGTCTGTAAAGAGCGGATCCACAAAACACCGATCCCAGGCATGTGTATTCCACCATTTTTTTCAATGTTTTATCCTTGTTGGACAAGAATAGGACATGTTCTATCCATGTTCTATCTTTTTTGCGGGGCTGCGGAATGGATGTACGATGCAAACACATCTTTTGCGGCCCCATTGAAAGGAATGGGTCCGCATCCGATTTGCAAAAAATGCTGATTGGACCAAACATATGGTCAAGTGCATGAGCCCTAATAGATGGAGCTGGTTACTGAAGTGCTTACTGTCACGACCATGGTTATGGTCGTGACTCCTTGAACCGCATGCAGTTGCCTGCGGTCTTGTTCTTGTTGTCAATCACAGGTGAGGGCTGAAGTATGTTGCCTCACCTGTGGTTGCCGCTGGCAACATAATGTATGTGGCAGCATAGCAGCCTGAGCTGGTGCTAGGCAGCTTGCTGTAAAGTGCATGCGGTTGCACCTGCAACGTGTGTTTATATGTGTGCACTTTCCGTTCTGGTGTGCACGGGGTTTATTGTGTGTGTATTCCCCTTTAAGTTGCTCTTTTTCCTTTGTCAGGTGTAGGAAGGGTTAACTCCCTTCTTTGTGTGAACTCTGGGTGTGTCTGTGTTTGGGTGTGGACACTAGTTTGTATTGCACGGGATCCAGTCAGTGTGTCTGTGGCAGGTAGGTGTAGAAGTTCTTTTCATCCTCCTGCCATATCCATAGGCTGTTCATGTTCCTATCCCCTTGCAGCTTGGCCACTTTAGACTCCTGTTTCTCCGCGTCCAGGAGGAACGGGCTGTCTACCCAGGTCCTAGCTCAGGGATCTGCGGAGGGTGAGTAGGGATCCGAGGTCCCTGAGAATGAGCCCTCCTACCTTCAAGGTCGGCTCATGTAGCTAGGAGTCAGGGTCAGATTAGGGAAGCTCTAGGAGGTGACCTGCTCCCTAATTCTGTGGTCCTGGCCAAGTAGCGACCTACAATCTTCTGGCATCGCACGGCTGAGGGTTTTCCCCATCCTCAGCCGTGACACTTACTCCTTTTAGTGGACTGAGCTTTGCAGTTCCAGTACCTATTTCCATAGTCGGAGCAATTGCAGAACAGCTCATTTGGAGTTGGGAGTCAGACTACTACCGATCTGATAAGGATGGCCTATCTTAAAGGTTATGCACACCTTTGGGGGAAGTTGTTTTTGTTATTATTACATTGTACTCATTTTGAGCTAAAATAATTTTTTAATCGGTCTTTATTAAAAAATATGGCATCCTTTTTTCTGTACAGAGCTGACATGCTTTAGTAGCATTCTTTGGATTTTCTGTATTTTCCGTCATCTGGGGAGCAGACAGACTCCTTATCTCTGATCTCTGACCACCTAAACACTCATTATAGCTCAGTTCTTATTTTACTGATAAGAATGTGGCTTAAATACATTTTTATGACCTCTTATTGGCGGCTTAGATGACCTTATTAGAAGATTAGATGACCACCACAAAGTGAAAGTGAAAGTACCAGTAACACAGCTGGAAAAACAGTTACCCCTTTGTGACAGAACAGCTCAATATTTTTAACAAAGGCCAATTGAAAAAAAATATTTTTAGCCATAAATGAGTAACATGCAATGATAAAATAAATTGCCTCCAAAGGTGTACATAGCCTTTAAGGATAGACTATCAATATAAAAACCCAGGAAAATCTCATTAATATATAATGGGTAACTATAGGTGATTTTGCACTTTAATGAACACCAGTTGCACATTTTATACTGTGTGTAGCACCATGTAGAGTTTGCACCTGTGGGTAGGTATAGCCATAGGAATATCCGTCCATGTCACAGTAGAGGTACAGTACAGACCAAAAGTTTGGACACACCTTCTCATTCAAAGAGTTTTCTTTATTTTCATGACTATGAAAATTGTAGATTCACACTGAAGGCATCAAAACTATGAATTAACACATGTGGAATTATATACATAAAAAAAAAGTGTGAAACAACTGAAAATATGTCATATTCTAGGTTCTTCAAAGTAGCCACCTTTTGCTTTGATTACTGCTTTGCACACTCTTGGCATTCTCTTGATGAGCTTCAAGAGGTAGTCACCTGAAATGGTCTTCCAACAGTCTTGAAGGAGTTCCCAGAGATGCTTAGCACTTGTTGGCCTTTTTGCCTTCACTCTGCAGTCCAGCTCACCCCAAACCATTTTGATTGGGTTCAGGTCCGGTGACTGTGGAGGCTAGGTCATCTGGCGCAGCACCCCATCACTCTCCTTCATGGTCAAATAGCCCTTACACAGCCTGGAGGTGTGTTTGGGGTCATTGTCCTGTTGAAAAATAAATGATGGTCCAACTAAATGCAAAGCGGATGGAATAGCATGCCGCTGCAAGATGCTGTGGTAGCCATGCTGGTTCAGTATGCCTTCAATTTTGAAGGTGTGTCACCAGCAAAGCACCCCCACACCATCACACCTCCTCCTCCATGCTCAGAAAAGGTGAACGGATGGACTCTACATGCCTACGTCGCACAAAGACACGGTGGTTGGAACCAAAGATGTAAAACTTGGACTCATCAGACCAAAGCACAGATTTCCACTGGTCTAATGTCCATTCCTTGTGTTCTTTAGCCCAAACAAGTCTCTTCTGCTTGTTGCCTGTCCTTAGTAGTGGTTTCCTAGCAGATATTCTACCATTAAGGCCTGATTCACACAGTCTCCTCCAGTTGTTCTAGAGATGTGTCTGCTGCTAGAACTCTGTGTGGCATTGACCAGGTCTCTAATCTGAGCTGCTAACCTGCGATTTCTGAGGCTGGTGACTCGGATGAACTTATCCTCCGCAGCAGAGGTGACTCTTGGTCTTCCTTTCCTGGGGCGGTCCGCATGTGAGCCAGTTTCTTTGTAGCGCTTGATGGTTTTTGTGACTGCACTTGGGGACACTTTCAAAGTTTTCCCAATTTTTCGGACTGACTGACCTTCATTTCTTAAAGTAATGATGGCCACTCGTTTTTCTTTACTTAGCTGCCTTTTCTTGCCATAATACAAATTCTAACAGTCTATTCAGTAGGACTATCAGCTGTGTATCCATTTGACTTCTCCACAACGCAACTGATGGTCTCAACCCCATTTATAAGGCAGGAAATCCCACTTATTAAACCTGACAGGGCACACCTGTGAAGTGAAAACCATTTCAGGTGACTACCTCTTGAAGCTCATCAAGAGAATGCCAATAGTGTGTAAAGCAGTAATCAAAGCAAAAGGTGGCTACTTTGAAGAACCTAGAATATGACATATTTTCAGTTGTTTCACACTTTTTTGTTATGCATATAATTCCACATGTGTTAATTCATAGTTTTGATGCCTTCAGTGTGAATTTACAATTTTCATAGTCATGAAAATAAAGAAAACTCTTTGAATGAGAAGGTGTGTCCAAACTTTTGGTCTGTAGTGTAGGTGGTAGAAGACCTAGTATAGTGACTTCAAGAAATCCTCAGCGTTGCCCGATACACCTTTTCCCCTAGTCTCATTTATTGGTATTGAGGAATACATCCTCAGCAGTTTGCTAGTCAATTCTCGTATGTACTTCATTACCAGGCAAAGTCAAATCAGTGTTTTTTAATTAACACAATTGTGTGGACTTCAATCTTGCCGCACAATAGGTTTTCTGACCTTGGCGTTGCATGCATGGGTTCATTATTGAGTGTATTGTTTCCTATAAACATACGAAACCCCGACCATAACAATTCCATCAAATAAAACAAAGTTATCCGAGAGCAGAATTAAACTCTAGATGACCCTTAGCACTACTCCGTAGACCCCTATTAATAATTTCTAATCTAATCACTGTGGAAAAATGTACTATAGCAGGACATGCTAGGCACCTCGCCAGGAATCCTATTGCAGGCCATTGGATTCATTTCAGTCTGGAGCTTCTACAGAGAAGATGCATCTTTTTACTAAAATGCTACTTGATGATTTTCCTTTTGTTATCTTCTACTGAAAAAAAATATGTCCTTGTAAATGACAGACATGTTTCTTAGCAAATTGCTCTGGACCAACTGATGGAACCAGTGCCAAATGCCCTGTGAACATATAAGTGATGTTCATGCCAATTTTCTGTCAGCTGTATATGTTTGGTATGTTGGAAGATTTAGCGCAAGTTTATGTTTCTTTTTTTCAGCAGATTTAGCTAATGATCTGTGCTGCAGTCGTCAAATATTTCTTTTTCAATGATGCTTTATTTAGTCTACACTGTGGTCAGGTACTGAGGTCACCATATTGTCCCCACCAATTTATGAGTGTGTCACACATACAGTATAAGTGCTCATGCACATGGCAAGATACGGGAGATACGGTACGTAACAGAGGGATGGATCAGAAGCCCACTGAAGCACTACAGCGTCTGTCGGTTTTCTGTCCATGCCTCTGCATGCACTCCGTGCCCCTGCATGCACTTTTTTTGCGGTGCAGACTGTTGGATGTGGACCGTGGACCATATTCAAATGAATGGGTCCTGCACCCGCATACAGTGGCCCTACGGTCAGTGCATTTTCACATTATTAAAGGTCTACGCATGGGCAGACTGGAAGGACGGATCCGGCATTGCGGTATTTTTTAATGCAAATACATTCCTATGGAAAAAAAAATACGGATCCGGCATTCAGGCAAGTGTTCTGTTTTTTTGGCCGGAGATAAAACCGCAGCATGCTGCGGTATTATCTCCGTCCTGAACAGTCAAAAAGACTGAACTGAAAACATCCTGAACGGAATGCTCTCCATTCAGAATGCATGAGTATAGCGCACCTAGGACGGAACTCTATGCCGGAAAAGAAAAACGCAAGTATGAAAGTACCCTAAAATGCTGTTTTTCTTTTGTTGATCTGAGGCTCTGTTCCCGAGTTATGATAATTTTTCTTAATATGCAAATTAGGCCTTTGGTGCAATGGTGGCATCATCATTGCTCTTCTTACACACAAGCTTTTCTACTTTCTGTGTTCATCCCCTCCCCCGCTGCTTCCCTACTGCCTGACCATGTCAATCAAAGCAGCCAGGGAAGGCTTTCGAAAGGAGTGGAGCTTGGGTGAAACAAGTGCAATGGTGATACTCTCATTGCACCAAAGGCCTAATTTTCATATTAAGAAACAGTATCATAACTCAGGAGCAGAGCCTCAGATCAACAAAAGAAAAAACATGTTTTAATCAGATGAACCACAGCTATGTGTTTATGCAAACAGCTAGATAAGGAGGTTGCTTTAATAAGTGGCGATACAAGTGAAAAGTCACAAATTATTGCACAATTATGGCATCTGGCATAAATTGCAACCTTTGCCACTACTGTTAAACACTTTAAGGGCCTGTTCACACTACTGATTTAAAAAACGCACTTAAAAATTCAATGCGGAATCTGCATATTTATTTCAGAGTGGAAAAATGCATGTGGATTTGCTCCAAAAAATGCAAGAAAAATTAACAAAAAATGCATGGACTTACATGGAGCTGTTTTTTATGTTTTCCATTCATCTCAAAGGGAGATTTAACGCTGATTCTGCCCCAGGATAGGGCATGCCACTTCCTTTTTCCATTCTTATTTTTTCCATGCGTAAAGTGTTGCTTCCCAATGAAATGAATAGGAGTTTGTTTTGAGACATTTTTTGGAGCTAAAATTCTAGGCACAATCACATTAGTAAATTTCCCCCATCTTTTTTTGTGGTTGACTTTTTGGTTTGTAAAAAATATGGTTTGCAATTTATGCATTTTTTGCAAGTGTTTTTTCGGTGCTATTTTTTATCCATACATTTTGTTTGTGTTTTTGTGCATTTTTCAAAACCTGCTGGAAAAACCTCTGGGGAAGCGTGTCTAGAGAGTGATGGCTGTTTTTTGACAAAAATGCCACTGACTCAAAAAATAAACTAAAAGTAAGGAAAAGGCCACAGAAAATAACTAGCACATTTCAGATCTCTCTATCAACTTGCAGCTTGAAGCTGGCTACAACACTTCAGGAAAAAGTGTTGGAAAACCACTTCCAAAAATGTGGCATAAAAAAAACCCTCTATGTGTGTTTGTGTGAAAGACCTTACACTATAAGCTAATGTTTCATAAAGCAGCTCTTCCATAATACAAGCAGAAAAACTATTAGGGGCATATCTGACAACCGACTGCTGACAGGTTCCAATATCAACCAGAAGAATTGCAAAAGCAGTAGTGGATTTCTATACAAGCTTCGACTCTCGATCAGTACAAGTTAGGTACTGCAATGCATTAGCAAAGTTATTCAACTTTTAATGTAATATATATATATATATATATATATATATTTCAAGAAAAATGGCGGCACTGGTTCAAAAAACACAAGGTTTGGGTGCACGTCCCAAGGGGAATAGGCTCCTTACCCCAATGAATAAATCCGGAAAAATGAGCGGCACTCCAATGGATAAAAGTAAGTGAACCTTTTATTCACCCAGGTGGTGCTTGCAATGTTTCGGCTCTAAACATGAGCCTTCTTCAAGCAAAGATACAACTCAAGCAACAGCATTATATACAGGTGAATCAATTTGCATATCAGACATGTGATCACAAACACCCAGTGGGTGTGTTACAAAATGTGACAATGATGTATTAAAACAATATAAACATATGATATTAAAAGTGTTGACATATAATGATAGAAGTGCAAATCAAAAAAAGGGGAAAAGAGACATGAATCATACATGTCATATGTATTATAGACATAGTGAACAAAAATTGTCGATCAGAGACACAGAACTGATCGATCGGTGTATCAAATCCTTATATAACTTGCAGGGGGAAAAAGCTGAGAGGTGAGGTGATATCGCAGACATACCTGAAAAAACAGGGAGACTCATTACATGTCTTTACTTGGTGTTGTTTACTTTTCATTGCGCAGGCGTAGCGCAGCACCAATTAGGGATGTAGACGAGAGGGAGACGTCCAGCGTCATCGGACTGGGCCGGCGCTCCGACGTCACCTCAGCATCATCTGACCCAGCCTAGATGTTTCTCTCCAGGCGCATGCTCAGTAAGAAAAACCTACTCTCAGCGCCATCTTTCTCTCTGGAGAGTTGCCCATGCCCCGTATAGCTCAGTGTATCGCATCCAACCCACATTAAATCGGGTATATACAACTCAGAGTGGAAGTGAGCTCCCTTAGAAACAGGGTGTCCACATATACTACCAAGGTGAAGACCTGCCACAACCACGGGAACCGCGGTTGGTGCAGAGATGTCTCACCCAAAAGGGATCTCCTCTTGTGGGTACACAGATGCCACAGAGTACAGGTAGCATGTTGAGGAATCACATCACCATGGCTGTTGTGTCGAAATAAACCAATCCCACGGTGCTCGCCAGACCAGGCAAAATAAAATATAAAAAAGATACAGTAAAAAAATAAAACCAATATACAGAGCATGTAAAATCACCCTCTCCTGTACGGTATGCTGCGACCACTCCATCCCGACTTGCCATTCCTCCTGATGTTGAATGTGTGAGATCTATGTAAAAGAAAGGGGAAAAAGAGGAAAAAAATATTATTAAAGCAAGAAAAAATGGAAAAAATTTAGCTGTATTACTCTCTTAGAGTATACACGGAACACTGAGTTACATCTAGCTAACACAGGAGGCAAACCAACCCTCACAACGCATCACCGAGATTATATTCTACATTTAAACCATGAGGTTTCAAGCTATCCAACTTGTGGATCCAGCTAAGTTCTCTACGCTTGAGTATCCTTGACCTATCCCCACCTCGCCTGGGTTGAGGTATATGGTCAACTATCCAACACCTCAAATCACCTTCCTTGTGTTTGGCTTCTGTAAAATGCTTGGATACCGGTAGATCCATCCGTTTTTTCCGGATACTCAAGCGATGATTATTGAAGCGGGTCTTAAGCTCAGTCGTCGTCTCGCCTACATACAATAAATTACACGGGCAGGATAGCACATAGACGACATAACTGGAATCACAGGTTAGATTAAATGGAATGCCAAAGGATTCACCAGTACTGGGGTGTAAAAAAATTCTTCCCTTTGCGGATGTATTTGCAGTTAACGCAATTCAGGCAGGGAAAACAACCCAGGCCGGATTTTGTTAACATGGTCTGTCTCAAGGACCCTTTTGAGCCAATGTCGGCTTTAACCAACTGATCCTTCAAGTTTCTGGATCGACGGTAGGAGAGCAGTGGTGGACATTGAAATTCTGGGATTTCTTTGACGCATGAGCCTAATAGACCCCAATGCTTCCTAAGGATCCTATTTATTGAGGAGCTATGCTCACTGTACACTGAAATAAACTGAATTCTATCCACCTTGCGGACAGCTTTCCGTTTTGTCAGTAATTCGGCCCTGTTCAGACTGTGAACCCTGTCAATATGCTCCTTTAGCAACCGTTTGGGGTAACCCCTATCATGAAATTTAAGAGCCATAGAATCCAGGGTCGCATCTAATTTGGTCTCCTCCGACATTATACGCTTAACCCTGAGGAACTGGGAGAAGGGCAATGATTGAATCATTCTCCTTGGGTGAGAGCTATTAAAACACAAAGTGTTGGTATCAGTGGGTTCCATATATAACTCGGTGTGTAACACTCCTTCTTTTAACACCACTTTAGTGTCCAAAAACTGGATCTCAGTTTTGGAGTGAATGAGGGTAAACTGCAGATCCGTATCATGGCTGTTAAGAAAGCTACAAAAATCAGCCAATTTGGCCTCGGAGCCTGTCCATATGAGGAAGATGTCGTCGATGTATCTCCACCACCTCAGTACATGACATGTCTGAAGTGGTGGGACAAATAGACGACATCCTCCTCATAGCAACGCATAAAGATATTTGCATACGTGGGGACCACGTGAGACCCCATGGCCACACCACGTTGTTGCAAATAAAATGTATCTTTAAAGAGAAAATAGTTATATTGGAGCACAATTTTGAGCAAATCAATGATAAACTCGGAAGCATGCAAGGTATATGAGGACATCATTAACATTTTCTCCACAGCCTGGATACCCCTCTCATGTACTATTGAGGTATATAATGACGTGACATCGAATGATGCGAGTAGCACTGAAGATACCTGTGATAAGTCAATGCCCTGGAGCTTAACAAGAAAATCAGATGTATCTTGTATATAAGAAGACCCACCTATTGAGAAATCCCGCAGGACTTTGTCAAGAAAGATAGCTATTCCACTAAAGATCGAATCGGTGCCCGAGACGATAGGCCATCCCGGGGGATCGATGAGGGTCTTGTGAATCTTGGGCAGCACATATATCACAGGAGTGACTGGATGTGCTACCTCAAGAAAAGGGTGAATAAAAGGTTCACTTACTTTTATCCATTTGAGTACACACACAGGTATATATATATATATATATATATATACACACACTCACCTAAAGAATTATTAGGAACACCAGACTAATACGGTGTTGGACCCCCTTTTGCCTTCAGAACTGCCTTAATTTTACGTGGCATTGATTCAACAAGGTGCTGATAGCATTCTTTAGAAATGTTGGCCCATATTGATAGGATAGCATCTTGCAGTTGATGGAGATTTAAGGGATGCACATCCAGGGCACAAAGCTCCTGTTCCACCACATCCCAAAGATGCTCTATTGGGTTGAGATCTGGTGACTGCGGGGGCCATTTTAGTACAGTGAACTCATTGTCATGTTCAAAAAACCAATTTGAAATGATTCGAGCTTTGTGACATGGTGCATTATCCTGCTGGAAGTAGCTATCAGAGGATGGGTACATGGTGGTCATGAAGGGATGGACATGGTCAGAAACAATGCTCAGGTAGCCTGTGGCATTTAAACGATGGGCAATTGGCACTAAGGGGCCTAAAGTGTGCCCAGAAAACATCCCCCACACCATTACACCACCACCACCAGCCTGCACAGTGGTAACAAGGCATGATGGATACATGTTCTCATTCTGTTTATGCCAAATTCGGACTCTACCATTTGAATGTCTCAACAGAAATCGAGACTCATCAGACCAGGCAACATTTTTCCAGTCTTCAACAGTTCAATTTTGGTGAGCTCGTACAAAATGTAGCCTCTTTTTCCTATTTGTAGTGGAGATGAGTGGTACCCAGTGGGGTCTTCTGCTGTTGTAGCCCACCTTTCTTTCCCATTCTGACATTCAGTTTGGAGTTCAGGAGATTGTCTTGACCAGGACCACGACCCTACATGCATTGAAGCAACTGCCATGTGATTGGTTGACTAGATAATCGCATTAATAAGAAATAGAACAGGTGTTCCTAATAATTCTTTAGGTGAGTGTGTATATATATATATATATATATATATATATATAGGAACTTCATCTTTCAGCATGACTGTCGGGTTGTAATAATTCAATTAAGAATTATTAATTATGGTCATAAAAATTATTAATCATAAAAAAAATTAAATTGTTATAATTTGTCATAAATTCTAAAAATCATGACCTGGTGAATTGTAGACAACCTAATTGATACAATTCACATCTGAGTCCGACTATTTCCTCAGATAAATAAGTTCTTTTTGACGTGAGATGACGTTAATGATAAAACATGTAGTTCTGCATTATACAATAATACACAGGTTTATAAAAATATGCAGATTTATTGGTTATAAGGTTATAAACATATATAAGTAAATAAACACAATGAACATGCAAAGGAATATATATAGCATTACAAGCTTAACAATACATGTGAGAGGAAATAACTTGTCACATTATAACAAAGCTATTATTAGGTTAGGATATCAAATAGGAACATAATTTATATACATTACTTCTGTTCAGAGAAAATCTCATGATATCAGGATGGGCATGTCTAATCCTAGACATCAATATGGAATGCTAAATACATTCCATCCCCCTCTAACCAACTACACATCACATGACTTCAGGCATGGGCAAATCCATTCAAGGATATAGCTTAGAAGAGATAACTGTATCCTTCCGCCCCATCCTGGACTATTTTCACATATATAACTTTGGTAAGACTATTAAGACAAATGACAGGGATATATGATCTTTGCTAGACCATATCTTAAATGGAAAGGACTTAAAATAAGTCTTTCCTGTGGGAAACCATCACTTAGCTTGGCGAAGAATGTTCTATCAATATATATATATATATAAGCAATTATTTACTGCCTTGCTAGATTATGAGTCTTGATTCTTCTGCAGGTAGAATGAAGTCTCACAATATCCTAAAACTACATCTCAATATGGAGATGATCAATTAATTTAATTATGTATTTATTCGCCAATCTAGATGGTATAATTTCACCCACACTATCAAATTAGTCTTAATAAAATGAAATATCATTTTCTGTATCTCTTACCAAGTCCTAGTAGAAATCTCACTTCTGCTCCTAGGAAAGCTGGGTGGTCCATCATAGCACATCTCACCATGGCTTCCATCTTGATAGACCCCTCTAGACAGCTTTACTTCTCTTTCCTCTCTTTCTTGTGTGTGTCTCTGTTCTCTGTCCAATGTCTCCTTTCTCCCCCCCTGTGTATGGTTTATGAACACAAACTTATCAGTTAGACACACCTTCCTAGTTTGGAGCTTTCCAATCATTGTCGGATGGGTGTGATCATTGATAAGAAATGACATCATAACCTTACCCAGAATGCACTTTTGCTACTGTTGTAATGTCACCTACTCATACCTAGGTGGCACTGCTGTGTAAGCTATTTGCATCCTAGTATAAAGGGTTAACTTCTGTAAGTCTGAATAAAGGTATAACATACAATTGAACTTAAAAGCTTTAATTCAAGGCTATAGGGATTAGATTTGGCACTTGTAGCAATTAGAGACAGACCTCTAGGCGCCTCTCTGGATGTTTCTCTCACAATGTTTATTTGTACATCGTAAATAACTTCACTGGCTTTGTTTTCTCAGAGATATCGGTACCTCCTCTCATACCAAAGAGGTGAATAATTGTTACAAAACACACATCTTCACAGACACTCTTTTAGAGACAAAGATTCTCCTAATGAGAAATATATATAATATACTGGATACATGTTGTCTTCATAACATATAACAGTATAATATATTATATGTCCTACTGATTGTCTTATGCTAAGGACTAAGGCTCATTAAATGAATACATGAATACTATATATTTGCTTCATTGATAAATGCCTAATTGTATAGGTAATTATCACCAGCTGCATAGAGCTTATCTTTAACTCCCGTCATAAATTTATCAGTAGATAAGAAGGCCTCTTCTCAGACTGGTACATTCATGAGAAGAATAACACTAAAAAGTAGAAACCTTCGTGTGACCTTACTTTGGCCTTCTCAAGACATACAAAATTGTAACTATAGTGGAGCATGGCTCTTAAAGGTAATGAACATCCATCTTGACTAAAAATGAATTGGATATCAATGTATTTACCTATGAAAAGGCACGACATGACAACGACCTAAAGCTTACATCCAAATCAACAAAGGAATGGTTTCACCAGAAGAAGATTAAAGTTTTGGAATGGCCCAGCCAGAGCCCAGACCTGAATCTGATTAAAAATCTGTGGGGTGATCTGAAGAGGGTGGTGCACAGGAGATGCCCTCGCAATCTGACAGATTTGGAGAGTTTTTTTTAAAGAAGAGTGGGCAAATCTTGCCAAGTCAAAATGTGCCATGCTGATAGACTCATACCCAAAAAGACTGAGTGCTGTAATAAAATCAAAAGGTACTTCAACAAAGTATTAGTTTAAGGGTGTGCACACGTATGCAGCCATATTATTTTATTTTTATATTTTTTCTTCTCTTTACCTAAAAGATTTCAGTTTGTTTTTCATTTGAGTTGTACAGTTTATAGGTCACATTAAAGGTGGAAAAAGTTCTGAAATTATTTATCTTTGTCTCATTTTATTACATCACAGAAATCTGACATTTTAACAGGGGTATGTAGACTTTTTATATCCACTATATATCTATATATCGCTAAATGCTCACGGGCCCTGGTGCAAGAGTTCAGCTCGGGCCCCCCTTCACTCAGTGCTTTGTGACCAGGGGGCAGGGAAGCACATTGCCTTCCGGCTGCCAGAGGCAAAAATTGAAACTGCACCCCCCCTTATGCCAAGTTCTTGACCTACCCCTTCCCTCAAGCCAGAGGTGTAATGTGTCTAGCATGCACTTTCTATAATACTGGTGTCTTCTTATGTGGCACAAGGGTCTTTGGTGCCCCTCAGGCTCCTGGGCCTTGTAGTGACTGCTACCTGTGCTTATAGACTGAAGTACAATATAATATGCATACTTGCAGAATTGAAGAATAAATGTTTCCTAACAATACAGGCTATTGTAATAAAAACCAAACACAGCAGAAGCCATCAGACAGATAATTGGCAGCTATTAGATTTACATTCGTGGAATTGTCTAGTGTCAGCGCATCATCTTTTTATAAGACTGTAATTCTTTTTTATCCTTATTTGATTTAATTAGCGTACGTAGAAAGCAATGATTCAGGGTAAGAAAAAGGTTAACCTTTCAAGACAGTAGGAGGGAGAGTATATTCTTTTTCATTGTCTCTTAAATTAGAAGCTAAATGTAATACAATCATGTAGTCTGCTGTAATGAGGTCTCTGAGTTGACAGTAAACATCCTGATGGTGAAATGTATAGGATATACAGTACAGACCAAAAGTTTGGACACACCATCTCATTCAAAGAGTTTTCTTTATTTTCATGACTATGAAAATTGTAGATTCACACTGAAGGCATCAAAACTATAAATTAACACATGTGGAATTATATACATAACAAAAAAGTGTGAAACAACTGAAAATATGTCATATTCTAGGTTCTTCAAAGTAGCCACCTTTTGCTTTGATTACTGCTTTGCACACTCTTGGCATTCTCTTGATGAGCTTCAAGAGGTAGTCACCTGAAATGGTCTTCCAACAGTCTTGAAGGCGTTCCCAGAGATGCTTAGCACTTGTTGGCCCTTTTGCCTTCACTCTGCGGTCCAGCTCACCCCAAACCATCTCGATTGGGTTCAGGTCCGGTGACTGTGGAGGCCAGGTCATCTGGCGCAGCACCCCATCACTCTCCTTCATGGTCAAATAGCCCTTACAAAGCCTGGAGGTGTGTTTGGGGTCATTGTCCTGTTGAAAAATAAATGATGGTCCAACTAAACGCAAACCGGATGGAATAGCATGCCACTGCAAGATGCTGTGGTAGCCATGCTGGTTCAGTATGCCTTCAATTTTGAATAAATCCCCAACAGTGTCACCAATGCTGTGGTAGCCATGCTGGTTCAGTATGCCTTCAATTTTGAATAAATCCCCAACAGTGTCACCAGCAAAGCACCCCCACACCATCACACCTCCTCCTCCATGCTTCACTGTGGGAACCAGGCATGTAGAGTCCATCCATTCACCTTTTCTGCGTCGCACAAAGACACAGTGGTTGGAACCAAAGATCTCAAATTTGGACTCATCAGACCAAAGCACAGATTTCCACTGGTCTAATGTCCATTCCTTGTGTTCTTTAGCCCAAACAAGTCTCTTCTGCTTGTTGCCTGTCCTTAGCAGTGGTTTCCTAGCAGATATCTACCATGAAGGCCTGATTCACAGTCTCCTCTTAACAGTTGTTCTAGAGATGTGTCTGCTGCTAGAACTCTGTGTGGCATTGACCTGGTCTCTAATCTGTGCTGCTGTTAAAGAGGACCTTTCACTAGTTTAAAAACTAAAAACTAGCTATATCAGTGGGCAGAGCGGCACCCAGGGGTCCCCCTGCACTTACTAGTTTGTCTGGGCGCCGCTCCGTTCGGTCCCAGACATACTAGTAAGTGCAGGGGGACCCCTGGGCGCCGCTCTGCCCACAGATATAGTTAGTTTTTTGTTTTTAAACTAGTGAAAGGTCCTCTTTAACCTGCGATTTCTGAGGCTGGTGACTCGGATGAACTTATCCTCCGCAGCAGAGGTGACTCTTGGTCTTCCTTTCCTGGGGCGGTCCGCATGTGAGCCAGTTTCTTTGTAGCGCTTGATGGTTTTTGTGACTGCACTTGGGGACACTTTCAAAGTTTTCCCAATTTTTCAGACTGACTGACCTTCATTTCTTAAAGTAATGATGACCACTCGTTTTTCTTTACTTAGCTGCTTTTTTTTTTGCCATAATACAAATTCTAACAGTCTATTCAGTAGGACTATCAGCTGTGTATCCACCTGACTTCTCCACAACGCAACTGATGGTCCCAACCCCATTTAAAAGGGAAGAAATCCCACTTATTAAACCTGACAGGGCACAGCTGTGAAGTGAAAACCATTTCAGGTGACTACCTCTTGAAGCTCATCAAGAGAATGCCGAGTGTGCAAAGCAGTAATCAAAGCAAAAGGTGGCTACTTTAAAGAACCTAGAATATGACATATTTTCAGTTGTTTCACACTTTTTTGTTATGTATATAATTCCACATGTGTTAATTCATAGTTTTGATGCCTTCAGTGTGAATCTACAATTTTCATAGTCATGAAAATAAAGAAAACTCTTTGAATGAGAAGGTGTGTCCAAACTTTTTGTCTGTACTGTATATCATATGCAAAATATACACATACTAACATCTGATTCCAAAAGAGGGGATATGCACTATACTACCAAGACCAATATTACAGTATTAGTACTCATATACAGTCTCATGCACCAATCCTGTACAGTAGAACTGAGAATTCCAATGGCCCCATAATAAAGGGGCTGCAATATGGTGCCTTCATATAACACAGTACAACAGGTGAGTACCTGTCTGATATGCAATCTAATATATAATATCCACATGCATGTAGTGCATAAAGCAGGCTCAGAAGCTGAGCACACTCCATACATGGCAGATGACAGTTATGTTATACAGCTGATATCTGCTTACAAAAACTGGGATTGGAATTATATCCAATCCTGTATGTTTAACTCCTAGTGACCAAAAAATCTGAGTGGTTAGATAGAATGAGGGCACTCCCACAGTTCCCTGATTCTCCTACTGCAGTACAATTGTGGGATGCCAAGAGGATATCATGATAGCCAGGAGCCTAGTGGAGGCCCACAGATATGCCATCTTAGTACTCCCATTACACCTTGCCAGAGGCAGGGTGTAATAGGATGATATTGCAGGTACAATACACTGCAATACAGAAGCATTGCAGTGTCTTGTGAAATAGGTCAAGTAATCACAAGCTTAGGTCCCCTAATGGCAATAAAAAAAATAGTTTAATAAAGTTTATACAAAATATTTACCTCCCCCGACAGATATAACATTTTCCCATTTATGATATTAAAAAAATATCTAACATTTACATAATTGGTATCACTGTGCCCAAAAATGTCCAAAATATTACAATATCACATTATTTGTCCCGCATGGTAAATTGCATGAGAAAAAAATGCACAATGTAATGATCAAAAATCATGCACACCAAAATATTAGCAATATAAACTACAGTTCACCCTTAAAAAAGGCAAGAACCCACACACCTTCGCTGACAAAAAAGTTATGGGTGTCAGAATTTGGTGATACAAAGCAAAAAAAATAAAAATAAATGTAAGTAGTAAAACAACAAACATTATATAAATTAGGAATAGTTGTAATTGTCCTGACCTTTAACCCCTTCACATCTTCTGCCGTACATGTAAAATAAATATAGTTCACATGTACTTTTTTAGTGAATACCATAAGAATGAAACCAAAGAAAACCGGACTTCCTTCAAACAAGTATTATTTTTTAACAGTTTACCAGTACATTATATAAAATTTAAAAAATACACCTTATCCTTCAGAAAATAAGCCCTCATACTGCTATATCAAAGGAAAAAAAGTTATGGCTTCTGGAAGTCAGGGATAAAGAAAACCCAAAACTTTTATACCAAAATTGGATTGTTACTTAAGGGATTTAGGAACTCTCTTAGGCCTCTTTCACACGGCCGTTGCGGAAAAATGTGCGAGTGCGTTGTGGGAACACACGCGATTTTTCAGCGCGAGTGCAAAACATTGTAATGCGTTTTGCACTCGCGTGAGAAAAATCGCACATGTTTGGTACCCGAACTTGGGATCGGTATTCTGTAGATTGTCACTTGTGCGTTTCACGCAACGCTCAAGTGATGCGTAAAAATCACCGTTTGTGTGAACAGCCCCATAGAAATGAATGGGTCAGGATTCAGTGCGGGTGCAATGCGTTCAACTCATGCATCGCATCCGTGCGGAATACTCGCCCGTGTGAAAGGGACCTTACTGAGACACTAATAGGACACATGGACAGCATAGTGGGTGTATTCCTCAGCTCAGGACAGCCCTCTTTAAAACACAACTGATATCACTGAGGTGCTCTCACTCTGGTGAACCCAGTCTGTCCAATGCTTATCTATCTATGAAACTTTTTGTAGCATAGGACTGAATTATGTGATCTGATATGTTTTCATGCATTATTGAAAGGGGTTGGTTAAGTGTTTAATGCTGATGACCTATGCTCAGGATCAGTATGTTATCAATGTTGTTCCGGTGCCCGACACCACACCACTCCGCTCAGTGTCGCGGCCTTCTCACATCATATCAAGGAGAGCACTGTCCATTGTATAGCGGCTGTACTTAGTATCGTGCTCAGCCCTATTCACTTGCATGGGACTGAGCTGCAACTAGGTCATGTGACTGAACTTGATGTCAATGGATTAGGCCTCTTGCACGCAAATGTATCCATTTTGATTTTTTGTGGACCATATACGGAACCATTCATTTTAAAGCGTCCGCAAATAAAGGAGAAAGTACTCTGTGTGCATTCCGTTTCCGTATTTCTGCATATCCTTTCCGCTAAAGGATAGAACTTGTCCTATTCTTGTCCGCATTACGGACAAGGATAGAACTGTTCCATAAAGGGCCAGCTGTTCTTTTCCGCAAAATATGGAATGCACACGGATATCATCCGTATATTTTGCAGATCCATTTTTTTTGCGGACCGCAAAATAAATACGTTCATGTGCAAGATGCCTTAGGAAAAGGTCTCTTCACACACCTGATCAAAGGGGTGGTGGACTCCAACAGATCCGTTTCTGAGGAGTCTGACCTATGCTCAGTAGAGATGAGCAAAGTTTATAAAAATTCGATTTAGCAGCTTCGCCGAATTTTGACAAGAAATTTGACTTGTTACAAATTACTTTGTCACAAATCACCTCCCATTGTATGGACCGGGCACAATGACAGGAAACGGTGAAAGCGCCCCCAGTCCCCAATCAGTTAACCCCTTAGATTTCATATTCAACTCTGATGACTTACATTTAGCTGCACAGGGATTAATCAGGGGTAAAAAAATAAATAAATTTAATCACTTCATCCACTTGTTCCAGCATGATCACAAGGTGAGGTCATCACGCTCGCCTCAGGTCCTTTGGCGGGTTTTCTTCAATCAAGACAGGAGCAGACAGTCTATCTGTGAGCAATTGAATGAGGTGAGTATAATTTATTTTACTTTTAGCCACAATTTTAGAAAAAAATGTATTCCTTAGTGGACACAAAATGAACTTCAATCTAAATCTCAGGATAAATTTGATTCGCTGCAAAGCCGAATTTCCTTGTGCTTCGTGGTAGCAAACCGATTTAACCTGATACCGAGATCATGTATGAGTGTGGGATCTAAAGGGGACAATGACAGAGAGTGGCGCAATCGTCGTTCCTTGTCATTGCACCCACTATTTACAAAGAAATGTGCTTTGTAACAAAGTAATTTGATAAACCTGCTTTCACCAAATATTTATTGAGGCCTGCGAGAAACCTGCTTTCACAAAATACTAATTAAGGGGTTTGATATATCTATTTCCACCAAATATTGATTGAGGCCTGCAATATACCTGCTTCTAAAAATACTGATTAAGGGGTTTGATATACCTGCTTCCACTGAATATTGATTGAGGCCTACAATATATATAAATGTAAGTAGTAAAACAACAAACATTATATAAATTAGGAATAATTGTAATTGTCCTGACCTTTAACCCCTTCACATCTTCTGCCGTACATGTAAAATAAATATAGTTCACATGTACTTTTTTAGTGAATACCATAAGAATGAAACCAAAGAAAACCGGACTTCCTTCAAACAAGTATTATTTTTTAACAGTTTACCAGTACATTATATAAAATTTAAAAAATACACCTTATCCTTCAGAAAATAAGCCCTCATACTGCTATATCAAAGGAAAAAAAGTTATGGCTTCTGGAATTCAGGGATAAAGAAAACCCAAAACTTTTATACCAAAATTGGATTGTTACTTAAGGGATTTAGGAACTCTCTAAGGCCTCTTTCACTTGGCCGTTGCGGAAAAATGTGCGGGTGCGTTGCGGGAACACACGCAATTTTTCAGCGCGAGTGCAAAACATTGTAATGCGTTTTGCACTCGCGTGAGAAAAATCACCCTACTGGGCCCTACTGACCCTAACAATCCCTAGCATAGGGGTCAGGAATAGAGTTGAGCGAACACCTGGATGTTCGGGTTCGAGAAGTTCGGCCGAACATCCCGGAAATGTTCGGGTTCGGGATCCGAACCCGATCCGAACTTCGTCCCGAACCCGAACCCCATTGAAGTCAATGGGGACCCGAACTTTTCGGCACTAAAAAGGCTGTAAAACAGCCCAGGAAAGAGCTAGAGGGCTGCAAAAGGCAGCAACATGTAGGTAAATCCCCTGCAAACAAATGTGGATAGGGAAATGAATTAAAATAAAAATTAAATAGATAAAAATTAACCAAAATCAATTGGAGAGAGGTTCCATAGCAGAGAATCTGGCTTCCCGTCACCCACCACTGGAACAGTCCATTCTCAGATATTTAGGCCCCGGCACCCAGGCAGAGGAGAGAGGTCCCGTAACAGAGAATCTGTCTTCATGTCAGCAGAGAATTAGTCTGCATGTCATAGCAGAGAATGAGGCTTCACGTCAGCCACCACTGCAACAGTCCATTGGCATATATTTAGGCCCAGCACCCAGGCAGAGGAGGGAGGTCCCGTAACAGAGAATCTGTCTTCATGACAGCAGAGAATCAGTCTGCATGTCATAGCAGAGAATGAGGCTTCACGTCACCCACCACTGCAACAGTCCATTGGCATATATTTAGGCCTAGCACACAGGCAGAGCAGAGAGGTCCCGTAACAGACGATCTGGCTTCATGTCAGCAGAGAATCAGTCTGCATGTCATAGCAGAGAATGAGGCTTCACGTCAGCCACCACTGCAACAGTCCATTGGCATATATTTAGGCCCAGCACCCAGGCAGAGGAGGGAGGTCCCGTAACAGAGAATCTGTCTTCATGTCAGCAGAGAATTAGTCTGCATGTCATAGCAGAGAATGAGGCTTCACGTCAGCCACCACTGCAACAGTCCATTGGCATATATTTAGGCCCAGCACACACACAGGCAGAGGAGAGAGGTCCCGTAACAGAGAATCTGTCTTCATGTCAGCAGAGAATTAGTCTGCATGTCATAGCAGAGAATCAGGCTTCACGTCACCCACCACTGCAACAGTCCATTGGCATATATTCAGGCCCAGCACCCAGGCAGAGGAGGGAGGTCCCGTAACAGAGAATCTGGCTTCATGTCAGCAGAGAATCAGTCTTCATATCATAGCAGAGAATCAGGCTTCACGTCACCCACCACTGTAAGAGTCAATTTTCATAAATTTAGGCCCAGAACCCAGGCAGAGGAGAAAGGTCCCGTAACAGACAATCTGGCTTCATGTCAGCAGAGAATCAGTCTTCATATCATAGCAGAGAATCAGGCTTCACGTCACCCACCACTGCAACAGTCCATTGGCATATATTTAGGCCCAGCACCCAGGCAGAGGAGGGAGGTCCCGTAACAGAGAATCTGTCTTCATGTCAGCAGAGAATTAGTCTGCATGTCATAGCAGAGAATGAGGCTTCACGTCAGCCACCACTGCAACAGTCCATTGGCATATATTTAGGCCCAGCACACACACAGGCAGAGGAGAGAGGTCCCGTAACAGAGAATCTGGCTTCATGTCAGCAGAGAATCAGTCTGCATGTCATAGCAGAGAATCAGGCTTCACGTCACCCACCACTGCAACAGTCCATTGGCATATATTTAGGCCTAGCACACAGGCAGAGCAGAGAGGTCCCGTAACAGACGATCTGGCTTCATGTCAGCAGAGAATCAGTCTGCATGTCATAGCAGAGAATGAGGCTTCACGTCAGCCACCACTGCAACAGTCCATTGGCATATATTTAGGCCCAGCACCCAGGCAGAGGAGGGAGGTCCCGTAACAGAGAATCTGTCTTCATGTCAGCAGAGAATTAGTCTGCATGTCATAGCAGAGAATCAGGCTTCACGTCACCCACCACTGCAACAGTCCATTGGCATATATTCAGGCCCAGCACCCAGGCAGAGGAGGGAGGTCCCGTAACAGAGAATCTGTCTTCATGTCAGCAGAGAATTAGTCTGCATGTCATAGCAGAGAATCAGGCTTCACGTCAGCCACCACTGCAACAGTCCATTGGCATATATTTAGGCCCAGCACACACACAGGCAGAGGAGAGAGGTCCCGTAACAGAGAATCTGTCTTCATGTCAGCAGAGAATTAGTCTGCATGTCATAGCAGAGAATGAGGCTTCACGTCAGCCACCACTGCAACAGTCCATTGGCATATATTTAGGCCCAGCACACACACAGGCAGAGGAGAGAGGTCCCGTAACAGAGAATCTGTCTTCATGTCAGCAGAGAATTAGTCTGCATGTCATAGCAGAGAATCAGGCTTCACGTCACCCACCACTGCAACAGTCCATTGGCATATATTCAGGCCCAGCACCCAGGCAGAGGAGGGAGGTCCCGTAACAGAGAATCTGGCTTCATGTCAGCAGAGAATCAGTCTTCATATCATAGCAGAGAATCAGGCTTCACGTCACCCACCACTGTAAGAGTCAATTTTCATAAATTTAGGCCCAGAACCCAGGCAGAGGAGAAAGGTCCCGTAACAGACAATCTGGCTTCATGTCAGCAGAGAATCAGTCTTCATATCATAGCAGAGAATCAGGCTTCACGTCACCCACCACTGCAACAGTCCATTGGCATATATTTAGGCCTAGCACACAGGCAGAGCAGAGAGGTCCCGTAACAGACAATCTGGCTTCATGACAGCAGAGAATCAGTCTGCATGTCATAGCAGAGAATCAGGCTTCACGTCAGCCACCACTGCAACAGTCCATTGGCATAAATTTAGGCCCAGCACCCAGGCAGAGGAGAGAGGTCCCGTAACAGACAATCTGGCTTCATGTCAGCAGAGAATTAGTCTGCATGTCATAGCAGAGAATCAGGCTTCATGTCAGCCACCACTGCAACAGTCCATTGGCATATATTTAGGCCTAGCACACAGGCAGAGGAGAGGTTCATTCAACTTTGGGTAGCATCGCAATATAATGGTAAAATGAAAATAAAAATAGGATTGAATGAGGAAGTGCCCTGGAGTCCAATAATATATGGTTATGGGGAGGTAGTTAATGTCTAATCTGGACAAGGGACGGACAGGTCCTGTGGGATCCATGCCTGGTTCATTTTTATGAACGTCAGCTTGTCCACATTGGCTGTAGACAGGCGGCTGCGTTTGTCTGTAATGACGCCCCCTGCCGTGCTGAATACACGTTCAGACAAAACGCTGGCTGCCGGGCAGGCCAGCACCTCCAAGGCATAAAAGGCTAGCTCTGGCCACGTGGACAATTTAGAGACCCAGAAGTTGAATGGGGCCGAACCATCAGTCAGTACGTGGAGGGGTGTGCACACGTACTGTTCCACCATGTTAGTGAAATGTTGCCTCCTGCTAACACGTTGCGTATCAGGTGGTGGTGCAGTTAGCTGTGGCGTGTTGACAAAAGTTTTCCACATCTCTGCCATGCTAACCCTGCCCTCAGAGGAGCTGGCCGTGACACAGCTGCCTTGGCGACCTCTTGCTCCTCCTCTGCCTTGGCCTTGGGCTTCCACTTGTTCCCCTGTGACATTTGGGAATGCTCTCAGTAGCGCGTCTACCAACGTGCGCTTGTACTCGCGCATCTTCCTATCACGCTCCAGTGCAGGAAGTAAGGTGGGCACATTGTCTTTGTAGCGTGGATCCAGCAGGGTGGCAACCCAGTAGTCCGCACAGGTTAAAATGTGGGCAACTCTGCTGTCGTTGCGCAGGCACTGCAGCATGTAGTCGCTCATGTGTGCCAGGCTGCCCAGGGGTAAGGACAATCTGTCCTCTGTGGGAGGCGTATCGTCATCGTCCTGCCTTTCCCCCCAGCCACGCACCAGTGATGGACCCGAGCTGCGTTGGGTGCCACCCCGCTGTGACCATGCTTCATCCTCATCCTCCTCCACCTCCTCCTCATCCTCGTCCTCCTCGTCCTCCAGTAGTGGGCCCTGGCTGGCCACATTTGTACCTGGCCTCTGCTGTTGCCAAAAACCTCCCTCTGAGTCACTTCGAAGAGACTGGCCTGAAAGTGCTAAAAATGACCCCTCTTCCTCCTCCTCCTCCTCCTCCTCCTGGGCCACCTCCTCTTCCATCATCGCCCTAAGTGTTTTCTCAAGGAGACATAGAAGTGGTATTGTAACGCTGATAACGGTGTCATCGCCACTGGCCATGTTGGTGGAGTACTCGAAACAGCGCAACAGGGCACACAGGTCTCGCATGGAGGCCCAGTCATTGGTGGTGAAGTGGTGCTGTTCTGTAGTGCGACTGACCCGTGCGTGCTGCAGCTGAAACTCCACTATGGCCTGCTGCTGCTCGCACAGTCTGTCCAGCATGTGCAAGGTGGAGTTCCACCTGGTGGGCACGTCGCATATGAGGCGGTGAGCGGGAAGGCCGAAGTTACGCTGTAGCGCAGACAGGCGAGCAGCAGCAGGATGTGAACGCCGGAAGCGCGAACAGACGGCCCGCACTTTATGCAGCAGCTCTGACATGTCGGGGTAGTTGTGAATGAACTTCTGCACCACCAAATTCAGCACATGCGCCAAGCAAGGGATGTGCGTCAAATTGGCTAGTCCCAGAGCTGCAACGAGATTTCGCCCATTATCACACACCACCAGGCCGGGCTTGAGGCTCACCGGCAGCAACCACTCGTCGGTCTGTTGTTCTATACCCCGCCACAACTCCTGTGCGGTGTGGGGCCTGTCCCCCAAACATATGAGTTTCAGAATGGCCTGCTGACGTTTACCCCGGGCTGTGCTGAAGTTGGTGGTGAAGGTGTGTGGCTGACTGGATGAGCAGGTGGAAGAAGAGGAGGAGGAAGCCGAGAAGGAGGAGGTGGCAACAGGAGGCAAAGAATGTTGCCCTGCGATCCTTGGCGGCGGAAGGACGTGCGCCAAACAGCTCTCCGCCTGGGGCCCAGCTGCCACTACATTTACCCAGTGTGCAGTTAGGGAGATATAGCGTCCCTGGCCGTGCTTACTGGTCCACGTATCTGTGGTTAGGTGGACCTTGCTACAGATGGCGTTGCGCAGTGCACACTTGATTTTATCGGATACTTGGTTGTGCAGGGAAGGCACGGCTCTCTTGGAGAAGTAGTGCCGGCTGGGAACAACATACTGTGGGACAGCAAGCGACATGAGCTGTTTGAAGCTGTCTGTGTCCACCAGCCTAAATGACAGCATTTCATAGGCCAGTAGTTTAGAAATGCTGGCATTCAGGGCCAGGGATCGAGGGTGGCTAGGTGGGAATTTACGCTTTCTATCAAATGTTTGTGAGATGGAGAGCTGAACGCTGGCGTGTGACATGGTTGAGACGCTTGGTGACGGAGGTGGTGGTGGTGGTGGTGGTGGTACATCCCCTGTTTGCTGGGCGGCAGGTGCCAACGTTCCTCCAGAGGCGGAGGAAGAGGCTGAGGCGGCAGCAGCAGAATAGGCCGAGGCGGCAGCAGCAGAAGAGGTAGCAGGGGGAGCCTGAGTGACTTCCTTGGTTTTAAGGTGTTTACTCCACTGCAGTTCATGCTTTGCATGCAGGTGCCTGGTCATGCAGGTTGTGCTCAGGTTCAGAACGTTAATGCCTCGCTTCAGGCTCTGATGGCACAGCGTGCAAACCACTCGGGTCTTGTCGTCAGCACATTGTTTGAAGAAGTGCCATGCCAGGGAACTCCTTGAAGCTGCCTTTGGGGTGCTCGGTCCCAGATGGCGGCGGTCAGTAGCAGGCGGAGTCTCTTGGCGGCGGGTGTTCTGCTTTTGCCCACTGCTCCCTCTTTTGCTACGCTGTTGGCTCGGTCTCACCACTGCCTCTTCCTCCGAACTGTGAAAGTCAGTGGCACGACCTTCATTCCATGTGGGGTCTAGGACCTCATCGTCCCCTGCATCGTCTTCCACCCAGTCTTGATCCCTGACCTCCTGTTCAGTCTGCACACTGCAGAAAGACGCAGCAGTTGGCACCTGTGTTTCGTCATCATCAGAGACATGCTGAGGTGGTATTCCCATGTCCTCATCATCAGGAAACATAAGTGGTTGTGCGTCAGTGCATTCTATGTCTTTCACCGCTGGGGAAGGGCTAGGTGGATGCCCTTGGGAAACCCTGCCAGCGGAGTCTTCAAACAGCATAAGAGACTGCTGCATAACTTGAGGCTGAGACAGTTTCCCTGGTATGCATGGGGGTGATGTGACAGACTGATGGGGTTGGTTTTTAGGCGCCATCTGTGCGCTTTCTGCAGAAGACTGGGTGGGAGATAATGTGAACGTGCTGGATCCACTGTCGGCCACCCAATTGACTAATGCCTGTACCTGCTCAGGCCTTACCATCCTTAGAACGGCATTGGGCCCCACCATATATCGCTGTAAATTCTGGCGGCTACTGGGACCTGAGGTAGTTGGTACACTAGGACGTGTGGATGTGGCAGAACGGCCACGTCCTCTCCCAGCACCAGAGGGTCCACTAACACCACCACGACCATGTCCACGTCCGCGTCCCTTACTAGATGTTTTTCTCATTGTTATGGTTCACCACAACAACAAATATATTATTTGGCCCAATGTATTGTATTCAAATTCAGCGGGATATAAATTTGAGGCCTAGTATTTAGGCGCTGGGTGACCGGTATGGATTTAGTGACAGAATTAGACTTGGAAATGCACAGAAGCGTGTGTGTGAAGTTATTCTGAATGACCCTATGTGCACCTTGAATATTATATACCCTTTTAGGGATAGATTTCAAATAGCTCTGATATAGCAGAAACCACTAAATTATGAAATTGCTAAATTGGGAATTGTACTTCAACCCAGAACAAAAAATGTGCTTTGACGGACACTAAATAACTTTCCCAGCTACAACAGGACAGCGGTAACGAGAGATTTAGCGGGATATAAATTTGAGGCCTAGTATTTAGGCGCTGGGTGACAGGTATGGGTTTAGTGACAGAATTAGACTTGGAAATACACAGTAGCGGGTGTGTGTGAAGTTATTCTGAATGACCCAATGTGCACCTTGAATATTATATACCCTTTTAGGGATAGATTTCAAATAGCTCTGATATAGCAGAAACCACTAAATTATGAAATTGCTAAATTGGGAATTGTACTTCAACCCAGAACAAAAAATGTGCTTTGACGGACACTAAATAACTTTCCCAGCTACAACAGGACAGCGGTAACGAGAGATTTAGCGGGATATAAATTTGAGGCCTAGTATTTAGGCGCTGGGTGACCGGTATGGATTTAGTGACAGAATTAGACTTGGAAATGCACAGAAGCGTGTGTGTGAAGTTATTCTGAATGACCCTATGTGCACCTTGAATATTATATACCCTTTTTGGGATAGATTTCAAATAGCTCTGATATAGCAGGAACCACTAAATTATGAAATTGCTAAATTGGGAATTGTATTTCAACCCAGAACAAGAAATGTGCTTGAACGGACACTAAATAACTCGCCCAGCTACAGCACTAGGGACAGATTTAGCTGGATATAAATTTGAGGCCTAGTATTTAGGCGCTGGGTGACCGGTATGGATTTAGTGACAGAATTAGACTGGGATATGGCCAAAAAATAAACAGACTATTGCTGGTTAAATGCACTTGGTGTGACAGCTTCACCCTGATGTAGGCTTTAGCCAAAAAACAACCACACCATTGAGGGTTAAATGCACTTGGTGACAGGCGCAGCTTGCCCCTGATTTAGTATATGGCCAAAAAATGAACAGACTATTGCTGGTTAAATGCACTTGGTGTGACAGCTTCACCCTGATGTAGGCTTTAGCCAAAAAACAACCACACCATTGAGGGTTAAATGCACTTGGTGACAGGCGCAGCTTGCCCCTGATTTAGTATATGGCCAAAAAATGAACAGACTATTGCTGGTTAAATGCACTTGGTGTGACAGCTTCACCCTGATGTAGGCTTTAGCCAAAAAACAACCACACCATTGAGGGTTAAATGCACTTGTTGACAGGCGCAGCTTGCCCCTGATTTAGTATATGGCCAAAAAATGAACAGACTATTGCTGGTTAAATGCACTTGGTGTGACAGCTTCACCCTGATGTAGGCTTTAGCCAAAAAACAACCACACCATTGAGGGTTAAATGCACTTGGTGACAGGCGCAGCTTGCCCCTGATTTAGTATATGGCCAAAAAATGAACAGACTATTGCTGGTTAAATGCACTTGGTGTGACAGCTTCACCCTGATGTAGGCTTTAGCCAAAAAACAACCACACCATTGAGGGTTAAATGCACTTGGTGACAGGCGCAGCTTGCCCCTGATTTAGTATATGGCCAAAAAATGAACAGACTATTGCTGGTTAAATGCACTTGGTGTGACAGCTTCACCCTGATGTAGGCTTTAGCCAAAAAACAACCACACCATTGAGGGTTAAATGCACTTGGTGACAGGCGCAGCTTGCCCCTGATTTTGTATATGGCCAAAAAATGAACAGACTATTGCTGGTTAAATGCACTTGGTGTGACAGCTTCACCCTGATGTAGGCTTTAGCCAAAAAACAACCACACCATTGAGGGTTAAATGCACTTGGTCGCAGCTTGTGCTGGCGCACCACAAGACACAAAATGGCCGCCGATCACCCCAGAAAAATGTGACTGACAAACGGTCTGTGCAGCCTAAAAACAGTGAGCAATTGAGGATCAGCAGCTCAATGATCCACAGCTGCAGATCGATCAGTTAATCAAGTCCTTTGGAGGAGTTAATCTGCCTAATCTCGCCCTACTGTCGCAGCCGCAACCTCTCCCTACGCTAATCAGAGCAGAGTGACGGGCGGCGCTATGTGACTCCAGCTTAAATAGAGGCTGGGTCACATGGTGCTCTGGCCAATCACAGCCATGCCAATAGTAGGCATGGCTGTGATGGCCTCTTGGGGCAAGTAGTATGACGCTTGTTGATTGGCTGCTTTGCAGCCTTTCAAAAAGCGCCAAGAAAGCGTCACAAAAGCGCGAAGAAAGCGACGAACACCGAACCCGAACCCGGACTTTTACGAAAATGTCCGGGTTCGGGTCCGTGTCACGGACACCCCAAAATTCGGTACGAACCCGAACTATACAGTTCGAGTTCGCTCATCCCTAGTCAGGAATAAGAAACAACCAGGTTCATCCACGACACGGATGAACCGGAGTCTACCACAGGCCTAGCAACAAAGGAAAAGAACAACAAGTAGAATGACAGGTAAGTAACCAGTGGCCAGAGACAACTGAACCAAGAACAACAGTAAACCTGGTCACTTACCTGCTGCAGCTGCTGGAAGGCACCAAAGAAGAACACACTGTAGAAAACTAGAACCCATACAAACGCACTGCAATCCAACAGCATAAGGATGCAGTACATAAAGACACACAGGAACCAGCACTTCAGCAACTGCACATCCTAGACTTCTGTTTAACCCCTCTGGAAAACCAATGGGGCCCCCTTTCTAAGGAAACAACAGACAGGGGAAATGTCTAGCAGACATGCTGGACACAACATCAACAAACCAGACATGTAACAACGCACTAGACATACACCACACCCAGAACATAAACCCACACCAGACATACAAAAAGAGAGGTGAGGGTACATGGAGGATACAAGGGGAGACAATTTATGTCCAACAAGGTGGCCCTCAAGGACATGGCAGATTCACCCAGGAGATGAGCAGAGCTCCAACACCAAACAAGGCTGGAGAACCACTGACTCCAGCCAAAAAAGCCACAGGTAATATCCACAAAGTGGCCACACCCAGGACACACCTAAATCCCCACCAGCTAGAAGATTAACCCCTCACACACCAAACAGCAGGGAGACACACCTAAAAGGGGAAGTGCGCGTTCAAACCGTAAACTACACTTTGCCCCTGGCAACCAGTCTGCACGGCAACTGCATCACGGTCAAACAACAATACGACTGTGACAGCGATATACCTGCTTCCACAAAATTCTGATTAAGGGGTTTGATATACCTGTTTCCACCAAATATTGAATGAGGCCTGTGATATATACCTGCTTTCACAAAATACTGATTAAGGGGATTGATATATGGCTGCTTCAACCAAATATTGATTGAGGCCTGCGAAATACCTGCTTCCACAAAATACTGATTAAGGGGTTTGATATACCTGCTTCCACAAAATATTGATTGAGGCCTACAATATACCTGTTTCCACAAAATACTGATTAAGGGCTTTGATATACCTGTTTCCACCAAATATTGATTGAGGCCTGCAATATACCTGCTTCCACAAAATACTGATTAAGGGAATTGATATACCTGCTTTCACCAAATATTGATTGAGGCCTGCGAGATACCTGCTTTCACAAAATACTGATTAAAGGGTTTGATATACCTGCTTCCACAAAATATTGATTGAGGCCTACGATATATCTGCTTCCACAAAATACTGATTAAGGGCTTTGATATACCTGTTTCCACCATATATTGATTGAGGCCTGCGATATACCTGCTTCCACAAAAACTGCTCTTCTATAGGGATTTAGACACAGGGTCATTTTGAAAATGACAAGCAGAGGAAGAGGCAGGCATTCCGCTGGGGTGGTAGGGGTCGGGCAGGTGCACCTGGCCAGAGCCTAAGTGGAAATTTGGAGAAGGTGCGTGCGATTACTTCAAAGAACGCATCAGAGTTGGTTGAGTGGCTCAGTCAGCCTTCCGCTTCTGCACCCTCCTCATCCTCTGTATCTGCACTCTCCTCACTCTCTGCTGTGTGCACCCCCAAAAACACCACCACCATCACCACCACAGCCCCTCCACTCGATTCAGAGGAATTATTTTCCCCTTTATTCCCAAATCTTACCGATGCACAGCCATTCTTGACATCCGTTAAGGAAGAGGAGGTAGCGACGACCACCACCCAGCAGTCTGACAACAGTACCCAGACCAGCCCATTGAGGAGGTCCCCGCTGTTGCTGCCTACTTCGAGATCTCAAATGTCAGTGGTGGTGAAGGTGACGATGATGACGTGTCGAAGGACGTCACGTGGGTGCCCACAAGAGAGGAAGAGGAGGGGAGTTCAGAGGGAGAGACGGAGCAGCAGAGAGGGAGGAGAAGGATGAGAAGCAGGCAAAGCTGGCAGGGCACAGGAGGAAAAAGCAGACTGCAAATGTTTCTGGAGTGAGCCATATACCATGCATGGTCACATCTGGCGCTCCCAGGATCCCAGTACATTGCTCCGCAATGTGGGATTTTTTTAACGTGTCAGCTGATGACAATAGTGTTGCCATCTGCAGCTTGTGCTGTCAATGTATAAGTTGCGGTAAGCCCAATACTCACCTAGGGATGACCGCCTTAAGAAGGCACCTGGCCTCCCATCATTGAGCCCAGTGGGAGCAACGCTGTCAGAACCCACAAAGCCACACTCCCGATGCTCCACATCCTACCTCTTCTCCTTCTCCTCCAATTTTTCCTCCACTCCACTTTCCACAGTGCCGTCGTCGCGTTCATCTGTCAGAAGACAGGCTTCCGTGGCCCAAATGTTTGAGCGTAAAAAGTTGATGTCACCAGATAACCCTCTTGCCCAACGGCTGACCACTGGCTTGTCAGAACTGCTAGTCCGCCAACTACTGCCATATAAACTGGTGGACTCAGAGGCCTTTAGAAAATTTGTGGCCATTGGCACACCACAATGGAAGGTCCCGGAAGGAAATATTTCTCCCAGAAGGGCATCCCAGAGCTATATGGTCACATTCAGCGGCAAGTAAATATATCTCTGGCACACAATGTCGGTACCAAGATACATCTGACCACAGACACGTGGTCTAACAAACATGCCAATCTGCTGAGCGCGTTGAAACAGGGCAAAATGACACATATGCCGTGCATGGCATACATCCTGAACTTAGTCGTGCAGCAATTAGTTGACAAATACCCCGGGTCCAGGACGTCTTGTGGCAGGCCAGAAAAATCTCTAGAAGATCTTACACGACCATGGCTAGCCTTGCTGAGGTTCAGCGGAGACACCGCCAGCCCGTCAGACGTCTGATTTATCACAGTCCGACTCGCTGGAACTCCACCTTGTATATGATTGATAGGCTGCTTCAGCAAAAACGTGCCGTTAATGACTACCTGTACGAACTCTGCAGCAGGACAGGTTCTGGGGAGCTTGGTTTCTTTTCACCGCGCCAGTGGCTGCACATGCGCGATGCATTCAGACTTCTGCGGCCATTTGATGAGATCACCAAACTAGTCAGTCGCAGCCAGGGCGCCATCAGTGAAATCGTACCTTACGCCTTCTTTCTGGAGCGTGCATTGCAATGTGCCATTGATTAAGCTGTCGAGGAGCAGGAGCTGGAAAATGTGGAAGTCGCAATGCTGAATGAATTCCCAGGGGGGCTACTCCATCTGAGACAAGTTAGCAAAGACTAAAGGAGTCATAGGAGGATGGTGGAAAGGGGGGGGGGGGAGGAGGAGGAGCAAGAAGAGCAGTCTTTAAAGGGGAATTTAAACTTTTTGGGGATCCCTGGTGTTGTCCGTGGCTGGGAGGAGGAGACCGAGGACCACATTCTCCTGGGCAATGAGCAGGAGCCAGGGCGCTCCACCGCTTCTAATTTAGCGCAAATGGGGGCCTTCATGCTCCAGTGTTTGAAGAGGGACCCCCGTATAAAAAGCATAAAGGGCAAAGACCATTACTGGGTGGCAACGTACTTAGGCACCCGGTACAAACACAAATGGAGGGCATGTTACCAGCATCACAGAGAGCTGGCAGAATGCAGCATTTCCAGGCCTTGCTGCGAGAGATGCTGCATTCTGCTCTTGCGGGCGCTGGCAGAGGAATTTCCACCTACAGTGAAACAGGTGCTGGTACCAATCATACCGCACCTGCAAGAAGAGGGCGGTTTGAAGATGCGTTGGTCACTTCGGATATGAGATCATTCTTGCAGCCAACCCATCGACAGCCTCCATCCAGATCCAGCCTCAGGGAACGCCTAGACCAACAGGTGTCCAACTACATCGGGTTAACAGCCAATGTGGACGCTCTGAGAAGCGTGGATCCCCTGGACTACTGGGTGTGCAGGCTTGACCTGTGGCTAGAGCTGGCACAATTTGCCATGGAACTCTTGGCTTGCTCCTTGTCCTGTCCGAAACAACGTTCAGCGCAGCAAGGGGGATCTTGACTGAAAAACGCACTCGTCTAGCTCACGACAGTGTGGACTACCTCACATTTCAAAAAATAAATGAGGCATGGATTTGTGAGGAATTCAACACCTATGACGACCACGTTTAATAGAATTTCCTAATACCAGCTCACACATATCTGCCACCACCCAGAACAAAAAATGGTCCTTGTCCTTATGTATATACAGCAGCATAAAAAGCCTTTTCTGTCAGACGAATGCCTAATTTTTGGGGCCTCTACTCCAGTGGCCCACAGTAAAATTTTTAGTCAGTGACCGCTTAACGTACCTCTAGCCACATCATCACAAGTTCTTTTCTGTCAGGTGAATGCCAAATTTTTGGGGCCTGTACCTCCGTGGCCTAAAATAAAAAAATTCTAGGCTCCAGCAGGGCACATTTTTGAGAGTTTCCCATTAGGACGCATAAAAATGGCCCTTGATTAAAAGACATATTTTTTGTGGGAATTTTTGCCATGTCACTGTCCATGTTGTGGGACTATTTGTGCACTTCTAGTAAGTATTTGGTGGCTACAAATATGACCTGAAGGTTTTTAAGGTTCGCCTGCCATTAAAGTCAATTGTGCCCGCCGCAAACACGCGTTTGCGTTCGAGAACCGTCCCGGCCGATGTTCGTCCATCACTAATCATCAGTTTTAGGCCTCTGGTACATGACCGTATGGATTTTGACGTCCGCAAAAAATACGAATGACATCCGTGTGCATTCAATATTTTGCGGAACAGAACAGTACTATCCTTGTCTGTAGTGAACGGTTTTGCATACAGTCCGCAAAAAAACATGTGCAAGAGGCCTTAAACACTCAGATAAATCCTTTAATTCAGTGAGTAGTTGCACTATCAATGACGACTTGGTCAGTGGACATTTCAATAATAAAATAATTTGATTAGGTGATCAATTGATTGATCAGTCAGTAGATAGATAGATAGATAAAGATAAGCCAAAACTTGATTTTCTTCACTGCACCACAATTTTCAGATCACAGAAGATGTGCAGAGACTGCTGAAATGGTTTCAATACATTCTGTCTATGTCACAACCAGACATCTGAGAAGCTCTGACAGATGCCTTGCAGAACCTCCTCCTTGCACTTTCTTTGTTTTGGTTTTCAGTTCCTCATCTCGTTAGCCTCTCTCAGCTGTCTTGTAGTTGGACTGATTGCATCCCTTTAAATTCCTCCCCATAATGCATTAGTGTGCGGTTTATACAACTTCCTGGAGTGTGTGTGCATGCTGATCCTATTTTCCAGTCTTCTACAAGATAACTGTTGTACATTCATTTGTGATTTTCTGTTTGCTGGATCCCAGGTGACCCTGACTCCCTCCGTGTCTAGTGTAGGGAGCCGGTGGTCATGTCCCCTCACTATTGTAGGGTGTTCAGGTGTTATACAGTCAAGGTACGAGGATATGCGATCATCTACCATTGGGATGTTCGCATAGGCTGAGCAGTCAGGGAGAGTGCCAGGTCTTATGCAGGGGTCTCCCTTTTTGTTCCTTAGTTTTGGGTCCAGTGAGTCATATATTCATTTTGAATTGTCTTGTTTCCTGTACACCTTCCGTGACAGTCTTATATCCACAATAGAGAAATCTGTTTTCCTAAGCAGGTGGCCGTCTCCAAGAAGTGGTCTTTTGTATTATCTATCTATCTATCTATCTATCTATCTATCTATCTATCGCATATCATCTATCTATAAACCTATCTCATATATATCTATTTATAAAGCTATCTCATATCTATCTATCTATCTATCTATCTATAGATATGAGATAAATTGATTTATAGATAGATGATATGAGATAGATAATACAAAAGACCACTTCTTGGAGACGGCCACCTGCTTAGGAAAACAGATTTCTCTATTGTGGATATAGACAGAATGTATTGGAACCATTTCAGCAGTCTCTGCACATCTTCTGTGATCTGAAAATTGTGGTGCAGTGAAGAAAATCAAGTTTCGGCTTATAATACAGTCACAGGAGTACTTTAGAGCACAATGTCTCAGATCAATAAGGAAGCTGTAACTACATTTTCTGTCATCTGATGATATTAATGCAAAAACATAATGGCTAAAATTATAAAATCAATTTCTTAATTTAATAAAAAAATGTCTATTGATGTTGTTAAAGCTAAATCCAATGGAGATAATTTCCTACCTGGTAGAAACAAAATATCCTTAGAAGCAAAATATGGTTTTCTATAGTTAAATATGTAGGAATGTATCCTGCCAGCCACATATATGAACAGTGGCATATTACAGGTCTAGTATGTGTCCTATGTGTTCATGCAGATGACTAGACAGAAGCTGGACTGCTCAGTGAAAACATACTGCACAAAATGCAACTCTTCCTAGGCCAGTGACGTCACATTCATTGGTCACATGGCCGGGGCGCAGCTGATTCTCATAAAAGTGAATAGTCCTGGGATGCAATACCAAGCACAGCCACTATACAATGGGTGGCGCTGTGCTTGGTGTGCTGTGAGAAGGCTGCAGCACTCACAGGCTGCGGTTTCTTCAAACAGCTAATCGGCAAATGTGCACGTATGGTCAGTATAGTGCACGTGCCACAAAGGAAGACAACAAGGACAAAAATAATAACATTACAACTGCATTTTTGGTATAACATAATGATGCAGAAAATAACCAGAGGTATAATACTCATGGTTACTTGATACCAGACTGTCTCCAGGGGTAGCAGCCGACAAGATGGGGTGGGGAATGTCCCTATGGCTACCCCTGCCTAAAAGCAGAGCACCTGCCCCAAAAGGGGAGACCCCACTTATCGGTGGCTGAACCCTGAGAGACCCTGGATGTCCCTGCTGACTTCTTCACAGTTCCCGACGTGTTTCCCCAAGTGGCGATGTCCACATGGTTCATCAGGGGAGACAGTCTGGTTTAAGGTAACCATGAGTTTTATAGCGGCAACCTCTGGTTATTTTCTGTATCATTACATTATACCCAAAATGCAGTTGTAATGTTATTATTTTTGTCCTTGTTGTCTTCCTTTGTGGTACGAGCACTATATTGAACATTAAGCCTTAGTGTAGGCATGAGTTATCATTTGTATATTATCTTATTGCTATCTATGTTTTGAGACTTGTTCGATATTTTGTCTTTATTAAAGGTTCGATTTTAAGGGTTTTGGGTTCGCTCAGTGATAGTTGATATTTCCCCCAATTATGCTTTAACACCATATTTTCTGTGGGGTCTTTAATTAATGTTATGGCAGGATTTCTACAGGGACCCATTAACACTAATTCTAAGTGTTCTCTGAGAAGGAGGGTGAGAGTGGGATTGATGACACACCCACTCTCAAAAAGATCTGTATGAAGGGTATAAAGAGAGTTTGAGGTCTTGGAGGGAGGCTCAGTCCCTTGAGAACTATATCAAGAATAAAATTGTACCAAAGGGCCTTAGGGTACATCTGGTTCCTGCACATAGATCACGCTCTCTGACTTTACTGGAAAAATGGGAACAAGAATCCTTACCTAGCTCATTGAGATTCATGCAACTATAGTTGGATGAGGAACGATGTATATCTGAGAATACATCTAAACATTTGAATAATCTGATTGAGTCAGTGCTTAAATTTAAGACTGACGCTGATTTCAGTAGACGTGAGTCTATTCTGCAGAATGGTGTAGAACGTTACCAGTGTATCCTGAAAGAAAGAAAACATAGGCAGTTTATCCGAGATCTGGCCGAGTTCAGATATAAAAAAAGTATTTGAATTTGTGAATGATACACCATCTACCCAGTCTGTAGACAATTCGACCACGAATATTGATTCCTCTGATAATGATGGAACGTCCGGTACAACATTTAAGACAAAACTCAGTTCAGGGGTAGGGGTAAGAGAAGATGGCCAGCAAGAGGGGCAAGGGGTGGGGAAGACAACAGTGCAATAACCAGCCCCATCCCCAACCTTTAGAATCACAGATGGAGAAATCATCCTCCACTGGAATGTCTATTTCTTCTACCTCATTGCCTTCCTCTTATTCTTTTTTAGAGGGGGACATGAGCTTGATCCCTTATCAACTCAGAGACAGGGAGGAATGAGCTGTACAGAAACAAGTAAAGCCGAAATAACCCAACAAGAAAACAAGATTGTGAATTTATCCACACATACTGACTCCAATGGAGGAGAGGGTTTTGTCTAATGGCTTACATTTTGTACCAACAACTAGGTTCAGTGCTTTCAACTGGGTTAAGGACATTAACTTGTTCATACGTAAGCTGAAGCGGAAGACATTTGATAAAACCCATGATATAGAGACATGTGCCAAACTAGGGATCACCGCCGAGAATCTGGAGGGAGTGCGCACTTTGAACTTTCTGTTGATCGATAATGAGCGCCCCCTTGGTACGGGGACCCTTCACTTCTTTAAGAGAAAAAAACACTTAGATGCCTCTACCACAGGATAATCAAGCACTGGATATTTTTACGAGTCTGGTGGTTGAGCAGATTGAGAGGATTTCCGAATACAACCTCTGTGGTGCAGGCAATCTTGACAAAAATTAACTGACAGCTCTTAAGAACTTGGAAAATGACCCCTCCCTAATTTTTAAACCTTCTGATAAGGGAGGGAACATAGTACTGATGGATCATCAAGTATACTGCAAGATGTGCTTGAATCTTTTAAGCGATAGAACTTGTTACAAGGTATTTGATAGGAACCCCACTTCTGAATTTCTAACTATACCCGAGACCATTCTTGTGCAGGCATTTGAAGATAAAATCATCTCTTGTGATGAACTTAAATTTATGACACCAAAACATCCCCACATTCGCACTACCTAAAATCCATAAGGGTTTCCCCCCTCCTAAAAGGTCGCCCTATAGTATTGGGAGTCCCTTTGTGGTCTCCCTCCTGTCTTATTTGAGGGACACGATTGACCTTATGTTGAAAATCGACAACATTACGATTGATGACAATGTGTACTTGGCCTCTATTGATGTGGAGGCTCTTTACACTAGAATCCCACACTATAGCGGCCTATAATTTTTTTTAAAATCTAGGGGTAACCAATATCAGGCACACAGCTTATTTGTCCTCAAGATTTTACGATTTGTGCTCACACATAACTATTTCCTCTTTGAGTCTCTTTACTACCACCAGCTCAGGGGCACTGCTATGGGGAGCACCTCTGCCCCCAGCTATGCCAACCTGCTCCTGGGCTGGTGGGAAGATACAATGGTTTTTATCGATTAATGTAATCAGTTTACATTGCATGTTGTCTTTTGGGGTCACTATAAGACCTTTGTTCAGTATTTTAATAATAACATAATTGGCCTCAGATTTACTTTTGAAATTGAACCACAAAGTATCGCTTTCTTCGATATCTGGATTTCTAAGTCCAATGGTGAATTACACATTGCCACCTACCATAAACCCACATCTACTAATGGTTTGTAGCGGTGGGACAGCCACCATCCCATGAGTCTGAAAAGAGGGATCCCCAAGGGACAATATTTGAGAACTGCTCATCTACTGAATCCTTTCGGGTACAAGTGAGAGACATGCAAAGTAGTGAGACCTGTTAAAATGTGAAGTGGCACGTATTGCGCCTAAATATTCTCACCATTAGTGCCGATTTCTCAATCGTGAATATATTGGAGCACTCTATCTGCATATAAAGCTATTGTAATGTTCTGCCGTGCCAACCATTTTCTTCAGTCTCAGGAAACTTCTAGCAGCTTGAAAAATGTAGCTATACTGACCCACGCATGTATTTTGCATGCATTACGGGAATATTACATTGCCGGTTTTTCGAGATCAAGAAAATTATCTCGAATTTGCGAATGTATGATGAATATTCTACCAAATATTCGTGAAATATTGCGAATTCAAATATTGCCCCTGCCGCTCATCATTATTCACCTATAGAAGGGGTAGATCCACCAGGGACAGACTAGTCCATAGTCATTACCAAGCACCCCCTCAGATTGGTACTTGGCTTAGTCACAAACCGTGTGGGACCTTCAAATGTGGGAATGATTGTATCTGTTGCCCGCTGATCTTAAAGGGAACCTGTCACCGGGATTTTGTGTATAGAGCTGAGGACAAGGGTTGCTAGATGGCCGCTAGCACATCCGCAATACCCAGTCCCCATAGCTCTGTGTGCTTTTATTGTGTGAAAAAAACAATTTGATACATATGCAAATTAACCCGAGATGAGTCCTGTCCCTGACTCATCTCACGTACAGGACTCATCTCAGGTTAATTTGCATATGTATCAAATCGGTTTTTTTGACACAATAAAAGCACACAGAGCTATGGGGACTGGATATTGCGGATGTGCTAGCGGCCATCTAGCAACCCATGTCCTCAGCTCTATACCCAAAATCCCGGTGACAGGTTCCCTTTAAAATCTACAAGCTTTTCCAGTGTATCCACAGAAAATAGTTACGTCATGAGGGACTTTGCTAATTGTAGAACCCTGCCTGTGTCCATTTAATTATGTGGGCAAAACGAAATGGGAAGTACGAAGGCGGGTGGGGGACCACATTGGTGATATCAATCATCAGAGGGATAAACCGTTAGCGAGACATCTCTTGAAATATCACTCGGGTGATTTTTGAGTCTTACGTTTCCAGGTGATAGACATGGTGTGTAGATCTTCTAGAAGTGGTGACTGGGATAGGGAGGGATTCTCCGTAAGGAGGCGGAGTGGATTCACCGGCCTAAAACTGTGAACCCACTTGATCTCAATGAACAGATCTCCTTCTCCTGTTCCCTATAGCCAATTAGTTCTCTAGCATTGTCAGTGTTAATTTTATAGTTAGTATCAGTTCACCTTGTCAGTGTACAGACAATAATCCTGTTTTTATATCTTAGCCAAAAAGGGCCACTGTGTGTACACATTATCTATTCGGGACTCCCTGGCCCTTTTATCAAAAATGGGGTATTAGGTCTCTGTATATATTGTATGTCCCTTTTTGTTCCCCCTCATCTGGGCACCAATTTTGCTCTCTATTTAGGCCCTGTAATGTAAAAGCAGAGGCGCATTGCTGTTACCGCCTGGAAGCTTCCTGTATCCATGGCAGCAGTTTCACGCTGCCTGCGCTCCGCTGAAGTGCCATTTCCGCCTATCAGCACTGGACTTTCGGTCCTTGGAGCGCAGCATGCATTCCACCTCCTGGGTGTACCATTAGTGCATTCCACACCGCACCAGGCACGCCTCTTCAGGCCTCAGCGTATCTAAGTCAGCATTTCCAGCTTACATAACTTGAGCTGACTCTATGTTTGTATTTTTAATTATGTTGACTTAGGCTATAGTATGGTTTTCATCTTAATATTATGTTCAATTATCATTATACCTGCCGATCACATGACCGGAAGTGACGTCTGAAGGAAGTGATGTCAGACACGCGCACTTTGTAGAGCTTTAAAATGAGGCACTAGTGGAATGGCTGGTGAACTCCTTTTCATCTTGGTGTCCACATCTTGAGAATTTTTAGTAACATCTACAGCACTTACTCATCGTTTAAGTGCTGAACCAGAATCCCCTGATGAACCATGTGGACATCGCCACTTGGGGAAACACGTCGGGAAGTGTGAAGAAGCCAGTAGGGACATCCAGGGTCTCTCAGGGTTTAGCAGGTGCTCCGTTTTTAGGCAGGGGTATTCTTAGGACAACCTAGGGATTGAACATCTTCCCCACCCCATCTTGTCGGCTGCTACCCCTGGAGACAGTCTGGTATCAAGTAACCGTGAGTTTTATAGCATCATTACGTTATACCAAAAATGCAGTTGTAATGTTATTATTTTTGTCCTTGTTGTCTTCTTTTGTGGTATGTGCACTATATTTTTCAAGGTGGAGCTGCATTTGTGAGTTGGTAATAATCTGCTGATGATATAGGTAGTAGTGTGAAAAGTGGTGGTGATGATCGATCCAAAGACACCAAAAACAAATCTGAGAAATTGATTTATTGCAACACCAACAATGCGTTTCAGGGTTCAATACAATGTTTAAACTGTGTTTGCATTTAGAAAGTTTAACCGATGTTTATGGTGGAGCTGTGAGTTGTTAAGATTGTGCTGAGACTCTCTCAAATTTTTGTACTGAGTTATGCTGCGCCACCAAGTGTGTCCTATGTTATGGTTTGCGTACCAGAGAGTAGTATCATTGGACCCTACAATCTGATTACTACAATCTGATTGCTGCTGGCTAAATCGGGCAATGGAGTCTAAGGGATTCCCTGTTTTTTTTTGCTGTAGAGGGATCTTAATTTCACTACATGGAATCCCTAGGTCACAATCCATGGAGTAGTCTTTGCATAGTACTGTGACTGTGGCACCTACAAATATTAAGGTCAGGAACTCAGACAGGGTTAGTAAATGGGAAGTGGGAGGTGTCAGGCATAGTCATAGTTAAGCCAGAGGTCAGGGCTGGAGGAACATGCCAGGCAAGGTACAGGTTCTGATCGTGACTGGATCCACTCCAGTGTACTCCACTTCCTCCTGACGTCCTGAATGCGGTGAATGATATGCAGTCAATTACAGGCTGAGGTGGGTCATAGCTGCAGACAGTGGTTGGCTGAGCAGCATTCCCAGCAATTTCCTGCTATGTCGGGATGTCAGTAGGAAGTGGAGAGCAGGAGAGAAACCGGTGTGATTTTGGAACTGCAGCAGTGGGGGATTTGCAAAGTGAGAATAGGCTCGTTTATTTTTTTAATAGTTTGAATGCCATTGGACAACTTTTTTTTCTACTGGGTTACCTCTTTATATGGACCACTACAATTCAGGGGGCAGTTAATTTAACCTCTATGAGATGATTCCAGTTTTTGGTGTAAACATTGAACTTCCTAGGATGGAAATCAACAGAGCAAGCTGTATATAGACATTGAGTCAGCAAAGAATGCTGAGCTGTGCCAGCTCTTATAGGGGCTATCCAAGAGTAAAATAGACCTCCCATAGTTGCCAACCTGTGGTGGAGATCATCCTTTCCTGGTCCCTGCTTCTGGTTTTTATTTCAGAAGGTCCCGTGCCAGCTATTCTGCTCCCTGCTATGCTTAGATCAACGTCTGTCGAACAGGGAGGGTGGGGGGGACACGTGAGAGTTGCAGCCAATCACATGCTACAGATATATAGAAATACTATAGAAGTTAAAGTGGCTGTCCTCAGGATAGGTCATCAATATCAGATGAGTCGGGGTCTGACTCCTGGCACCCCCACCGATCCGCTGTTTTAGGCAGCACTTGTGTTTACCTGCATGACGTCTAGATGGAATTACAGCTTCTTCCAACATTCACTTGAATGAGATAAACGGCTGTAATTACTCTGCAGTACCACTACAATCTAGACAGTGTGCTGGGAGATATTTAACAGGATACAGGGCACAATTGCCACGTCCCCTTTAAACAGCTGATCACGGAAGAAGGGGGGCGTTGCTGGGAGTTGGAGTTATTGATGACCTATTCTGAGGATAGGTCTTCAATATCATAAAACCAGACAACCCCTTTAAGATAAGACAAGATTTTTGTATATACAGATGTAGCACGGGTAACACACACACTCTTAACTCAAATTTCATAACTCGTCGCGTTATCTTGAAACAAAAGCTTAACGCATTTAGTTGAATTTAGTTTAGATAACATGTCTCATAAAGCATGTGTGTTAACCCTGCTACATCCGTACCATTTTAGCTTATCATTTGTCATGACAGTGTCTATGACTAGGGATGAGCGAACTCGAACTGTATAGTTCGGGTTCGTACCGAATTTTGGGGTGTCCGTGACACGGACCCGAACCCGGACATTTTCGTAAAAGTCCGGGTTCGGGTTCGGTGTTCGTCGCTTTCTTCGCGCTTTTGTGACGCTTTCTTGGCGCTTTTTGAAAGGCTGCAAAGCAGCCAATCAACAAGCGTCATACTACTTGCCCCAAGAGGCCATCACAGCCATGCCTACTATTGGCATGGCTGTGATTGGCCAGAGCACCATGTGACCCAGCCTCTATTTAAGCTGGAGTCACATAGCGCCGCCCGTCACTCTGCTCTGATTAGCGTAGGGAGAGGTTGCGGCTGCGACAGTAGGGCGAGATTAGGCAGATTAACTCCTCCAAAGGACTTGATTAACTGATCGATCTGCAGCTGTGGATCATTGAGCTGCTGATCCTCAATTGCTCACTGTTTTTAGGCTGCCCAGACCGTTTGTCAGTCACATTTTTCTGGGGTGATCGGCGGCCATTTTGTGTCTTGTGGTGCGCCAGCACAAGCTGCGACCAAGTGCATTTAACCCTCAATGGTGTGGTTGTTTTTTGGCTAAAGCCTACATCAGGGTGAAGCTGTCACACCAAGTGCATTTAACCAGCAATAGTCTGTTCATTTTTTGGCCATATACAAAATCAGGGGCAAGCTGCGCCTGTCACCAAGTGCATTTAACCCTCAATGGTGTGGTTGTTTTTTGGCTAAAGCCTACATCAGGGTGAAGCTGTCACACCAAGTGCATTTAACCAGCAATAGTCTGTTCATTTTTTGGCCATATACTAAATCAGGGGCAAGCTGCGCCTGTCACCAAGTGCATTTAACCCTCAATAGTGTGGTTGTTTTTTGGCTAAAGCCTACATCAGGGTGAAGCTGTCACACCAAGTGCATTTAACCAGCAATAGTCTGTTTATTTTTTGGCCATATCCCAGTCTAATTCTGTCACTAAATCCATACCGGTCACCCAGCGCCTAAATACTAGGCCTCAAATTTATATCCCGCTAAATCTGTCCTTAGTGCTGTAGCTGGGCGAGTTATTTAGTGTCCGTTCAAGCACATTTCTTGTTCTGGGTTGAAATACAATTCCCAATTTAGCAATTTCATAATTTAGTGGTTTCTGCTATATCAGAGCTATTTGAAATCTATCCCTAAAAGGGTATATAATATTCAAGGTGCACATTGGGTCATTCAGAATAACTTCACACACACCCGCTACTGTGTATTTCCAAGTCTAATTCTGTCACTAAACCCATACCTGTCACCCAGCGCCTAAATACTAGGCCTCAAATTTATATCCCGCTAAATCTGTCCCTAGTGCTGTAGCTGGGCGAGTTATTTAGTGTCCGTTCAAGCACATTTCTTGTTCTGGGTTGAAATACAATTCCCAATTTAGCAATTTCATAATTTAGTGGTTTCTGCTATATCAGAGCTATTTGAAATCTATCCCTAAAAGGGTATATAATATTCAAGGTGCACATTGGGTCATTCAGAATAACTTCACACACACCCGCTACTGTGTATTTCCAAGTCTAATTCTGGCACTAAACCCATACCTGTCACCCAGCGCCTAAATACTAGGCCTCAAATTTATATCCAGCTAAATCTGTCCCTAGTGCTGTAGCTGGGCGAGTTATTTAGTGTCCGTTCAAGCACATTTCTTGTTCTGGGTTGAAATACAATTCCCAATTTAGCAATTTCATAATTTAGTGGTTTCTGCTATATCAGAGCTATTTGAAATCTATCCCTAAAAGGGTATATAATATTCAAGGTGCACATTGGGTCATTCAGAATAACTTCACACACACCCGCTACTGTGTATTTCCAAGTCTAATTCTGGCACTAAACCCATACCTGTCACCCAGCGCCTAAATACTAGGCCTCAAATTTATATCCCGCTAAATCTGTCCTTAGTGCTGTAGCTGGGCGAGTTATTTAGTGTCCGTTCAAGCACATTTCTTGTTCTGGGTTGAAATACAATTCCCAATTTAGCAATTTCATAATTTAGTGGTTTCTGCTATATCAGAGCTATTTGAAATCTATCCCTAAAAGGGTATATAATATTCAAGGTGCACATTGGGTCATTCAGAATAACTTCACACACACCCGCTACTGTGTATTTCCAAGTCTAATTCTGGCACTAAACCCATACCTGTCACCCAGCGCCTAAATACTAGGCCTCAAATTTATATCCAGCTAAATCTGTCCTTAGTGCTGTAGCTGGGCGAGTTATTTAGTGTCCGTTCAAGCACATTTCTTGTTCTGGGTTGAAATACAATTCCCAATTTAGCAATTTCATAATTTAGTGGTTTCTGCTATATCAGAGCTATTTGAAATCTATCCCTAAAAGGGTATATAATATTCAAGGTGCACATTGGGTCATTCAGAATAACTTCACACACACCCGCTACTGTGTATTTCCAAGTCTAATTCTGTCACTAAACCCATACCTGTCACCCAGCGCCTAAATACTAGGCCTCAAATTTATATCCAGCTAAATCTGTCCCTAGTGCTGTAGCTGGGCGAGTTATTTAGTGTCCGTTCAAGCACATTTCTTGTTCTGGGTTGAAATACAATTCCCAATTTAGCAATTTCATAATTTAGTGGTTTCTGCTATATCAGAGCTATTTGAAATCTATCCCTAAAAGGGTATATAATATTCAAGGTGCACATTGGGTCATTCAGAATAACTTCACACACACCCGCTACTGTGTATTTCCAAGTCTAATTCTGTCACTAAACCCATACCTGTCACCCAGCGCCTAAATACTAGGCCTCAAATTTATATCCCGCTAAATCTGTCCCTAGTGCTGTAGCTGGGCGAGTTATTTAGTGTCCGTTCAAGCACATTTCTTGTTCTGGGTTGAAATACAATTCCCAATTTAGCAATTTCATAATTTAGTGGTTTCTGCTATATCAGAGCTATTTGAAATCTATCCCTAAAAGGGTATATAATATTCAAGGTGCACATTGGGTCATTCAGAATAACTTCACACACACCCGCTACTGTGTATTTCCAAGTCTAATTCTGTCACTAAACCCATACCTGTCACCCAGCGCCTAAATACTAGGCCTCAAATTTATATCCCGCTAAATCTGTCCCTAGTGCTGTAGCTGGGCGAGTTATTTAGTGTCCGTTCAAGCACATTTCTTGTTCTGGGTTGAAATACAATTCCCAATTTAGCAATTTCATAATTTAGTGGTTTCTGCTATATCAGAGCTATTTGAAATCTATCCCTAAAAGGGTATATAATATTCAAGGTGCACATTGGGTCATTCAGAATAACTTCACACACACCCGCTACTGTGTATTTCCAAGTCTAATTCTGGCACTAAACCCATACCTGTCACCCAGCGCCTAAATACTAGGCCTCAAATTTATATCCCGCTAAATCTGTCCTTAGTGCTGTAGCTGGGCGAGTTATTTAGTGTCCGTTCAAGCACATTTCTTGTTCTGGGTTGAAATACAATTCCCAATTTAGCAATTTCATAATTTAGTGGTTTCTGCTATATCAGAGCTATTTGAAATCTATCCCTAAAAGGGTATATAATATTCAAGGTGCACATAGGGTCATTCAGAATAACTTCACACACCCGCTACTGTGCATTTCCAAATCTAATTCTGTCACTAAACCCATACCTGTCACCCAGCGCCTAAATACTAGGCCTCAAATTTATATCCCGCTAAATCTCTCGTTACCGCTGTCCTGTTGTGGCTGGGAAAGTTATTTAGTGTCCGTCAAAGCACATTTTTTGTTCTGGGTTGAAATACAATTCCCAATTTAGCAATTTCATAATTTAGTGGTTTCTGCTATATCAGAGCTATTTGAAATCTATCCCTAAAAGGGTATATAATATTCAAGGTGCACATTGGGTCATTCAGAATAACTTCACACACACCCGCTACTGTGTATTTCCAAGTCTAATTCTGGCACTAAACCCATACCTGTCACCCAGCGCCTAAATACTAGGCCTCAAATTTATATCCCGCTAAATCTGTCCCTAGTGCTGTAGCTGGGCGAGTTATTTAGTGTCCGTTCAAGCACATTTCTTGTTCTGGGTTGAAATACAATTCCCAATTTAGCAATTTCATAATTTAGTGGTTTCTGCTATATCAGAGCTATTTGAAATCTATCCCTAAAAGGGTATATAATATTCAAGGTGCACATTGGGTCATTCAGAATAACTTCACACACACCCGCTACTGTGTATTTCCAAGTCTAATTCTGTCACTAAACCCATACCTGTCACCCAGCGCCTAAATACTAGGCCTCAAATTTATATCCCGCTAAATCTGTCCCTAGTGCTGTAGCTGGGCGAGTTATTTAGTGTCCGTTCAAGCACATTTCTTGTTCTGGGTTGAAATACAATTCCCAATTTAGCAATTTCATAATTTAGTGGTTTCTGCTATATCAGAGCTATTTGAAATCTATCCCTAAAAGGGTATATAATATTCAAGGTGCACATTGGGTCATTCAGAATAACTTCACACACACCCGCTACTGTGTATTTCCAAGTCTAATTCTGGCACTAAACCCATACCTGTCACCCAGCGCCTAAATACTAGGCCTCAAATTTATATCCCGCTAAATCTGTCCTTAGTGCTGTAGCTGGGCGAGTTATTTAGTGTCCGTTCAAGCACATTTCTTGTTCTGGGTTGAAATACAATTCCCAATTTAGCAATTTCATAATTTAGTGGTTTCTGCTATATCAGAGCTATTTGAAATCTATCCCTAAAAGGGTATATAATATTCAAGGTGCACATAGGGTCATTCAGAATAACTTCACACACCCGCTACTGTGCATTTCCAAATCTAATTCTGTCACTAAACCCATACCTGTCACCCAGCGCCTAAATACTAGGCCTCAAATTTATATCCCGCTAAATCTCTCGTTACCGCTGTCCTGTTGTGGCTGGGAAAGTTATTTAGTGTCCGTCAAAGCACATTTTTTGTTCTGGGTTGAAATACAATTCCCAATTTAGCAATTTCATAATTTAGTCGTTTCTGCTATATCAGAGCTATTTGAAATCTATCCCTAAAAGGGTAGATCATATTGAAGGTGCACATAGGGTCATTCAGAATAACTTCACACACACGCTTCTGTGCATTTCCAAGTCTAATTCTGTCACTAAATCCATACCGGTCACCCAGCGCCTAAATACTAGGCCTCAAATTTATATCCCGCTGAATTTGAATACAATACATTGGGCCAAATAATATATTTGTTGTTGTGGTGAACCATAACAATGAGAAAAACATCTAGTAAGGGACGCGGACGTGGACATGGTCGTGGTGGTGTTAGTGGACCCTCTGGTGCTGGGAGAGGACGTGGCCGTTCTGCCACATCCACACGTCCTAGTGTACCAACTACCTCAGGTCCCAGTAGCCGCCAGAATTTACAGCGATATATGGTGGGGCCCAATGCCGTTCTAAGGATGGTAAGGCCTGAGCAGGTACAGGCATTAGTCAATTGGGTGGCCGACAGTGGATCCAGCACGTTCACATTATCTCCCACCCAGTCTTCTGCAGAAAGCGCACAGATGGCGCCTGAAAACCAACCCCATCAGTCTGTCACATCACCCCCATGCATACCAGGGAAACTGTCTCAGCCTCAAGTTATGCAGCAGTCTCTTATGCTGTTTGAAGACTCCGCTGGCAGGGTTTCCCAAGGGCATCCACCTAGCCCTTCCCCAGCGGTGAAAGACATAGAATGCACTGACGCACAACCACTTATGTTTCCTGATGATGAGGACATGGGAATACCACCTCAGCATGTCTCTGATGATGACGAAACACAGGTGCCAACTGCTGCGTCTTTCTGCAGTGTGCAGACTGAACAGGAGGTCAGGGATCAAGACTGGGTGGAAGACGATGCAGGGGACGATGAGGTCCTAGACCCCACATGGAATGAAGGTCGTGCCACTGACTTTCACAGTTCGGAGGAAGAGGCAGTGGTGAGACCGAGCCAACAGCGTAGCAAAAGAGGGAGCAGTGGGCAAAAGCAGAACACCCGCCGCCAAGAGACTCCGCCTGCTACTGACCGCCGCCATCTGGGACCGAGCACCCCAAAGGCAGCTTCAAGGAGTTCCCTGGCATGGCACTTCTTCAAACAATGTGCTGACGACAAGACCCGAGTGGTTTGCACGCTGTGCCATCAGAGCCTGAAGCGAGGCATTAACGTTCTGAACCTGAGCACAACCTGCATGACCAGGCACCTGCATGCAAAGCATGAACTGCAGTGGAGTAAACACCTTAAAAACAAGGAAGTCACTCAGGCTCCCCCTGCTACCTCTTCTGCTGCTGCCGCCTCGGCCTATTCTGCTGCTGCCGCCTCGGCCTCTTCCTCCGCCTCTGGAGGAACGTTGGCACCTGCCGCCCAGCAAACAGGGGATGTACCACCAACACCACCACCACCACCTCCGTCACCAAGCGTCTCAACCATGTCACACGCCAGCGTTCAGCTCTCCATCTCACAAACATTTGATAGAAAGCGTAAATTCCCACCTAGCCACCCTCGATCCCTGGCCCTGAATGCCAGCATTTCTAAACTACTGGCCTATGAAATGCTGTCATTTAGGCTGGTGGACACAGACAGCTTCAAACAGCTCATGTCGCTTGCTGTCCCACAGTATGTTGTTCCCAGCCGGCACTACTTCTCCAAGAGAGCCGTGCCTTCCCTGCACAACCAAGTATCCGATAAAATCAAGTGTGCACTGCGCAACGCCATCTGTGGCAAGGTCCACCTAACCACAGATACGTGGACCAGTAAGCACGGCCAGGGACGCTATATCTCCCTAACTGCACACTGGGTAAATGTAGTGGCAGCTGGGCCCCAGGCGGAGAGCTGTTTGGCGCACGTCCTTCCGCCGCCAAGGATCGCAGGGCAACATTCTTTGCCTCCTGTTGCCACCTCCTCCTTCTCGGCTTCCTCCTCCTCTTCTTCCACCTGCTCATCCAGTCAGCCACACACCTTCACCACCAACTTCAGCACAGCCCGGGGTAAACGTCAGCAGGCCATTCTGAAACTCATATGTTTGGGGGACAGGCCCCACACCGCACAGGAGTTGTGGCGGGGTATAGAACAACAGACCGACGAGTGGTTGCTGCCGGTGAGCCTCAAGCCCGGCCTGGTGGTGTGTGATAATGGGCGAAATCTCGTTGCAGCTCTGGGACTAGCCAATTTGACGCACATCCCTTGCTTGGCGCATGTGCTGAATTTGGTGGTGCAGAAGTTCATTCACAACTACCCCGACATGTCAGAGCTGCTGCATAAAGTGCGGGCCGTCTGTTCGCGCTTCCGGCGTTCACATCCTGCTGCTGCTCGCCTGTCTGCGCTACAGCGTAACTTCGGCCTTCCCGCTCACCGCCTCATATGCGACGTGCCCACCAGGTGGAACTCCACCTTGCACATGCTGGACAGACTGTGCGAGCAGCAGCAGGCCATAGTGGAGTTTCAGCTGCAGCACGCACGGGTCAGTCGCACTACAGAACAGCACCACTTCACCACCAATGACTGGGCCTCCATGCGAGACCTGTGTGCCCTGTTGCGCTGTTTCGAGTACTCCACCAACATGGCCAGTGGCGATGACACCGTTATCAGCGTTACAATACCACTTCTATGTCTCCTTGAGAAAACACTTAGGGCGATGATGGAAGAGGAGGTGGCCCAGGAGGAGGAGGAGGAGGAGGAGGAAGAGGGGTCATTTTTAGCACTTTCAGGCCAGTCTCTTCGAAGTGACTCAGAGGGAGGTTTTTGGCAACAGCAGAGGCCAGGTACAAATGTGGCCAGCCAGGGCCCACTACTGGAGGACGAGGAGGACGAGGATGAGGAGGAGGTGGAGGAGGATGAGGATGAAGCATGGTCACAGCGGGGTGGCACCCAACGCAGCTCGGGTCCATCACTGGTGCGTGGCTGGGGGGAAAGGCAGGACGATGACGATACGCCTCCCACAGAGGACAGCTTGTCCTTATCCCTGGGCAGCCTGGCACACATGAGCGACTACATGCTGCAGTGCCTGCGCAACGACAGCAGAGTTGCCCACATTTTAACCTGTGCGGACTACTGGGTTGCCACCCTGCTGGATCCACGCTACAAAGACAATGTGCCCACCTTACTTCCTGCACTGGAGCGTGATAGGAAGATGCGCGAGTACAAGCGCACGTTGGTAGACGCGCTACTGAGAGCATTCCCAAATGTCACAGGGGAACAAGTGGAAGCCCAAGGCCAAGGCAGAGGAGGAGCAAGAGGTCGCCAAGGCAGCTGTGTCACGGCCAGCTCCTCTGAGGGCAGGGTTAGCATGGCAGAGATGTGGAAAACTTTTGTCAACACGCCACAGCTAACTGCACCACCACCTGATACGCAACGTGTTAGCAGGAGGCAACATTTCACTAACATGGTGGAACAGTACGTGTGCACACCCCTCCACGTACTGACTAATGGTTCGGCCCCATTCAACTTCTGGGTCTCTAAATTGTCCACGTGGCCAGAGCTAGCCTTTTATGCCTTGGAGGTGCTGGCCTGCCCGGCAGCCAGCGTTTTGTCTGAACGTGTATTCAGCACGGCAGGGGGCGTCATTACAGACAAACGCAGCCGCCTGTCTACAGCCAATGTGGACAAGCTGACGTTCATAAAAATGAACCAGGCATGGATCCCACAGGACCTGTCCGTCCCTTGTCCAGATTAGACATTAACTACCTCCCCATAACCATATATTATTGGACTCCAGGGCACTTCCTCATTCAATCCTATTTTTATTTTCATTTTACCATTATATTGCGATGCTACCCAAAGTTGAATGAACCTCTCCTCTGCCTGTGTGCTAGGCCTAAATATATGCCAATGGACTGTTGCAGTGGTGGCTGACATGAAGCCTGATTCTCTGCTATGACATGCAGACTAATTCTCTGCTGACATGAAGCCAGATTGTCTGTTACGGGACCTCTCTCCTCTGCCTGGGTGCTGGGCCTAAATTTATGACAATGGACTGTTGCAGTGGTGGCTGACGTGAAGCCTGATTCTCTGCTATGACATGCAGACTAATTCTCTGCTGACATGAAGCCAGATTGTCTGTTACGGGACCTCTCTGCTCTGCCTGTGTGCTAGGCCTAAATATATGCCAATGGACTGTTGCAGTGGTGGCTGACGTGAAGCCTCATTCTCTGCTATGACATGCAGACTGATTCTCTGCTGACATGAAGCCAGATTGTCTGTTACGGGACCTCTCTCCTCTGCCTGTGTGCTAGGCCTAAATATATGCCAATGGACTGTTGCAGTGGTGGCTGACGTGAAGCCTGATTCTCTGCTATGACATGCAGACTGATTCTCTGCTGACATGAAGCCAGATTGTCTGTTACGGGACCTCTCTGCTCTGCCTGTGTGCTAGGCCTAAATATATGCCAATGGACTGTTGCAGTGGTGGGTGACGTGAAGCCTCATTCTCTGCTATGACATGCAGACTGATTCTCTGCTGTCATGAAGCCAGATTGTCTGTTACGGGACCTCTCTGCTCTGCCTGTGTGCTAGGCCTAAATATATGCCAATGGACTGTTGCAGTGGTGGGTGACGTGAAGCCTCATTCTCTGCTATGACATGCAGACTGATTCTCTGCTGACATGAAGCCAGATTGTCTGTTACGGGACCTCTCTCCTCTGCCTGTGTGCTAGGCCTAAATATATGCCAATGGACTGTTGCAGTGGTGGCTGACGTGAAGCCTCATTCTCTGCTATGACATGCAGACTAATTCTCTGCTGACATGAAGCCAGATTGTCTGTTACGGGACCTCTCTCCTCTGCCTGGGTGCTGGGCCTAAATTTATGCCAATGGACTGTTGCAGTGGTGGCTGACGTGAAGCCTCATTCTCTGCTATGACATGCAGACTGATTCTCTGCTGACATGAAGCCAGATCCTCTGTTACGGGACCTCTCTCCTCTGCCTGGGTGCTGGGCCTAAATTTATGACAATGGACTGTTGCAGTGGTGGCTGACGTGAAGCCTCATTCTCTGCTATGACATGCAGACTGATTCTCTGCTGACATGAAGCCAGATCCTCTTTTACGGGACCTCTCTCCTCTGCCTGGGTGCTGGGCCTAAATTTATGACAATGGACTGTTGCAGTGGTGGCTGACGTGAAGCCTCATTCTCTGCTATGACATGCAGACTGATTCTCTGCTGACATGAAGCCAGATCCTCTGTTACGGGAGCTCTCTCCTCTGCCTGGGTGCTGGGCCTAAATTTATGACAATGGACTGTTGCAGTGGTGGCTGACGTGAAGCCTGATTCTCTGCTATGACATGCAGACTGATTCTCTGCTGTCATGAAGCCAGATTGTCTGTTACGGGACCTCTCTGCTCTGCCTGTGTGCTAGGCCTAAATATATGCCAATGGACTGTTGCAGTGGTGGGTGACGTGAAGCCTGATTCTCTGCTATGATATGAAGACTGATTCTCTGCTGACATGAAGCCAGATTGTCTGTTACGGGACCTTTCTCCTCTGCCTGGGTTCTGGGCCTAAATTTATGAAAATTGACTCTTACAGTGGTGGGTGACGTGAAGCCTGATTCTCTGCTATGATATGAAGACTGATTCTCTGCTGACATGAAGCCAGATTCTCTGTTACGGGACCTTTCTCCTCTGCCTGGGTTCTGGGCCTAAATTTATGAAAATTGACTCTTACAGTGGTGGGTGACGTGAAGCCTGATTCTCTGCTATGATATGAAGACTGATTCTCTGCTGACATGAAGCCAGATTCTCTGTTACGGGACCTCTCTCCTCTGCCTGGGTGCTGGGCCTAAATTTATGACAATGGACTGTTGCAGTGGTGGCTGACGTGAAGCCTGATTCTCTGCTATGACATGCAGACTGATTCTCTGCTGACATGAAGCCAGATCCTCTGTTACGGGACCTCTCTCCTCTGCCTGTGTGTGTGCTGGGCCTAAATATATGCCAATGGACTGTTGCAGTGGTGGCTGACGTGAAGCCTCATTCTCTGCTATGACATGCAGACTAATTCTCTGCTGACATGAAGACAGATTCTCTGTTACGGGACCTCCCTCCTCTGCCTGGGTGCTGGGCCTAAATATATGCCAATGGACTGTTGCAGTGGTGGCTGACGTGAAGCCTCATTCTCTGCTATGACATGCAGACTGATTCTCTGCTGACATGAAGCCAGATTCTCTGTTACGGGACCTCTCTCCTCTGCCTGTGTGTGTGCTGGGCCTAAATATATGCCAATGGACTGTTGCAGTGGTGGCTGACGTGAAGCCTGATTCTCTGCTATGACATGCAGACTAATTCTCTGCTGACATGAAGACAGATCCTCTGTTACGGGACCTCTCTCCTCTGCCTGGGTGCTGGGCCTAAATATATGACAATGGACTGTTGCACTGGTGGCTGACGTGAAGCCTGATTCTCTGCTATGACATGCAGACTGATTCTCTGCTGACATGAAGACAGATTCTCTGTTACGGGACCTCTCTCCTCTGCCTGGGTGCCGGGGCCTAAATATCTGAGAATGGACTGTTCCAGTGGTGGGTGACGGGAAGCCAGATTCTCTGCTATGGAACCTCTCTCCAATTGATTTTGGTTAATTTTTATTTATTTAATTTTTATTTTAATTCATTTCCCTATCCACATTTGTTTGCAGGGGATTTACCTACATGTTGCTGCCTTTTGCAGCCCTCTAGCTCTTTCCTGGGCTGTTTTACAGCCTTTTTAGTGCCGAAAAGTTCGGGTCCCCATTGACTTCAATGGGGTTCGGGTTCGGGACGAAGTTCGGATCGGGTTCGGATCCCGAACCCGAACATTTCCGGGATGTTCGGCCGAACTTCTCGAACCCGAACATCCAGGTGTTCGCTCAACTCTATCTATGACTCATTAGAAGATAAAAAAATAGAAGTTTCTCAGTGGTGGATACTTTTTAATAGCTAACTGAAAAGATTATGACAAAATTGCAAGCTATCAAGACAACTCAGCTCTCTTCCTCGGGCATCTTTAAAATATACCCGAAGAAGAGGCCTGAGTATCAAAAGCTTGTAATTTTGTCATCATCTTTTCAGTTGGCCACTAAATTGTATCTACCACTGAGAAATCTGTATTTTTAGCTTCTATTTACTGGCTAACACGGTACAAATATATATTTTTATTTTATGACTCATTAGGTTGGAATCAACATAAATGTCTTTTTTCATCTCTTATATGTACCGTATTTTTGGACTATAAGTTACACCAGACTATAAGATGCACCCAGGAAGGAGGAGGAAAATAAGAAAAAATATTTTTATTTAGACTTTAGATCAGAGCTCCAATCTTCATCAAACCTCAGATCAAACCTTAAAATCAGACCCCCAAGCTCCATCAGCCTCAGATCAGAGGCCCTAACCTCCATCAGCCTCAGATTGGACACCCATCAGACACCCCTTCAGCCTCCATCAGCCTCAGATCAGACCCCCATCAGCCTCAGATCAGACTCCATTATCCTCAGCTCAGACCTCCATAAGCCTCAGTTCCGACCCCCATTAGCCTCAGATCAGACCCCCATCAGCCTCAACTTAAAACCCATCAGACCTCAGATCGGACCCCTCCATCAGTCCCAGATCAGACTCCCATCAAACCTCAGATCAGACATTTAGATAAATAAATAAACTTACCTCTTCTGCTCCGGACGGTGCTGCAACTGCAGATCCAATCGCTCTCCCAGGTCTTCTTCCGGCCTGCGCTGCACTGTGACCTGAGGTCGCACAGCGTCAGGTAATATAGTGTATCTATGTGCACTACGTCCTGACACTGTACACAGTCAGAACAGAGCTGTGCCTGGAAAAGACCAGGAAGGGCGAGTAGAGCCAGCACACCACTTCCCTCACTGCTCCCCACAAGTCCCGCATGCTGATGGCCTCTTTCATAACAGAAGCGGTCAATAGCATTTGGACTATAAGACACACTGACACATTTTGGGGGAAATAAAGTATGTCTTATAGTCCAAAAATACAGTAGCTAACATCAGCAAACTCTCACTTTGGCCATTTTCTGTGTTGTTCCCATGTAGTTTCCAAAGCTTCCTCCCCATGTAATTTTCTCTCTGGTTCCCAGATTTTTGGTGATCCGATTCCGATCTATAAACTAGGATAAGGTATAAAATGCACATTAATGTGTTAGAACATGACAACCTTGAAAGCGTCTGTGGATTTACACGTCTGAATCTGTGAATACAGTGGTGTGACACTCCTCAAGCCTTTGCCATATATTCATTCTCAAACCAGAAAACATACAGTCGGTTCTGCTAATTTATGCTAATCTTTTCAGCACTCTACTGAATGAGTCCCTGCGGAGTCCTGCTGCACATCTTTTCATTGCTTTAGTATGTGTTTCCTTCTGTGTTGTCACCTTACCCTGACACAACCTATGCAATTCAAACATCTGTGCTCTACAGGTTTATCTGTGCTCAAAAAATTGAAATACCTCGACATCTACTATGAAGATCATTATCTCAGTGAGTAATGGTGTCAAAGCTTGCTACTGTTACTATTACTGGATACATACCGCTAGGAGGGAACCTGAGGAAGGAACACAGAGATTGATTAAGTGAAATGTGCAAAATTGTGTCCCAGGTTGTAGTGAAAACTGTAGAACATAATGTACGACAAATTTATTATGTGTTAGATACTTTTTACACCTACCTAGACAGTTTTAAAAAGAGGCGTTAAGTGCCACATGTAACACAAATTATATACAAGTATGTCAGCTACAAGGTGGAATTAGGAAAAGAAAAATGATTTAACATGGCAGGTGAGTTGCAGCAAATTTATCATGCCATGTTCACCTTTTGGATAAATTTGCCAATATACAGTACATGACATTGGTGTCCTATTCTTAGGACAGGTCATACATTTTAGATCAAGGGGGTCTGACTACAGGCTAACCTGCAGATTCGAAGCATCTGTCCCCTGAGGATAGGTCATCAATATCAAGAAACTGGACAACTCCTTTAATATTTAAAAATATTGCAAATATTAAGATTGTAACAAACCTGTTCATATTCATATGTTGCAGGGTCATCGTTATTGTAATGGATATTCCAGGATTTTACTATTGATGGTCTATCCCAGCCACACACCCACAGGCCCTAGCACTAAATGCGCAACTTTCCAAATTACTGGCCCTGGAATTGTTGCCATTTAGCCTTATGGACACTGAGGCTTTCCGCAGCCTGATGTCGTCGGTCGTCCCGCGTTACACAGTCCCCAGCCGCCACTATTTTTCAAGGTGTGCCATGCCCGCCAGTATACTACCATGTGTCCCATAACGTCACACGTGCCCTGACCAACGCAGTTACTGGGAAGGTCCACTTAACCACGGACACATGGACAAGTGCATTTGGCCAGGGACACTACATTTGCCTAACCGCACACTGGGTGAACGTTGTGCAGGCCGGGAGCGAGTCGTACCCTGGGATGGCACAGGTGCTACTGATGCCAAGGATTGCGGGCTCTAGTTCCATCAGGGTTTCCACCACCACCTATGTTAGTGGCTCCAACCCCCACTTCACCTCCTCCGCTTCTACCTCAGAATTATCCTCTTGCAGCATCAGCTATCAGTCAGTAGTTGGAAGCAGTGTAGCACTGCAGTGGGGAAGCGTCAACAGGCTGTGCTGAAGCTGATCTGCTTAGGTGACATACAGCACACTGCCGCAGAGTTGTGGCAGGGGATAAGAGACCAGACTGAGATGTAGCTCTCGCCACTCAACCTAGAACCAGGCATGGTTGTGTCTGATAATGGCCGTAACTTGGTGACAGCTTTGGAGCTCGGTAAGCTCACACACATCCCATGCCTAGACCACATCTTAAATGTAGGTGTTCAGCGGTTTCTCAAAACCTATCCCAATTTGCCTGAGCTACTGGTGAAGGTGCGCCGCATGTGTGCACATTTCTGCAAGTCATCGACAGCTTCAGCCGGCTTGTCAATGCTGCAGCAGCACTGGAAATTGCCAGCTCACCGACTGTTGTGCAACGTGAGCACGCGCTGGAAATTCACATTCCACATGTTGGCTTCTGTGAGGTTTTAAGAAACTTTGAGGAGCCAACACAAATGGTGAGCGGCGATAATGCTATTATCAAGCGTAACCATCCCACTTCTGTGTCTACTTGCTTCTCACAATTAAGGACGGTGCTTTGCATGTAAAAGAGGTGGAAATGGGGGAAGACATTACATAGGGTGATAGCCAGACCACCCTCAGTTCATCTTCTCAGCGCAAATTGTATGAGGAGCAGGAGACAGTTGCCTCCGCTACAGAGGGTAATACCCATGGAAGTTTAATTCCATCTGTCCTGCGTGGGTGGGCAAAGGAGGAGGAAGAGGATGAGGAGATTGAGAGTAAACCTTTCTGATGATGACAGCGAAGGCTTGCCTGTTGGTACTCTGGCACACATGGCTGACTTCATGTTAGACTGCCTTTCCCGCGACCTGCTCGTTATACTCATTTTAGACAACACGGATTACTGGTTGTTCACCCTTCTCGACCCCTGATACAAAGAGAACTTTTCATCTCTCATTCCTCCGGTGGAGAGGATGAGCAAGACGTTGCAATACCAGAAGGTCCTTTTTGAAAAATTGCTCCAAAAATGTCCATCTGACAATGCTAGTGGCAGAGTCCGTAGTTCCTTGGGCAACCGAGGAGGGGAGACAAGGGGAACACATAGCAGTTCCAGAGGCAGGGCAACATTCTCCAAAGTCTGGGACAGTTTCATGACACCCCGCAAGCACCCTCACCCTGATGCGCGGCCTGCTGTGACATGGAGGGAAAAATTTGGGAAGATGGTGAAGGAGTACATAGCAGATTGTGTCAGCGTTCTCAATGATCCTTTAGTGCCTTACAACTACTGGGTGTCCAAGCTGGACACGTGGCACGAACTGGCGCTCTACGCCTTGGAGGTGCTGGCCTGCCCTGCCACCAGTGTTTTGTCTGAGTGGGTATTTAGTGCTGCTGGTGGCATTATAACAGATAAGCGTATCTGCCTGTCAACTGAAAATGCTGACCGGTTTACTCTTATAAAAATGAACAAGGCTTGGATTGACCATGACTTCTCAACTCCACTAGAGGAAAGCGGCTGAACATAAAGGCACTTTAAATGTGTTGTTTATAATGTACTGAATACTCTGTATTCCCATGCACCCCTTCCACCACAAACAAGGGTATATGGTTGAATTTTCCTTTTCTCATCCTCCTCCTTTTCCATCATATCAACATGCTTATTCGTCGCATATAATGCCCTTGCATATATGCCCTTCGCATATAATGTTTTACAGGGTCATCTCAGCTGCAGGCCCTCACCTACAATCTTTTACAGGGTCAGCTCACCTGCAGGACCTTGCATATAATGTTTTAGAGGGTCAGCTCACCAGCAGGCCTTCACCTACAATCTTTTACAGGGTCAGCTCACCTGCAGGACCGCACCTAAAATCTTATCCAGGGTCAGCTTACCTGCAGGCCCTTGCATATAATTTTTTAGAGGGTTAGCTCACCAGCAGGCCATCAATCATAATTTTTCAAGGGTGTATGATGCCCTCTTTTATGCATAATAAAGGGTGAATTGGAGCGCCAGTTCCTTGTAATTTTTGGCAGCCCTTTCATTTAGTGCATAGGCTCTACAATTGTACCACAATGTGAATGAGGCCCTCCTTTATGTGATATACAGGTTGCACCGCAGTGCCTCTTCCTTATAATTTTTGGCAGCACTTGCACTTTATATGCAAATAAATATATAGAATAGAATGTTTCCTAACAATTTTTCCTCTGTCTAAAAACAATTTCATTTTTGGTTTGGTGTGTATTATTGTCAGTCTGTAAAAGTGGCGTACTACTCGGACAACATCATTCCCAGCAGCGACCTGGGAGCCCAAGATGCATCCAGACAGCCACCCAATGCTGTTCCCGAACCATTTCAGTGGTGTTTCCATCAATTTATGAACTTTTCGTATATGAACCAGACTCCCTCCCCTCTTCAGAACATGGGGTGCCTGGTTTAATGCTCGGGTTCTCTAATTGACTTCCATTGTGCTCGGTTGATTGGTAGAGCACCTGAGCATCCCGAGGTGTTTGGCCCGAGCACCCGAGCACTATGGTGCTCGATCAAAACTAGACATGTTTGTTTTGCTCTCCAGTTGAGAGCTCCTCATTTTGACAACAGTGGTGGTCCCAGTGGTTGGAACCCCAACATTCCCACTTCTATAGTAAGTTTGATTGACTTTTAAATTTTTAGATGCTGTGGTCAATTCTGACCGTGGCATCTGAGCGGTCATTTACTGGAAGTGGGGTGCTTCTAGTAATTGAGCATAACCCCCTCTCCTGTGATGAGATTGTGGGAGCAGTTTGGTTGTTATGAGACAACTCTTTAAAAATATTAAGAAAATGATGGAGCTCTTTTATTTACTGAGAGATCACAGTTATTTTTGGAATCAGTGTGCTTATGTCTATTATAGGAAATTATTCAGGAGATAGTTACACATGTAGTCACATATATTTGGGGTCATTTATCAAGCTGGTGTACAGTAGAACTGGCTTAGTGTCACCGGAGACTTAGTTGCCCATAGCAACCAATGAGATGCCACCTTTCATTTTCCAAAGAAGCTGTGATAAATGAAAGGTGGAATCTGATTGGTTGCTGTGGGCGACTAAGCCAGTTCTACCTTATACTAGCTTGATAAATGACCCCAATGGTGTTTACTAAGTTAAACAATATTCCTTACAATATAGTTACCCAAATATTGTGTGACTGTGCCTAGTACAAAGAAATTAGCTATGACAGTCTATCTACCAGTATATTTTATTGTAAAAATTCAAGCAGTCACCTGGTACTATAAAACTATGTGCGCCTGAAAATGAGATTCAGTGGCTGAATAATTTCCCCTTAGAGACATGATTCTCATTTCAGTTATTTCTGCATCAGTAATCATCCAGATTCCCTCAAGAGAGCTGATATCCAGGACTGTATGTACCCCTGATACCATCTCAGCGTGCACAATACTGTAAATTGCCTCCAACTTTTAATTGTTTTAATTGTTTTTAATACAGAAAATCGGTTACAGGCGACGTCCACTTTCACAACCACTATTTTGTCACAGTAAAACTTTGTAAATGCTCTTTGATATGCCAATCTATGCCCCCTGCATGGCAACAGAGAAGAAACCCTGCTTCCATCTGTATCATACTTTTTAGTCTCTCGCTGACATAGTCCAGCCATTTTCACAGCTCACAATCTGAATTCACAGTATGTATTTGGAGTGGTTTTCATGGTTAGACTAAAACTCAAAACCTCAATGCTGCAGGGCACCAGTACTAACCATCGCATCACCGTGCTGCTTACTCCTAGCTGGGAGCTGCTGTGTGGCTGGTATTATTTCATTTGCACTATTGTTTTAGGCCTCATGCACATGGCCGTTGTGGGGCTGTTCCGTGCACTGGGGACCGCAATTTGCCGTCCTCAATGCACGAGCCCCATCTATGCGACAGCCGTGACGGATTCAGACCCATTCAACTTGAATGGGTCTATGATCCATCCGCGCCATAAAAATATAGAACAAGTTCCATTTTTTAGCGGTGCGGAGGCACGGACAAAAACAACACGGAAGCACTCCGTAAAACTAAAACGAACTATTGGAATGGATTCTATATTTTTGTGACTATCGTTTGGTATATATTTAATATGTATAGGTTTGAGTGAATGGGGCAACTATGGTGACAGTTTCCGTTAGCAACAACATTTTTTTATTTGTATTTTTATTTTATTTTTTACTTAGATATTAATTTAGTTTTAGCTCATAATACATTCCTGCAAGAGGTCATAAAAAGATCTCTGGAGGAGACAGAATGTTTTTTTTTTTGTACTTGCACTATTTCTACTGTAACTGGGGCATCCACAGGAGCCCCAGTTATAGGGTAAAACAGCCCCCTGTGGGGGCATCACACACAGGCACAGCTGATCAGAGTCTCCTAAGACCCTTCAGCTTTGCTCCTGCCTCGAAACACCCGGCGGTCTTGTGACTGGCAGGTCCAATAGAGGAAGCTGCTCGGCCTCTTCCTACTTTCACTCTCTGCACTCATGTAACACTCTCCTGCCGGCAGCGGAGAAGGCAGGGGCGGTAATAAACCATTCCTGTCTTCCCCTCAGGGTCTCTGCTGTGTCTGACAGCAAGGACCCAACTTGCTCCTGCTAGATTGAAGGATCTTGAATCCCAGCAGTGCTAGGATTCAAGAGCTGCTAGAACGTTTATATACGTCCTATCTGCAAGGTATGTGCAGATAGGACATACATAGTCAGTGGGCAGTCGTGAAACTGGACTGTTTTTAATGAATTTTTTTCCTTGAAGAAAGGGTGTTTATTAATTCCATTTACATGGATTTTCCCATATATTCTTCTTGGTAGTGTTAATTCTAGCTAGGCACTGAAGGTATATTTAAAAAAAAGTAGTGCACACAGGAAAGCCAACGTGAGATGTGACATTGACATGGATTTGGACTTCAATTACTTTTGAAATGGAATGTTTCATCAGAAAATGACCTATGGTGTAAATCTGGTTTTTATGTTAGCCCTTTCTGATGCAGCCATTTTTCTTTTTTTTTCTTTTGGTTTTTACTCCCTGCCTTCCCGGAGGCATAACTTTTATGTTTTTATTCACATAGCCATATGAGGGCTTGTATTTTGTAGGACAAGTTGTACTTTCTCTTGTCATCATTTAATATTGCATATGCTGTAGTGGGAAGCTGGAAAAAAATATAAATGGAGTAGAACTGAATTCTGCCTTAGTTTTGTTGTTACAGTGTTCCCTATGCTGTAAAATCAACCTGTTAACTTTAATTTGCAGGTCAGTACAATTACAACGATACCAATTTTTTTTAATACTTAAAAAAAAAAAAAAACTTTGAAACAAAATTTTTTTTCTTTGCATTGCCACATTCTGACCCCCATAACTTTTTTATATTTATATCTACGGAGCTGTTTAAGGTATTATTTTTTTGCAGGGTGATCTGTATTCTTTATTGATACCATTTTGGGGTGTTTATAACTTTGTAATAATTTTTATTTAATTGTTTTGGGGGGCCATTATATATATTTTTTTCCTTTAACAGTTTACACTATTTACCGTATGGGATAAATATTTTTATATTTGAACAGTATGAGCTGTTGAGGATGTAGCGATACTAATGATCTCATTTTTTTTTGTTTACTTTAAAACAGGGAAAGGGAAAGATTTGAATTACTATATCTTTTTATATTTTTTTAATACTTTTTAAAAAGTTTTTTTAACTTTTTCTTACACTTACTTTAAGTTCCCTTAAGGGACTTTAACATGCGATCGTCTGATTGCTTTTCCCATAGAATGCAATGATTTACCATTGCAGTCTATGGGACCATCAGAGTGTTCCTAACAAGCTCTGCTACAGTGTATGTACAGTGCATGTTGGCAAGGGGTTATGTATAATTTTAAAGACATTTTGGTGATGTTATTTTTCATTTTCCAACAAAAAAAACTTTTAAACAGTCATCTCATAAGCAGCATTACAATGACAGATGACACCTATCTATAGATAACACTGGATACATCATCATTAAAAATAGATATTTATCAAAGTTTATCTTCTCCTCCCTTGTACAGTGACTTCTGCACAGGTCACAGATCATGTCTAGAAAACTCTCCCATAGAAGTCAATGACGTCCCCTCCAGGCTCTTATCTTTGTGGCCCATGATGAATGCTCTAAAGCATATCTCTAAATGTTGTTAACAACAGCTCAGGCAAGATGGCCACCCCCATATTCATGTTTAGGAAATAGAATAAAATATCTACAATTAAAAAATTAAAACTGATTTAAAAAAAATGGTTTTAAGTGGTAGAAAAATATAGGTGACGCATTCCCCTTAGGTGAAGAAGGGTATATTTGGGATATTGGTGGGTAGAGGTGTAGAGTGGAAAGATATACCTAAGTGCAAATAGGTAACTGATTAGTGGATAAGGACTAAACCTTGAGACACAGCAATAGGTAGGGTGGTAGAGTGCCATTGAAGGATGCCTTGATGAAATTAGTCAGACAGTAGTAAAACTGGTCCAATATGTTAAATATCACTAGACCGTATCATCCTAAGCTACAGAATGTAGTTGACAGTGTAGATGAAAGTAAGACATTGAGATATTTTGAGGAGAAATGACCCTACTATAGGATATCATAACATAAGGTATGTTAGTGACATTTAAAGGGAACCTGTCACTGGGATTTTGGGTATAGAGCTGAGGACATGGGTTGCTAGATGGCCGCTAGCACATCCGCAATATCCAGTCCCCATAGCTCTGTGTGCTTTTATTGTGTATAAAAACCGATTTGATACATATGCAAATTAACCTGAGATGAGTCAGAGCTTGAAAATATGACTCTTCTCTGCTCACACAAATAAGATATGACTCTCTTATGTTAATTTGCATATGTATCAAATCGTTTTTTTAAACAATAAAAGCACACAGAGCTATGGGGACTGGGTATTGCGGATGTGCTAGCGGCCATCTAGCAACCCATGTCCTCAGCTCTATACCCAAAATCCTGATGACAGGTTCCCTTTAAGTAGAACCCTGTAAGGTCCAGGAGTGAGTTGGGTTTGAGGAATTAGGTTAGCCTCTTATGCACAACATGTCATTTGGAGGCAAACTTCAAAATTTCCCTCAGTCATATAGAAGATGATGACTTTTGCTTGATTTTGTGCTTTGGATATGTTTTTTACATCATTTGCAAGTGATGTTAAGAGGAAGGTTGTCCAAGATTACAATTTTTTCTTACATAAACAGTTCCATATTTGTCCATGGTCTGTCTGATATTTTAGCTTCTTTCCATTTAAAGAGGACCTGGCCCTGATGTTACAATATTAATACGTGGCAATGTAGAAGCGTCCGCGCTAGAAAGAGATAACATCCATCTGGGGGTTAGAATTTCCAAGCTTAATTAATCCAGAGAAAAAAAAAAATAAAAAAATACACAGAGTTCCATCCTGCACAGGGATCTTTGTTATGCTTGAGAAAGACCCCTAGAGGAGTCTAAACATATCACATATTGTTTGTGCGGAATTAATAAAGCTAATTCGATATTTGAACACCCGGATGGATATTGCCTATTTCTGCTATTTTTGGGATTGTTAGACTGTGCAGCATGCATTCACTATTCCTTGAGCGAATCGAGCTTTGGATAATAGATCCGAAGTCAATTCATTCAAAACCTTGTTGCTAATGCTGTTTCCGTACAGCATTAAAATGCATTGGTTCTGTGTAGGCAAACTTCGTCTCTGCCGAAGTTGCCTGAGACTTCGGTGAATTACTACAGTATTCCTATCTGTTTATTTAAAAACATTTTAAAATAGGAATCTGAAGAGGGCTTTGGTACCAAGGTATCAGCCAGTAAAAAATGTTGTTGTAAGTGGTATTTCAGAAAATAGGGAGTGGCGAGTGTGGGGAGGGCGTGAGAACAGCGGGTGTAAATGGAGACAGGGTTAGGTACACAGGGTTAGGTACACGCAATGCTATAGGGTGCGCCGGATTCATGGCGAATAAATTAGGTGCATCCTCTGCTAGTGCAGGGGATAATCATAGAACACTATAAAACACCAGTCTAGCATACATTTCCCCTATTGTGTTTAGCTGTTCTTTGTTATATGCATGCTCAAATTCACTCCAGAACAGACTTTTTGATAGGTTTATTCGTATTAGAGCTTCAGAATTCAAATTGTATTGTTAAACGGTGATCTATATAGTTATTAAATTGTGCAATCTATGCTAAAGGCACCCTTTTTTTATTTAAAAATCCAAAACTTATTTTTTTTTTGTAGATCTGGGTCCTAATAACTGTCAAACACCTCTACTTGTCTGCTTTGAATTCCCATTGAAAACTTACCAACATATACTAAAATTATTCAAGTGCTCACAACTAGATCCAGATGCTCTCAACATACAAATGTCTTAACTTTAACAAAAATAAAATGACAATAAAGCAGAAAGAAATACAAAAATAGTCAAGGGATCACACAAAATAAATGTCAGTCTAAAGTAGTCTTAGGGCATGACCACACAGTCAGATCTCTGCATGAAATTTTGGAAGCCAAAACCAGGAATTAATTAAAAAAAGAGAAGTTCTATCTGTCCTGTACATGTTCTCTCCTTTTATGATTTACTCCTGATTTTGGCTTCCAAAAACTGCACGCAGAAAACTGTGTGGCCGTATCCTTAGTGTTTGAAAAATATCAACCACATGCCTTAACCCCTTCGTGACCTCCGCCATATATGTACGGCAAAAGTTGCATCTTTAAACATGAAGCCCACTCACACATGCAGCTGGCGCCATAGCCGCTGAGTTTCTGCTGTTTCAAACAGCAGAGACAGTTGGCATATGTAAGACTGATCGCATACATTTCACCCCTCAGATGCCGTGGTCAAATGTTATCACGGAATCTGAGCAGTCCAGAAGCGGGAGCAAAGTGCCCCGGCTTTGGTAACAGCATTCCTCGGCTGAGATCGGTGAACCTGTTACATTGTACTAATAGCCTAAAGCCTCAAGCAGGCTTCTGCAGCTATTAGTGGAATGTACCAACACAGGCCACTAGGTCGCAGCACTGTATTGTTATATTAAAAATAAAGTGTTTAATGATGGCTATCCTGCCATCAATGAACACAATGGGCAATCTAATGATTAACAGTTATACTTACAGGGCAACTTAAAAAAAGTAAAAAAAAAGTTTTAAAAAATATAAAAAAAAATGTAAACATTCAAATCCTCTCCCTTTCCTCAAAATCAAAATGCTTAACGAATTAAAATGAAACATTATGGTCATTGCAATATTAATCCCATATGGCCAATGGTGGGATTTTTTGTCACAACTCCCCAAAAACATTTTCTAAAAAGTGATCAAAAAGTCACAAACTCAAAAGTACAGATCACCCCGCAAAAAATGAGCCATCACACAGCTCCGTATGCATAACTACAAAAAAGTTTATAGTGATGGAAAAAATATATATATTTTTTAAGGTTTTTTATTTTTTTCTGTATTAAAACACAAAAAAAGGTAATAGGTCAATTTTAATGCATAGTGAACACCATAAAAATAAAAAAATAAAAACGTAATTTAAAAAAATTGTGCTTTTTTTCACAATTCCACCCCATTGGGAATTTTTCCCCCCTCCCCCCACTTCTTACTACATTGTATGCAACCGTAATTGATGCCATTAGAAAGTACACCTTGTTCCACAAAAAATAAACCCTATTAAGGCTATGCAAAATGAAAAATAAAAATGTTATGACTGTGGAAAGGCAGGGAGTGGAAAACGAAAATGCAAAAATGGAAAATCGCCCGTTTCTCTAAAGTTAACCTGATGTATTACACCCTTTAAAGAAGTAACCAAAAATGTTGTACATTTTCTAAACTAAACAAAAAAATTCTACCCAAAAATAGTTTTTTTCATAAATTTGTATGCCTCCTTTCGCGGATTCAAATTAGACATTGTATATTATATGACAATCTCTTTCTAACAAAGCTAGAACCAGCCCTATACCTCAAATAGATCTCCACATTCATTGCTTCATTTGCTTTGCTAGATTTATTTTAGGCTGGCAGCTCAGGGGGCCTGCACGGACTTCCAGCAGCATGGTGAATTTGCAGTAGCACAGATCCGGCAGCCCGTTCCCCTGCCGGAACAGCCTGACGGTAAAGGCTACCACAAGTGTGAAAGTGGTCTAAGGGGCTCTGTCATTTCTGCTACAGCTCTCTCCCTATCTCAGCTCAAGGGGCATTTTCTTTCTGCTGCAGCTCTCTCTCTCTCTATCTCAGCTTCTGCTGCAGCTCTCTTCCTGTAACTGTCAGAGGATAGAACTGAGCTTGTGTGAAAGAGATGAGCAAATCGATTGACCTACACAGTTTGTTCATTAAACAGAATTCTTAAAGGACTGCTGCTACAGGAGCCGCGACTGTGCATGTGCTGCTAAACTTCCAGTAGAAGCAGCAAAGCCTACTTGGGTCAACGGTTCAGGTGCGAAATTGACAAGGTCAGGTGAAACATCCAACAAAGTCAAATATGGGGTATTGGGGAGCCTCTGGAGCTCTGGAGATGCAGGGACAGCGCCCCCCCCCCCTCCCCCATGCTGTGCAAAAACTCTGTTTAAATGGGTTGTCTCAATTCAGCAAGAGGCATTTATTATGTAGACAAAGTTACTACTAACCACTTACTAATGCATTATGATTGTCCATATTGTCTCCTTTTCTGTCTGGATTTATTTTTCCATCACAATATATACTGCTCATTTCTATGCTTACGACCACTCTGCAATCAGCAGTGATGGCTGTGCTTGCACACTATAGGAAAAAGCACCGCCCTCTCTGGTGGCCAGGATCGTGGGAGTGCACATGGCCTGGTGTTTTTTCTATAAATACTCTATCGATCTATCTACTATTTCAATATGTAAAATATATTTTCCAGTATCATAATCCAGTAATGACAGAGTTAAATTACTAGCATAGTACATAGTAAATTACATAGCAGGAAATGTCTAGCAGATTGTGCATCGTATTCGCCATTGTAGAGCTGTGTCTTTCCTTAGTTTCTGAATTGTTTGGCTTGGAGGGAACATTTCTAGCTGTCTAGTGCTCTAAAACTTTATGAGTGCCCCTTCCTAACCAGCATGGCATGGTTACCATAAGTCTGGAAACACCTGCAGCATAGTTTAATGGCCAACGTGAAACTAGAAGTTTTTAATAGTCAGGATAAAATGTAAAATGTTGTAGATGCAGACAGAGAAAGAGAGCAGAAGGAGATCAAAAGCAAGGTCAAATGTATAATGCATTCTTGTAATCCAGTCTTGTGTGAGAAAGACCATATCTTTCCAGCTTTACATACAAATGTATATTGACAGCCCGAACCTATTAAAGTGCCTATTCATCTAGGGATGAGGTTCATAGGATGACATCACTAGAACGACCCCCAGTGAAGGTTGATTCCTGAGATGTGTATGAGAGGAGAGCTCTTACAAAGAGGTTCTTTCTCTCTGAAGGACCTGGCATAGCTGTGCATTACACAGACCATTTCCATGAAATTCTCATTCTACCCTGTGATGGCGCTACAATGAATTTAACTGAATCTCAGCCACTACTGTCGTCTAAGTTAAAATCTCGCTGTGGATCATCGTCTGCAGAAACCATGCATAAGTGATTTGCGTTTTTGACCATGTCCATTATTCTAATATAGAACAAAATCTCACAAAATGCAGAGTAATGTATTAAAAAGAACTACTCAGAGCATATCTGACAACAGACTGTCCTCATCCTTCAGTAGCATGATTGTGAATGCAACTGTAGACTATAAGATTTATAATTTGTCTTAACCGCTTCCTGACATGTGACAAAATAGTACTTTACATGTTGGGTCTTTAAAGATGGTGCCCACTACAGCACCAAACAGCAGACAACCAGGCCTCATGTCCACGATCGGCGATGATGCCGATTGTGGTCTTTTAACCCATCAGATGACATGGTCAAACCTGACCATGGCATCTGAAGGAGCAAAAACCTGGAAGCGCACCTTACGGTGTGTTCTGGCTCCCCCCTGGAGAATATCGGTGGAGCCTGATGCAGTTTGTGGCAGCCTCTGTTATCCTGAGTGACAAGAGGCTACCGCACATTTGTATAATCCTTATAGAGTCCAATGCAAAGGCATTGGAGTCTATGAGAGAAGAAATTTGAAATAATTTTAAAAAAATATAAAAATTCATATCACCCCCTATTCCCAAAATAAAAATTTTACATCGCCTCGTGCAAAAATGTCTGTATTACTAAGATCTAAAAATATTTATTATATATGGCAGCCAAAATGGCAAATTGACAGTTTTTTGGTCTCTTCACCTCCCACAAAAAATTAAGTAAAAAGTGATCAAAAAGTCATACACACCCTAAATTGGTGTATATAAAACGTACAGATGACCCCGCAAAAAAATTAGCCCTCCCACAAGACATGTTGTACTATACATATATAGTATCTCTTTAATTGTACTGACCGGGAGAATGAAAGAAAGTAACTGGTCAGTTTTACTGCATAGTGAACACGATGAAAGAAACCCATAAAACTTGTGCAGAACTGCGTTTTTTTTTCCCAATGTCACCCCATTTGGAATTTTTTTCCAGTTCCCCAAAATGTATGCCATAATAAATGGTGGAACTGCAAAGTGCAACCTGTCCCGCAAAAAAAGTAACAAGCCTTAATACAACTATGTGAACAGAAAAATTTAAAAAGTTATGACCCTGGAAAGGCAGGGAGTGAAATTTTTTTTTGCAAAAATGAAAAAACCTCAGAGGCTCAAAGGGTTATAGGGGTTATCCCATAATTAGTGTAAAAAATGAAAATCTGACATCCTATAGTACATGATACGTTTTTTGTTTTTAACAAATTTAGAACCAGCACCGTACCTCACATGGATCCAACCTCTTAAATCTCATACTAATGAAGAATAGCTTCGAAATATTACTAATATGTCACGCAGACTACCTATAGCCAAATACATTGCTGCACAAATTTTGTAAGGCACTATACAGTATTCCACACATTCTTGAGCCAAATCACTACATACTGATGAAAGGGAATTCACTGAGTATGTAGCCTTTAGATGAGCGAATCAAAGAGGAGAGCCAGAAAAGGAGGGAAAGAGGGCAGAGGCAGAGATTTTCCCAGGAAATAAATGCAACTTCAATATCGTATCGTACAGGTGATTTGGCCGAATTGGATCAAAATTGAATTTTCTGAAATTTTCTTATATCTAGTAATCGTTAAACCAGACAATATGCAGTAATGTGAGGTTGAAAAAGCAGAGCATTATAGCGGCTCGGCTGAGCTGTGTGTTAGCTTGTCGACAAGTTCCAGGAGCACCCAACCAATTTCTACTCTTGGCTATTCAAAGGTGAACCTAAAGTTCAAACCAGGACTTCTTAAAAAATAAAGGCACGGCTTGGATATAAAAAGAATTTGTCTTTATGTTGCTTCTTGTCCTTTTAAAGGCAATCTTTCACCAGCAACCTCCCTATCACACTGTTTGCATAGACGCATAGCTGATTAAAACACTGTTTTTGTTTTGTTTATCCGAGGCTCTGTTATGATACTTATTCTTAATACTTTGGTGCAATGAAGCTGTTACCATTGCTCTTGAGGCACCCGAGCTCTGCTCCTCTTTGTTGCCCTGCTTTGATTGGCAGAGCCAGGCAGTGGCAAAGCAGATTGGGAGGGTTTGAACACAGAAAGGATTGAAGCTCGGATGCAACAAGAGCAATGGTGACGCCCTCATTGCACCAAAGGCCTAACGTGCACATTAAAAAAAACATAACTGGGGAGCCTCGGATTAACAAAAGAAAAGCAGTATTTTAATCAGGTGAACCACAGCTTTGCATCTATGACAACATTTTGATAGGGAAATCACAGGTGACAAATCCCCTTTAACTGCTGCAAGTTGAATTTACACTTATGAAGGTGGCAATGTCTTCCTCGGAATAGATATGTCATGGTATAACTTAGCTGAAAACGCGTTATACCCTTTGATGCAGATCTCACTAGCTTCAAAGAAAGGAAATGAATGTCAACAATTTGTAGTGTCACAAAGCTTTAGCTTTCATGTTATTCAAAGCAGATTGTAGGGTGCACTGCAGAGGAGATGGCTCTCCCTCACCATGGGTTCACTCGTACACAGCTTGTTTGAAAATTAAAAATGATACCGCTTACCTTTTTTGAAAATGAAAGATGAACCCTTGTAAATTCTTTGTACAGTATATTGTTCCTTTCTTTGTGAGTTGAGCAAAATCTGCAGTGATGTACGGCGCTGGAGACGCGGGAGACATGCCAGATGGTACTAAAGGTACAACACTACATCTTCTAACAATAATGAAATAAACCTTATCTACTAGATCCTATATTTATTGCAACTTTTATCACCAGACCTCTGCTCCAAGTGATCTGCTGCACACACTTCCTCACTTGATGTACAAATGTATATAATTTCATTCTCTCTTTAGACTGTAATCTCAGTTGTTCACAAGGGTCTTTTTTATTGTATCTTGTTCGTGAAATACTGTAGTTGGAAACTATGTTACGGTATGTACAGTCGTGGCCCAAAGTTTTTAGAATGACACAAATATTAGTTTTCACAAAGTTTGCTGCTAAACTGCTTTTAGATCTTTGTTTCAGTTGTTTCTGTGATGTAGTGAAATATAATTACACGCACTTCATACGTTTCAAAGGCTTGTATCGACAATTACATGACATTTATGCAAAAAGTCAGTATTTGCAGTGTTGTCCTTCTTTTTCAGGACCTCTGCAATTCGACTAGGCATGCTCTCAATCAACTTCTGGGCCAATTCCTGACCGATAGCAACCCGTTCTTTCATAATCATCTCTTGGAGTTTGTCAGAATTAGTGGGTTTTTGTTTGTCCACCCGCCTCTTGAGGATTGACCACAAGTTCTCAATGGGATTAAGATCTGGGGAGTTTCCAGGCCATGGACCCAAAATGTCAACGTTTTGGTCCCCGAGTCACTTAGTTATCACTTTTGCCCTATGGCACGGTACTCCATCGTGCTGGAAAATGCATTGTTCTTCACCAAACTGTTGTTGGATTGTTGGAAGAAGTTGCTGTTGGAGGGTGTTTTGGTACCATTCTTTATTCATGGCTGTGTTTTGGGGCAAAATTGTGAGTGAGCCCACTCCCTTGGATGAGAAGCAACCCCACACATGAATGGTCTCAGGATGCTTTACTGTTGGCATGACACAGGACTGATGGTAGTGCTCGCCTTCTCTTCTCCGGACAAGCCTTTTTCCTGATGCCCCAAACATCGGAAAGAGGCTTCATCGGAGAATATGACTTTGCTCTAGTCCCCAGCAGTCCATTCACCATATTTTCTGCAGAAGATCAATCTGTCCCTGATGTTTTTTTTGGAGAGAAGTGGCTTCTTTGCTGCCCCTCTTGACACCAGGCCATCTTCCAAAAGTCTTTGCCCCACTGTACGTGCAGATGCGCTCACACCTGCCTGCTGCCATTCCTGAGTAAGCTCTGCACTGGTGGCACTCCGATCCTGCATCTGAATCCTCTTTAGGAGACGATCCTGGCACTTGCTGGACTTTCTTGGACGCCCTGAAGCCTTCTTAACAATAATTTAACCTCTTTTCTTGAAGTTCTTGATGATCCTATAAATTGTTGATTGAGGTGCAATCTTAGTAGCCACAATATCCTTGCCTGTGAAGCCATTTTTATGCAACGCAATGATGGCTGCACACGTTTCTTTGCAGGTCACCATGGTTAACAATGGAAGAACAATGATTTCAAGCATCACCCTCCTTTTAACAGGTCAAGTCTGCCATTTTAACCCAATCAGCCTGACATAGTGATCTCCAGCCTTGTGCTCATCAACATTCTCACCTGAGTTAACAAGACGATTACTGAAATGATCTCAGCAGGTCCTTTAATGACAGCAATGAAATGCAGTGGAAAAGTTTTTGGGGGATTAAGTTAATTTTCATGGCAAAGAAGGACTATGCAATTCATCTGATCACTCTTCATAACATTCTGGAGTATATGCAAATTGCTATTATAAAAACTTAAGCAGCAACTTTTCCAATTTCCAATATTTATGTAATTCTCAAAACTTTTGGCCACGACTGTACTATGTTCATTTATATAGCTAATGCTAGTTTTGCACTAGCGTTAAAATATGAAGAAAGAACACGATATACGTTAAATATCTTCAACGATATCTGTAAGCGAAGAGAGTAACACTTTTGGACAAGGATCACAAATATATCCCAAGAGGTTTAACAAACAAAAAATATGAACAGCACAACAAACGCGGGGAAAAAGGCGTCAGGAGATGCCACAGGTAATCAACTTATCTAATCCGTATTCTTATGCCTGATCAATTACATGTTTAACTATAAAGTTGTTATGATTTTTCGAAAATTGGTCCCACAGGTTTTTTTTTTTGCTATGACATTGTGTGTTGTCCCAGGTGGAGAGTAGTGCTGTCGGTTTTAGACAGAGAAGTTTTGTAGGTTTATATATAAATCTTGATTGAAGAGCCAGCATGAAACCTCATCTGGTGTGTGATGACATCATTACACTGGCCAGCGTGGTGACATCATACCTGGCTGCGCACGTGATTTCGAGCGGGATCTTCAATCAAGATGACTGTAGCCGACTCATTGTGCACAAATGGATGAGGTGAGTATGAATTTTATTACCACAATTTCAGGCTAAATTGATTAGTTACCACGAAGCACAAGGAAATTCGGCTTTGCGGCGAATCAACTTTTCACTGAAATTTAGATCAAAGTCCATTTTGTGAACTTTGATTTGCTCAACACTAGTCATCAATATTAAACTCAGGGAATACATCTGTAAAGTAATCCCCCATGTGAAAAGTAGTAAGCACAACGTTGTATAAATATGCAGGTGCAGGTCTGCTGTGCCTGTAATGCAAAAGCAAACAAACTCAAAAGACGCAACAGGATTTTGCAAGCCCTAACATATGCCTAAACATTGTTTATATAATTGTTTCAAATTGCATTACTACTACATTTACTATATGAAGAAATGTGGGGTTCATAGCACACATTTTGATCACATTGTGTACGCCATCCTGCCCTAACAAGGCAATCTTATCAGATGGGTCCCTAAACTAGGTCGACTCACATCTCTTGAGCCTACTAAATTAAGACAATGTTTGCGTTAAACAGAACTATATTCTTTTCTAGCTAAAATCCGTTTTGGACAGATGGTTGTCAGACCAAAATGCAGGCAGTCATCACCTTCAAATGTGCAATGCAAAAAGCAAAGTCATCAGATTGAAATAAAACAAAATACATGTGGCAGTGCACGTCTCCTGTGACTGAAACGCAAAATCAAACCTGCAAAAACAATACAGCATGAAGAGTATGCAAAATAGCTCTCCTCCAGAAGAAAGAAAACTTTTTCAAGTATCACAAATAGGTGGCTAGCCTATAAGTTACCTTTCAACTTGTGAAAGAGCCTTGGCAAATGGCTCAGGTTATCAGCCATAAAAAAAAAAACATCTGTGAACAGTAATAAGTTTTTGCTCCTTGTCAGTACCCAGTAGTATTCTATTAGGCCAATGTACCATAGGCTGAATTTACAGTATATTGTTCCGGCATGGCTCTTAGAGTTTTTGTTCCTTGGGAGGAATTTATCTTGAGGGGAATATTTGAAGTCATTTTTGCTTGCATCCATGTTGATAACTTGTCTTACGTTTGATAAATTTGTCCTATCCTTAAACCTAACACTGTTGTCTAAAAAAAGCTACTGCAGTTTTCCTACTCCACCCTCCTACCGGAGTAATATTGAGACTTTTTTTTTATAAGGTCCCAGTGATAAATCTGTAATAAAACTCATTAACATAGCTAACCACACCTATTTGCCCAACCATGTTTGAAAACTGCAGTGAGTAATGTAAAAATGCCAAAAGGGCAACATTTTCGTGCAAGTGAGCTCAAAAAGTTGCAAAAGCCCTATTTGTAACTTTTTGAAGCTAGAAATCTAGAGTGAAGGAGTAATAAATCAGTCCCCTTGTCTATAACAAGTTGGGCTCCAACTGGCCACTATAAAACTTTTATTTCAGCCAAACATTCTGGTTGCACTCTTGTGGATATTGTATGATCTCATTCTTGGTAGACTTTCTTTTTTGTCTCTATAAATATACTATATACTATACTATATAATATACATGAGATGTTTGGCTTGTAGTATTTTGTGATTCGTTCATCTCTTCTTTATTCAATACTTTAATTGTGTTGTATTTATTCTTTGGCAAAATCCAATAATTACAGTATAAAAATAAATAAATGAAGTAACATGTTAAAAAATGTCTCTCTAAATTTCACATATGTTTAAGAGATGTAGACAACTTAGGACTTCATATATCAACAACTTGTCTTGGTAAATTTTGACATCTTGACATATTGCATCTTATATGACCCTCTGGATTTGTGAATACCTTTTCCAGGATTGTTGTATTTCTTAAGATAAGAATGTATATCTTTATAACCAATGTTTAGCTTGTCTACGTTTTACATGTTCACTTCTACGTTCATTTTGACAAACCTACAGTGTGATTTCTTATACACACATTGGATAGATTTTTAAAAAAACTAATAAAAACAAAATAAAAAAGCCAAAACTTTGCTGCCAAATATCTTCATTCCATTCCAAAAACATAACACAGTCAATCATTTTATGTGATCATAATAAGCTAATTTGTCAAGCTCTTTCTGCTGAAATGATAAGACTTTGATTGGTAATAGATATCATTCCCTAGAGTCTTGTAATAAAATGAAAGAAGACTCTTAAATAAGGAGAAAGTATGTCTTTGACCCTTTGTCCTTTGCATGTAGATGCAGAGATACAGTACTTAGAATTTAGAACTCTGTAACAGGACTATAGGGATTCATGGCATTTCAAAAGACAGTTGGTATTTTACTTTTTAAGCACGACTTTAGAGCAGAACTAGTGTGATAACTGGTTGTGTCTAGAATTGTGGCCTTCAACTCAATTAGCCATTTCTTCAAGGATGTTGAATACCCTTTCTGTGGCATATGGATTAGCTAAGCTTGCTGGTTCTATCATCTGGTTTAAATTTTCTTCTTATAAAGAATGTAAGGTATGTGTACGTCATGTCTATCACTGTAGCTTTATTGATGGCTCTGGGATATGATATGGATTTAACTCTTTATAATACATCTAATATTTAATAATTGTTTTAATCAATTACATATACAGAGATAGGGTAATAAAAAAGCAGGAACAAATGGGCAAGTCTTAAAAAATAGGTGACCTGACTAGTAGCTATAATGGCCACCATTTCTTGATGTCGGGGGAACAAAAAACTATTAGAAAAAATACATTTGCTCTTCTTTTTTCCCTAATTCCAGTTGAGAGTTTCTTTCACTGAACATTTGGGAGTTTTCTATCTCAATCTTCCATTAATGGAGAATTTACTGAAGATTTTGATCTGCCATTGTAGTGTCCTATATGAATCCAGTAGAAAAGAAGACATTTAACAGGTTAGTTTTCATTTTATCTCCTGCAAACATTCTACCTAGTATGTTTATACATATATTTATGTGTATATATATATATATATATATATATATATATATATATATACAAACTATTGTGCACATTTATTAAGACCAGCGTTTAAGAGGCTGGTCTTAATTAGCCCCTGCACTGGCTGTGGTTTGCTGAAGTTATGTGGAAGCACCGGACGACTAAACCAGCCATATGAAATGATGAAAGCGATGGGCCTACCAGCCCATCCCCTTCCCCGTCTACACCGCTCCTCCTGTTTTGGAACCGGCGTGAAGGGGAAGAAGTCACAGATTCTGCGGCAACATGGAGATTGGAAAATATTATTTTAACTTCTCTGTAGTGATGAGTGGCATAGGCAATATTAGTTTTTGACATAAATTAGCAAATTTTAGAATTCGCGATCTACAGTCATTATTTTCTTGATTGCGAAAATCGGCAATGTAATTTGCGCATATTGCGCGCGCAATACAGACATGGCTTACTTTTGCTACATGGATAGAGTGCTCCAATATATTTGCTATTGCGCAAATCAGCACTAATGATGAACATATTTTTGGCACAATACATGCAACTTCACATTTTATCAGGTATGAGTAGATATTACTGATTGGTGCACTAAGTATTGTAGTGACATGACAGCACCATGTCTGTAGCATGTATGTAGAGATTGCCTTGCTGTTCGCCCGGCAGTCATTTTGCGGCAGACTTTGCTCATTCGCTGTTTGCCGTATAGGCGAACATATGGTGATGTCCACCAGCGCCATATTCTTTGCATTGTGCAGAACTTTCACACATGACACATCTATCAGGTGTGACAGGACAGCCAATTTAGATGTTTCAGCACATGGACACACCCCCTACCCTATAAATAAACCCAATCTGGCCGCCATTTTACATTCAGTCTTTTTCCAGTGTAGGGAGAGGTTGCTGTATGGAGCATTGACAATGTTAGAGACACCAAACGCTAGCTAATAGGGCCACAAAAGTCCTTTTAAGGACTGGTATAGGTGTGCTATCGATAGGTGTGACATACTGAGGGGTGTAATCTACTTATAATATACTTTCTAACATAGAAAGTATATTATAGTGCATTTGTATTGTGCAGCAGTTGTGTGCAGTTCTGCTGCGATACTAAAGTTATACAGAGGGACAAACGCTATTAGAACAAATAATTGCAACTGGTGTGCTATACCAGTTTTCCCCCCAAAAATCTTATTGAGGCAGGGGTGTGATATACTTATAATATAATATCTATATGGTGTATTTGTATAGTGCAGCATTTGTGTGCGGTTCTGCTGAGATACCGCAGCTATAGAGAGGGACAAATGACATTGGAATAACTAATTGCAACTGGTATGATATACCAGTTGCCCCCCAAAAATATCTGATTGAGGCAGGGGTGTGATATACCTATAATATAATTTCTATATAGTGCATTTGTATTGTGCAGCATTTGTGTGCGGTTCTGCTGAGATACCGCAGTTATACAGAGGGACAAACAACATTGGAACAACTAATTGCAACGTGTGTGATATAACAGTTTCTCCCCCAAAAAAAAACGGATTAAGGGGTTCTATATACCTGCTTCCACAAAACCTGCTCTTCTATAAGGACTTTGTCACAGGGTCATTTTGAAAATGACAGGCAGAGGAAGAGGCAAGCGATTCCGCAGGGGTGGTAGGGTTTGAGCAGGTGCACCAGGCCGGAGCCTAAGTGGAAAGTTGGAGAAGGTGCATGCGATTACGTCAAAGGACGCACCAGAGTTGGTTGTGTGGCTCACTCAGCCTTCCACTTCTGCACCCTCCTCATCCTCTGCATCTGCAAACTCCTCACTCTCTGCTGTGTGCACCCCCAAAGACACCACCACCACAATAGCCCCTCCACTGCGCAGCCATTCTTGGCATCGGATGAGGAAGAGGAGGTAGCCATGGCGACCACCCAGCGGTCTGACAACAGTACCCAGATCAGCCCAATGAGGGTGGTCCCCGCTGTTTCTGCCTACTCTGAGATCTCTAATGTCAGTGGTGGTGAAGGTGATGATGATGACGTGTCGATGGACGTCACGTGGGTGCCCACAAAAGAGGAAGAGAAGGGGAGTTAAGAGGGAGGGACGGAGCAGCAAATAGGGAGGAAAAGGAGGAGAAGGTAGGCAGAACTCGCTGTGCACAGGAGGCAAAAAGCAGACTGCAAATATATCTGGAGTGAGCCATCCACCATGCACGGTCACATCTGGCGCTCCCAGGACACCGGCACATGGCTCCGTAGTGTGAGCTTTTTTTAACTTGTCAGCTGCTGATAATAGTGCTGCCATCTGCAGCCTGGGCTGTCAACGCATAAGTCGTGGTAAGCCCAACACTCACCTAGGGACGAACACCTTAAGAAGGCACCTAGCCTCCTATCACCGAGCTCAGTTGGGGCAACACCGTCAGAACCCACAAAGCCACACTTTTGGTGCTCCACGTCCTGCCTCTTCTCCTTCTCCTCTCTCCTCCCACTTGTCCTCTACTCCACCTTCCACCGTGCCGCCGTCACGTTCATCTAGCACAAGGCATGCTTCCGTGGCCCAAATGTTCATGCGTAAAAAAATGATGACGTCGTATAACCCTCTTGCCCAATAGCTGACCGCTGGCTTGTCGGAACTGCTAGCCCACCAACTACTGCCATATAAATTTGTGGACTTGGAGGCCTTTAGAAAATATGTAGCCATTGGCACACCTCTATGAAAGGTTCCAGGAAGGAAATATTTCTCCCAGATGGGCATCCTAAAGCTATATGGCCACGTTCAGAGGCAAGTAAATGTATCTCTGGCACACAGTGTTGGTGCCAAGATACATCTAACCACAGACACATGGTCTAGCAAACACGGGCAGGGAAGGTACATAACTTTTACTGCCCACTGGGTGTACATTCTGACGGCCGTCAAGCATGTAAGCTGTGGCACCCGTGTGGATTTGGTGTTACTGCCACGGATTGCATGCAGGCCTGCCTCTTCTCCTCCCCCTACTCCATACTCCGTCTCCTCCTCGGCTGACTCCTCCTTTTCCACTGCTACTGCCTCTTCTGCTGCACCGACCAAGCTCCCCAGAACCTATTTGACGTGCCAAGTGAGACGTTGCCATGCTGTGCTGCGACTGTTGTGCCTGGAAGCCAAGAGCAACAGCGGTTCTGCACTGCTTTCAGCTCTGTAGTCACAGGCCGATCAGTGGCTAACCCCGCTCAATTTGACAGTTGGTAAAGTGGTGTGCGACAATGGTGCCAATTTGCTGAGCGCGCTGTAAGGCTACTTTCACACTTGCGTTCAGAGCGGATCCGTCTGGGGTCTGCACAGACGGATCCGCTCCTATAATGCAGACGATGGGATCCGTTCAGAACGTTATAGTTTAGAAAAAATTCTAAGTGTGAAAGTTGCTCAGAAGGATCCGTCCAGGCTTTGCATTGAAAGTCAATGGGGGACGGATCTGTTTGAAAATTGAGCCATATTGTGTCAACTTCAAACGGATCCGTCCCCATTGACTTACATTGTAAGTCTGGACGGATCCGTTTGCCTCCGCATGGCCAGACGGACACCTGAACGCTGCAAGCAGCGTTCGGGTGTCCGCCTGCTGAGCGGAGCAGAGGACAAACGGTGCCAGACTGATGCATTCTGAGCGGATCCGCATCCACTCAGAATGCATTAGGATAGTATGGATCCGTTCGGGGACGCTTCTGAGAGCCTTCAAACGGAACTCACAAGCGGAGCCCCGAACGCTAGTGTGAAAGTAGCCTAACATGGCAAAATGACACACGTGCTGTGCACAGCACACGTCCTGAATTTAGTCATGCAGCGATTCGTTGCCAAATTCCCCGGGGTCCAGGATGTCTTGCGGCAAGCCTGGAAAATCTTTGGCCATTTTAAAAGATCTTACACGTCCATGGCTCGCCTTGCTGACGTTCAGCGGCGACACCACTTGCCCGTCAGACGTCTAATTTGTGACTGCCCAATGTGCTGGAACTCCACCTTGTATATACTTGATAGGCTGCTCCAGCAGCAACGTGCCGTTAACGACTACCTGTACGATCTTTGCGGCAGGACAGCTTCTGTGGAGCTCGTTTTTTTTTCACTGCGCCAGTGGCTGCTCATGAGTGACCCATACAGACTTCTGCGGCCATTTGATGAGATCACCAAACTGGTCAGTCGCTGCCAAGATGCCATTAGTGACATCATACCTTACGCCTTCTTTCTGGAGCGTGCATTGCGTTGTGTCATTGATCAAGCCGTCGAGGAGCAGGAAGATGAGGAAGTCGCAATGCTTAATGAATTCCCAGGGGAGGCAGCAGGAGTCTGAAGAGGAGTCAGAGGAGGATGGTGCTTGGGGGGAGGAGCAAGAAGAGCAGGCTTTAAACTTTTCGGGGATCCCTGGAGTTGTCCGTGGATGTCGGGAGAAGACCCAGGATGACATTCTCTTGGGCGATGAGCACACGCCAGGCCCCTCCACCACTTCCAATTTAGTGCAAATGAGGGCTTTCATGCTCCAGTGTTTGAAGAGTGGCCCCCGTATAAAAAACATAAAGGGCAAGGACCAGTACTGGGTGGCAACATACTTAGACCCCTGGTACAAACACAAAATGGCGGACAGGTTACCAGCAACACAAAGGGCTGTCAGAAAGCATCATTTCAAGGCCTTGCGGCGAGAGATGCTGCATTCTGCTGTTGTGAGCACTGCCAGAGGAATTTCCATCCACAGAGAAACAGTTGCGAGTACCAATCCTACAGCGCATGCAAGAAGAGGGCGGTTTAAAGATGTGTTGGTCACTTCGGATATGAGGTCATTCTTGCAGCCAACCCATCGACAGCCACCCTCCAGATCCAGCCTCAGGGAACGCCTAGACCGACAGGTGTCCGACTACATCAGCTTAACGGCCGATGTGGACGCTCTGAGAAGCGAGGAACCCCTGGACTACTGGGTGTGCAGGCTTGACCTGTGGCCAGAGCTGGCACAATTTTCCATGGAACTATTGGCTTGCCCCTTGTTGAGTGTCCTGTCCGAAAGGACGTTCAGCGCAGCAGGGGGAATCGTGACCGATAAGCGCACTCGCCTAGCTCACGACAGTGTGGACTACCTCACATTTCTAAAAATGAATGAGGCATGGATCTCTGAGGAATTCTACAACTGTGATGACCACGTTTAATTGAATTTCCTCATGACAGCCCACAAATAATGACACCCAGAACAAATAATGGTCCCTGTCTTAGGTAAATACAGCGGCATAAAAAGCCTTTTCTGTCCGGTGAATGCCTAATGTTTGGGGCCACGGAGGAATTCAACACCTGTGACGACCACGTGTTATGGAATTTCAACTATTATCATTTGGGGGGTTTTCAAGAGAGGGGATTTCGTTAGCCATGTTTTTAATCCAATTTTATATTTTTTGTTTTTTTAAACATATGTATTTGACAGCTATATGTACTGGCCTGCAGTAAAATTTATATCTAATGACCGTCTAATATACCTCCAGCCACATAATTACTTGTTCTTTTCTGTCCGGTGAATGCCTTATGTTTGGGGCCTGTACTACACTGGCCTGCAGTAAAATTGATATTGAATGTCCGTCTAATATACCTCCAGCCACATAATCACTTGATCATGCATAATTGCATAATTTTTGGGGCCTGTAATCTAACTGGCCAACAGTAAAATTGTTATACAGTGACCGCCTTATGTACCTCCAGCCACATTATCAATTGTTCTTTTCTGTACGGTGAATTAATAATTTGGGGGGCCTGTAGTCCACTGGCCTGCAGTGAAATTGATATCCATTGACTGTCTAATATACCTCCAGCCACATAATCACTTGATCTTTTATGTACGGTGAATGCATAAATTTTGGGGCCTGTAATCTAACTGGCCAACAGTAAAATTGTTATACCGTGACCGCCTAATTTATCTCCAGCCACATTATCAATTGTGCTTTTCTGTATAGTGATTAAATAATTTTTGGGGCCTGTAGTCCACTGGCCTGCAGTAAAATTTATATCCATTGACTATCTAATATACCTCCAGCCACATAATCACTTGATTATTTATGTACGTTGAATGCATAATTTTTGGGGCCTGTAATCTAACTGGCCAACAGTAAAATTGTTATACGGTGACCGCATAATGTACCTCCAACCACATTATCAATTGTTCTTTTTTTTCTGTCTGGTGAATGCCTAATGTTTGGGGTCTGTACTACATTGGTCTGCAGTAAAATTGATATTGAATGACCTTCTAATATACCTCCAGCCACATAATTACTTGTTCTTTTCTGTCTGGTTAATGCTTAATGTTTGGGACCTCGAAGAAATTCAACACCTGTTGACGACGACCACGTGTTATCGAATTTCAACTATTATCATTTGGTTTTTTTTCAAGAGGGGGGATTTCATTAGCCATGTTTTTAATCCAATTTTATACTTTTTGTTTTTTTAAACATATCTATTTGATATCTATTTGTACTGGTCTGCAGTAAAATTGATATCCAATGACCGTTTAATATACCTACAGCCACATAATCACTTGATGTTTTCTGCCCGGTGAATGCCTAATTTTTGGGGCCTGTACTTCCGCGGCCTAAAATAAAATGTTTCTAGGCTCCAGTAGGCCAAATTTTTGACAGTTTCCCTTTAAGGCTACATTCACACTGGTGTTTTGGCTTTCTGTTTGTGAGATCCGTTCAGGGCTCTCACAAGCGGTCCAAAGTGGATCAGTTTTGCCCTAATGCATTCTGAATGGAAAAGGATCCGCTCAGAATGCATCCATTCCGCTTTGGAGGCAGACACCAAAATGCTGCTTGCAGCGTTTTGGTGTCTGTCTGACGAAACTGAGCCAAACGGATTTGTTCTGACACACAATGTAAGTCAATGGGAACGGATCGGTTTTCTATGACACAGTCTGGCACAATAGAAAACGGATCCGTCCTCCATTGACTTTTATTGGTGTTCAAGACGGATCCGTCTTGGCTTTGTTAAAGGTAACACAAACAGATCCGTTCTGAACGGATGCAGATGGATCCGCACCAAACGCGAGTGTGAAAGTAGCCTAAGATGCATAAAAATGGCCCCCCGATTAAAACTCATATTTTTTGTGGGAATTTTTGCCATTGATTCCCCTCTGGTATGTCACTGTCCATGTTGTGGGAAGATTTGTGCACTTCTTGTAAGTATTTGTTGGCTGCAATAATGACCTAAAGGTTTTTCAGGTTCGCCTGCCATTAAAATAAATGGAGTCCGCCGAGAACTTGCGGTTCGCGAACATTTGATCTCGTTCGTGAATCGTCCCAGCCAATGTTCGTCCTTCACTACATGTATGTATGGACAGAATTCTTATCACACTACCTAACACCCTGCACTTTAACCTATCAGCAACACTATATCACTATCTAACCTACACTGACTATCTCCCACTAACAATCTGTATTACATATATAAGCTAACTAACTAATGTAATTAAATAAGGATGCAGATGAGTCTGCAAAGCAAAGAGCACAGCGATGTCACTGCACTCTCTCTCACAACTGCAAAAAACTGCATAAAATGGCTGCTGGGGAGGTTCTTATATAGTAAAGGGGTAGGCAACTTTCCTATTGGTTGCTAGGGATGTTGCTAAGCTCTGACAAAGACATTGCTGCCTTCTCATTGGCTCACAAGCAAGAAGGGAGGTTACTGATGGAAAAAAAACTAGAATATTCGCGAATTATTCTAGATTTTTGTGAATTCTCGAAATGCTGATATTCGCAATAAAAATTCGCAATTAGAATATTTGCGCTCAACACTACTTATCTGGGCATTATACTCCTTTGTTTTCATCTTTTCAGAATTTATACTTTTACTTATAGTAGTTTTTAATCACTCATCGGGACCTTCTTGCGTAAAGCTGTCGTTTTATCATTGAGTACATGTTCTAGCTTCTAAAATATAATACACAGGTATGTCCATTCAAAGGAAAATACATATAAGAACTTTCCATAGTGTTTTCTTTTAAAAACAAAAAACAAATGTGTGGCTGTGAGTCCTTAAACCACCTAAGGACACAGTCTTGATTTGTACTTAAAGGGGTTCTCCAGGATTACTTTGATTTTTAACAGATGTAGTTGTTTACCTCACGTACATCTTCCCCATGCATTTTCTTTTTCAGTTTGGACTCTCCTGACCCATTTTTACCATGTAAAGAAATTTCTCTGGTTTGATTACATCCTATATGTAGCACTACCTTTTCCTGTATGCAACCGAACCCATGATGCACTGCTCCTTTCTCTGCCACCACTCCAGCACCGCCTCTAACGCAACACCCAACTAGTTTATAGCTCCTCCTACCCAGCTAGTTACATAGACACTTCACTATCACTGCCTCACCCATGGACATAACATAGGCAATAAGAAAGAGCTGCATGGATATGGTCATGTGACCACAGACCAGAACAGAAGTTACGAAAAGAAAAAGCAAAATACAAACCGGATTCCCAAAAAGTTGGGACACTAAACAAATTGTGAATAAAAACTGAATGCAATGATGTGGAGATGGCAAATGTCAATATTTTATTTGTAATAGAACGTAGATGACAGATCAAACGTTTAATCCGAGTGAATGTATCATTTTAAAGGAAAAATACGTTGATTCAAATTTTCACGGTGTCAACAAATCCCAAAAAAGTTGGGACAAGTAGCAATAAGAGGCTGGAAAAAGTTAATTTGAGCATAACGAAGAGCTGGAAGACCAATTAGCACTAATTAGGTCAATTGGCAACATGATTGGGTATAAAAAGAGCTTCTCAGATTGGCAGTGTCTCTCAGAAGCCAAGATGGGTAGAAGATCATCAATTCCCACAATGTTGCGCAGAAAGATAGTAGAGCAATATCAGAAAGGTATTACCCAGCAAAAAATTGCAAAGACTTTGCATCTATCATCATCAACTGTGCATAACATCATCCGAAGATTCAGATAATCTGGAACAATCTCTGTGCGTAAGGGTCAAGGCCGTAAAACCATACTGGATGCCCGTGATCTCCGGGCCCTTAAACGACACTGCACCACAAACAGGAATGCTACTGTAAAGGAAATCACAGAATGGGCTCAGGAATACTTCCAGAAACCATTATCAGTGAACACAATCCACCGTGCCATCCGCTGTTGCCAGCTGAAACTCTACAGTGCAAAGAAGAAGCCATTTCTAAGCAAGATCCACAAGCTCAGGCGTTTTCACTGGGCCAGGGATCATTTAAAATGGAGTGTGGCAAAATGTTCTGTGGTCAGACGAGTCACGATTCAAAGTTATTTTTGGAAATCTGGGACGCCATGTCATCCGGACCAAAGAGGACAAGGACAACCCAAGTTGTTATCAACACTCAGTTCAGAAGCCTGCATCTCTGATGGTATGGGGTTGCATGAGTTCGTGTGGCATGGGCAGCTTGCATGACTGGAAACGCACCATCAATGCAGAAAAATATATTCAGGTTCTAGAACAACATATGCTCCCATCCAGACGTCATCTCTTTCAGGGAAGACCCTGCATTTTTCAACAAGATAATGCCAGACCACATTCTGCATCAATCACAACATCATGGCTGCGTAGGAGAAGGATCCGGGTACTGAAATGGCCAGTCTGCAGTCCAGATCTTTCACCTATAGAGAACATTTGGCGTATCATAAAGAGGAAGGTGCAACAAAGAAGGCCCAAGACGATTGAACAGTTAGAGGCCTGTATTAGACAAGAATGGGAGAGCATTCCTATTTCTAAACTTGAGAAACTGGTCTCCTCGGTCCCCAGACGTCTGTTGAGTGTTGCAAGAAGAAGGGGAGATTCCACACAGTGGTGAAAATGGCCTTGTCCCAACTTTTTGGGGATTTGTTGACACCATGAAATTCTGATTCAACATATTTTTCCCTTAAAATGATACATTTTCTCAGTTTAAACTTTTGTTCCGTGATTTATGTTCTATTCTGAATAAAATATTAGAAGTTGGCACCTCCATATCATTGCATTCAGTTTTTATTCACGATTTGTATAGTGTCCCAACTTTTTTGGAATCCGGTTTGTAAATATATTACAAAATTACAGCTACCTTCATAAATTATTATTTTAAAACAGAAATCCCTTTTAAGGAGTAGTTTTTACTGGTACTATTTTGGGATAAATGTGGCTTTTTGATCACTTTTTATTCCATTTTTTGGAAGGAGTAATGAACAAAAATTGCAGTTCTGACATAGTTTTATTTTATTTTCTATGTTGTTTACCGTGTTGGATAAGTGACACATTTGTTTTGTATTATAGATCGCATTTGGTGTGACTATACCAAATATTTGTAGTGTTTATTATTTATTTATTTTTTTATATATTTTTTTGTCTATGAAAAAAACATATATTGTACAGTTAATCTTTTCATTTCAACCTATAGATTTTTTTTAGGTGAAGGGAAGTTCAATATGAAGATGATAATTGTTTTAATTATTACTTTATTACCCAACACAGATTTTCAGAACCCTAGAGCAAGTACGAGACAACACACTCTGTGTTCTGCAATAAGAACAAAGGGAATTTTTTATCAAAAAGTCAGGCTGTCCTTGAAAATTAGAGACTGCTGATTGTGCGGTCTGCCTTCAGTTCAGTTTGGGATTTAGTTTAAACATGTACAGCCAGATTGTGTCATGATAACATTAAATAAACTGCACAAACCAAGGTCTTTTCTTACATATGGCATTCTAAAGATTCTATATATTGATATGATGTACATTTTACTTTTTTATGTATTTTTCCTGATTTTACAAGCTATAATATATATGTGATGTATAATAAAACTAAAAGACAGTGTTAGCAATATGTACTGTATTAGTCTCCTAAAATGCATGAATATACAGTGAAAACTGTGAAAACTGTGAAAATTGTGACAAATTTATCAAAATACTGTTTCTGGTACAACTCTCTAGAATTGTGTAAGTGCTATTTTTCAGTACAAATTGCTTCAAATTTAAACAGTGAATTGTGTAAGTAAATTCCCATTTTTCTATATAATGAGATCAAAGAACCCAAAACGAGATGTCCAAAACTAGCTTCCTCTGATATTGTCTATAATACTTAATGTGAAGATCTGTACAAAGCAGCCTTACAGGTGGTTCTGGTTTAGTGAGCTCTTGTACACTCCAAGGAATAAAGACCTTCTCATAACAGGTAGCAATGGTTTCTCTGTGCCACATAGGGATTGTAGACTTAGATTATCTAACACCTCTGTTTAGACCACTGAGTGCATCTGGTATTCTCAACACTTTGGTTCTACATAAATCAAACATCTCCCAACATTAATAATCTGCAGTTTGTTGCACTCCATGCAGAATGTGGACAATGTGATCTTCCAGTTGATATTTGCAAAGGACAGTGTCTTTGAAATAAAAGATGGTAATGTCCAAAGAACCACTCTTTCTTCTAAGATGAACCTCTCATTGACCCTCTTGGCTGATGTGATAAAATAGCAATATTTGATCCTGGAGAGGCGGAAATGGTTTCCAACATTGTTAAAAACCAAATAGAACTATATAACTGAACTGAAAACTATATAAATGAATACAATTAAAATATAAAGCAAATAAAAATCGCAGCTTACTTTTTTCATCCTTGTCTTCTGAATGGCGAGTGATCTAGGACAGCTAGCTAAACTGTGACACCACGTGGCCTTAAGTATTTGTCTTGGCTCATCCTAGGGGAAAAAAGGGAAACTAGGGTCCCTTTGTGCAGAATAGTATGGCCATTATGACTGAGGCTCTGGAGACCATCTGCAATGGTGGAAACATATACATCAGGCAGAAATTCCATTGACTCTAAAATGTGTCCAGATTACTGTTGCAAAGCAGCAAACAGAGCTTTTTCACTTTTGTATTGTTCCTTGTGGCCATTGGTCTATCTCTATCCCATCTGCCCACCAATTGCACGATGCCTTTAGGTCTAGCGACCACTCCTCTTGAGTTGCCTGAATGTGGTTGAGAAGATCTGCCCAAACATTCAAGCTGGCCTTGATGTGAATTGCCATAATGTTCCTCATGGTTGCCACTTTTCCAACTAAGGCTACTTTCACACTAGCGTTCGGGCGGATCCGTTCTGAACGGATCCGCTCATAATAATGCAGACGGAGGCTCCGTTCAGAACGGATCCGTCTGCATTATATTAGCTAAAAAAAGCTAAGTGTGAAAATAGCCTCGGACGGATCCGTCCAGACTTTCAATGTAAAGTCAATGGGGGACGGATCCGCCTGAAGATTGAGCCACAGGGTGACATCTTCAAACGGATCCGTCCCCATTGACTTACATTGTAAGTCTGGGCGGATCCGCACGCCTCCGCACGGCCAGGCGGACACCCGAACGCTGCAAGCAGCGTTCAGCTGTCCGCCTGTCCGTGCGGAGGCGAGCGGAGCGGAGGCTGAACGCCGCCAGACTGATGCAGTCTGAGCGGATCCGCTCCATTCAGACTGCATCAGGGCTGGACGGCTGCGTTCGGGTCCGCTCGTGAGCCCCTTCAAACGGAGCTCACGAACGGACCAGCGAACGCTAGTGTGAAAGCAGCCTTATATATGTTAGTGTGGTGGTATTGTCAGATCCCTCTGTCTTAAATAAAATTATGAAAATGGCACAGGGCATTTGCTATGGATTTTATTACCTTATCCATAATCTCTTGTTACTGCTTCTGCAGCACACAAGTGGGTACAGTTTTGTATTATCCAGTCATCTATAGAGGATTGTCATCAGTCTCTTTACGCTGAGTATTGGCACCATAGATCTGTGAAGCTGGTATGATTCAAAAGAGCAGAGGTATAAACTAGTAGTGCTCGATGACTTCACAATCTTTTGTGAATTGTTCTTCTTGCCTCTGACACAGGGATTTGATAGACATAGTTTAGGTCTAACGTGACCATGTAACGTGGTCATGCTATAGGTGGAATACCATAGACTAAATGATCTACTTATGAAACCTCTACTTCTTTTACAAAGTATTGAGTTACCTGAGGACTATCATAGTGCAAACTCTTCTGTTCTATTTGGGGACAGGAAGAGGTATAGTTCTTATGGTGGAATTTCTGCAATAACTCATTTTAAGATAAACTCCAACCGCATCCACGAGGCATTTTCTCTTTCTTTGAGGTTATCAAATAAAGATTACAGCAAATTTGTCCTTAGGTGATGAAATGCATGGCGTAGACAAGTTGTCTTGTACCTAGGACCCACTGATGTGAACAGGACAAGCAGTTGTAGTTACACTGCACCACCACTATGATATAGAAGGAGTGCAGTTAAAGGGAAAGTGTCACCATAAAAATGCAAAGTAAGCTGCAGGCAGCACGTTATAGAGAAGGAGGAGATGAGCAGATTGATGTATAGTTTTGTGGAAAAATATTCAATATAACTTGTATTCATAAAAATTCCTGCTCATTCTAGGCTTTGAAGTCAGGGAGGTGGTCCTATCAGTGATTGACAGTCTTCCCTCTATGACTGTGTATACAGAGAGAGCTAACAATATAAATGAATAAATAGAAAGTATTACTGAATATTTTCACATAAAACTATATATCAACCTATATCTGTAAAGAATAATTGAAGGCAAGTGGACGTACTGTAGATTTCTTGAAAACGTTTCACTCGTTCTTCCAACGAGCTTTCTCAATTCTGAGTGATTGTACAAAAATTCTGGGAATAAATATGTAACTGAATCCACATCTGGTAACTATACCCAGCATTGGGTCAAGGGTGTTGATTCCATTATCCTAATTGGAGTCAGTAGGTGATAAAGACTTCCCAGAAAAAGGTGTCAAGACAGCATTGTATGTGGCAGACAATAGATGTCTAACCCCCCCACCTCTATTCAAGCTTGGATTCTTCATTTTTACGTAGATGGCCTCCTTCACGCCTCGTTTGTACCAATCAGCCTCCTTATCCAAAACACGTACTTGACTGTCTTCAAAGGTGTGACCTGTTCCTTTTAGATGTAAGTACACGGCTGAATCTTGACCAGAGGTTTTGGCTCTTCTATACTGAGCCATACACTGATGTAGTTGTTGTTTTGTTTCGCCGATATACAGTTCTGAGCATTCCTCATTGCACTGGACTGCGTACACAATGTTGTCTATCTTGTGTTTAGGCGTTGGGTCTTTGGGGTGAACCAGTTGTTGCCTCAGTGTGTTGCTGGGTTTAAAGCAAACAGGAATGTGATGTTTATTAAAAATCCTTTTGAGTTTCTCAGACACCCCAGCTACATATGGGATAACCATATTCTTGCATCTGTTATGCTTCTCGCCCTCACTGGTAGTCTTGGTGGTCTTTCTTCTCCTTCCTTCTGTTTTGACAAAGGCCCAAACTGGATACCCACAAGTTTTAAGTGCCCCTCTGAGGTGTTTGAGTTCCTTCGCCTTGGCCTCTGTGCTGGTGGGGATTTTCTCTGCCCGGTGGTGTAGAGTCTGGATGACTCCCAGTTTTTTTAATAACAGAATATGACAGCAGTATATATAATGCTTGAATTTCACTCTGACAGATGCAGACAAGGCCGCAAATTACGTATTTTGCCCAAAAAGGGTGTTTTTTTAATAACAGAATATGGCAGCAGTATATAACGGTTGAATTTCACACTGACGGATGCAACAAGGGCTGTAAAATATTTTGCTGAAAAAGGGTGTTTTTTAAAACCCAGAAAATGATTGCTGTATTTCTAGCTTAAATTGCACACTGACTAATGCGGCAGAGGCCAAGTATTTCAAGCTTGTTTTTAACAATCACAGATGAAGAAAAGGCTGCAATAATAAGTACTTTGACCAAAATGGGTGTTTTTTTTAATAACAGAATATGACAGCAGTATATAATGTTTAAATTTCACACTGACAGATGCAACAAGGGCTGTAAAATTTAGTATTTTGCCCAAAAAGGGTGTTTTTTTTAATAACAGAATATAACAGCAGTATATAACGCTTGAATTTTACACTGACAGATGCAACAAGGGCTGTAAAATTTAGTATTTTGCCCAAACATTTTGTTTTTTAAAACCCAGAAAATTATTGCTGTATTTCTAGCTTAAATTGCACACTGACTAATGCGACAGAGGCCCCAGATGGAGGGTATTGCCAAAAATGGGTGTTTTTTAAAACCAGAAAATTATTGAAGTATTTCAAGCTTGTTTTTAACAATCACAGATGCAGCAAAGGCTGCAATATTAAGTACTTTGCCCCAGTATTTCAAGCTTGTATTTGACTGTCACAAATGCACATATGTTGTGACGCACACCTAACTAACAGATGGATAAAAGTTATTGTTCTATGTCACTGAGCTCAGGGCAGGGTAAAAAGATTGTGCACTGCACCCACAACACAAAATCTATGTAGATCGCTGAGTTAACAAGCACTTATGATTAAAGAATCTGTCCTATTCTCTCCCTCACAGCAGCACCATCCTATCCCTACACTAATCATAGCAGAGTGACGTGCAGCGCTAAGTGACTCCAGCTTATATAGAGGCTGGGTCACATGCTGCACTGCCCAATCACAGCCATGCCATTAGTAGGCATGGCTGTGATGGCTTCTAGGGTCACACGAGTTAAACGCTTTTAAAAAGCACCATTAACTCGCCGAACACCGAACCCAAACTTTTACTGAAATGTTCAGGTTCGGGTCCGGGGTCCAAAAATCCTAAAGTTCAGTATGAAACCGAATATTACAGGGTTCGCTCAACCCTACTCACAACCTTCTACATTACAGACAAGAACCTTAACCACTACACTATATAGCTGCAGGGGCAGTTACAAAAAAAAATAAAAAATATGAGACTTCTGCTGTATAGGAATACTTACTACTAGTAAGTATTCCTATACAGCAATAGTCTCATATTTTTATTTATTTTTTGTAACTGGCCATGCAGCTCCCTAGTGTAGTGGTTAACATTTTTTTGCTGTAATGTAGAAGGCTGTGAGTTTGAATTCCACCAAAATTCCACCACTTTTCAGAAATAGAGGCTAAATTAGATTACACTGACTCTAGCATCGCGCTCGAGCACACATGATATTCAGCTGAACACAGCGATGTGCCAAGCATAGCGATGCTCGAGCCGAACTGCTGTTTGGCCGAGCATGCTCAGCCAACACTAAATGTAAAGCCACCCTGACCATAACAAAAGGTATGCATGATTTTAGATGTCTTTATGAAATATGAGGTTGAGTAGCCAAAGCAATAACTTGGGGGGGTCATTTACGATCAGCTATACGCCACTTTATGGAACAGATCTGTAACTTTTTCCCCTTTTCCACAGCTCACGCCAGGTGTAAAAAATGGGGGCATTGTAAGGGCAGGGGAAAGGGTGGGCCGGTAGGCACATGCCATTTATAATTTTATACATCTGTTTTAGGCATAGAAAATGGTCTAAATTTACACCAACAAGGGAGCTGGCATAGATTTAGACAAGTGTAAAGTCCAGACTGGCTCCTCTACATAACTTAGGCTACTTTCACACTTGCTGTAGCCTTTTCTGTAGGAACAGCATGCCAGATCCACTGTGCCGCTGGAGATCCACTTCGGCCCCATTCACTATAATGGGGGCTGGCCGGAGGTCAGGCTGCAGCACGGCAAACATGCCAAGAGGCAGCCTAACAAAAACTAAAGCATGCTGCTGTTTTTGTCCGGCTGCCTCTCGGCATGTTTGCCGTGCTGCGGCTGGACCTCCGTCCCGCCCCCATTTTAGTTAATGGAGCTGGAGTGGACTTGCGGCCGCCAGAACAGCCATCCAGAAAAAGGCTACCGCAAGTGTTATAGTAGCCTTAAGCGATTAACCGCTAGCGCAGGAGGGACAAAGATCAGCGTCTAAATCATCGGTCTTTATAAATGTCCCTTTTGATGTCAACATTTTGATCATGTACTGTATTGCATAATATATTTTATCATAAAATATCTTTGCACTGTATTCTGTAATAGCTTAGCTAAATAAAATCTTGCACTGATGCCTTTTCTTAAGCAATTTTCCCTTTAGATGTTAGGGGTTAATATAACTAGCAGTGAGCAAAAAAAATATTTCACGCTCTACCGTACATTTTGTTTAGCAAAGATCTATGGTAATAAGGTGCATAACATTTTTTTCATTCTTTGCCAGCTTCAATATACTCTGGCATTATCTAGCCTATATAAGAAGCCATTAGACACTGAGGTGATAATTATGATCCTTAAGAAAATAATTGCTGAAGCTTCAAAACAAAGAAAAGAAATGCCATATTAAGTTAGCAGTTACTAATATGGAGTCACTGATTAATATCATGGAAATCTTGCAGCCTTTTATCAGTCTTTCTATCATCTGCCTAGTGAAGACGTGGTCACCATGTACAGTACATGTAAATCTGTCATCCAATCCTGACTCTTACAATGAACTCACAGGGGAAAGAAGAGTCTTGCTGCCAAATGAATAAATCTTGGCTTCTGAGTCGGTACCTTGCCTGTCCAGTTTACTACATCATCTTGTAACCCTATTGATGTAGATCGTATTGTCTTTAATTATAAGTGGTACTGTGTGACCTGTAAAAAGTCTTACATCTTCTGTCTATGATATACATCTTGGAAAAGTCATGAGGATCTAGATGTTAAAAGCAGTCAAGTTATGGGCAGAATGTAAGAAGAAATGTGTCTTAACCCAATGTCTGTTAGGGCCTTTTATCATAAGGTTCCATAAAAAAAAAATCTATGTATGTGATATATAGAATTATGTGTTTATGCTTTTATGCAACTTACCTTTAAGTAAATGTAAAAATAAATAAATAAATTATGCAAACAAATGTGTAAAATGTGCAAAATTCAAGACCAGAGCATTATTTAGGATTATAGATATTATCATTGCGAATATAAAAAATTTATATAAAACTGGAGTTGGTCCATACAGTTCACATTTTAAAGAGAGGGTAGCAGCTCTTCTGACATAGTTATGTTACTAAATGTTTATGTTACGCATAAAATAGCAATTCTGGAACATCTTTTCTTAGAACTTTTCTTTACAACTGGATGCTACCATTTCGGTATATAGGCTGACATCGTAAGCATTGTAATAACAAGGAGATAACAACCAGTTGTCCCTTTATTCACACAATACAAGGAAAAGATGTTCTAGAATTGTTAATTTATGAGTACTTAGTACTAAACAAACATACCAGTGGAAATGTCCGATCCTCCTTAGCAACTGTATTTTAACAGAAAAGACTATGCATCTGACTATTTAAGACTAAGGGTGGCCAAACACATAGGACACCTCTTCCTCATAAACATGCACACTTGGGTGAGCCAATAGGAACAGGGGGGGATATACTGATCTCAGACACTTCAAATAATGGCTTATCTGCCAGGGAAAAATATTATCCTTACAACATACACACCATTGACCTACTAAGCACATTCAGCCAATGTGTGTCTATTGAGTATGGAAAGCTTTACATGCTGTCTGTTCTGTCAAGCAGGGTTAGAAAATGATTCTACTGTATTTCATTCTGCCAGGGTTTTGGTATTTCTCAAGTGTTTAATGTGATTATAGCACCATCTAGCGGTGTTAAGTTTTATTACACTTTGTTTTTCCTGTTACAAAGACTGCTGCATTGTGGGTGGTGCAAAGCATTGTGGGAGTGAAAAGCATTCTGGGAAAGAGAAGTCTCCAGTCACTAGGACACATCAGCAGAGCTGTCCTTCCGCATACTCCTTCTCAAACTCCACCATCCTTGTAAAATCATATCTGGTGAGAGATCTACCTTTGTTTCAGGGATATTGTGTGTTGCAGAGTTGTAGCGTTCAGCTATTTGTATTTGTTACTCAGGCAGTTGTTACTACTGTTAGTTAGACATGTAGTCCTATGTTAAGTAACCATTTTACCATGTGCTTCAGTGTTATGCAAATGTTATAGTACACATATCTATACGTTATACCTATACATGTTATTTGTATTCTTGTAGTTTTATCACCCACTTGTACAATCTCTGACTGCGCATCGAGCAGAGAGTACAACCTGTTGACCAATAAACAAGTTAGACTACAAAGAACAGTCCTCTTATTTGGAAGACAGGAATAGTTTATGCTGAATGTCAGACTGCACACTGTGTGAACGTGTATGAAGAAAGAACAATGGCTTCTCTGCACATTGCAGGAAGGGCTTCATGAAGGAGTTCCACTATTTTAACACCAGGTTATACAATGTTGACATACACTGATTGCTTAAAAAGAGCTCATGATTCTGATTGCTGTTAAACAACTCAGGAACCCATGAAAAATAAAAAGCCTTGTTATACACTTATGAATGGAATTCTTCAATCCTGAATAGTTGGTTTCCCTTGATCCAGTGTGTTGTCTAAGCCATATCCACATCGTACAGTAAGTCCAATAAAAGTGAATGAAATGGTTTGAAATGCAAACTATCGCTACATTCAGAGAAGGGGCTTGGGGACCCTCGTTCTCAGGGTTCCAGGGTATTAGTGGTCAGACTCCCCATGATCAAATATTTATCAAATATCCTGTGGATAAATGAATACATTTTATGGGATAACCCCTTTAGTTGGGGCATCTCCATTGTCAATTGGAGGGCGTTGGCTTAGTCCAAAGCTAAGTAGACTAAGGTTAGCTGAAATTGCCTATTTTGGTAGGACTGGCCAACCAATCAAATGTGGGCATGAAGTTCTTCTAATGTTTGTTTAACCTGTGTCACAGAAAAAGTATTGAGCATATTAAATTTTAACATGTCTGATCCTTGGTTCTCAAGGGAGATAAGCCACCACCAGAGGTGTCTGGCAGTTTATTACTCCCCTTTCCCTATTCAGAGCACATAAATGTTTAGCTGAATGGAGCATTCATACGTGACAAGGTCAGGAGATATAGCTGTCAGCTGAACAAGCATCCCTCTGACAGCTATCTAAAGAGCATAACAAGTTTAAAGGGAATGTGCGACTTATGAAAACATTTCCCCCTTAGCCAGCAACTCTTTTGAGATAATAAAAGCATGTATACTCATTCAAGTCATCCCCTGTTGGTTCCAGCACCGCCACTCCAATCCTTTACATCACTGCAGCCACAACGTCCCTTTCTTGGCTGCAGCATTGACATCCAGAAACCACTGCAACCAACCCCAGTATACAGCACGAGACTGCTGAGGCCAGTGATTGGTGGTATATGTGGAATATATGGTCACATACATTGTTATTAGTGATGAGCAAATTGAAGTCCACAAAGAAATAATACTTACCTAATCCATTTGCTCACGATGGGCTGTGCACCACCTTCTTGTTTGAAGATCTCGGCAGAAATACAGTGCGTGGTAACGTATGACTTTATCATGCCAGCCAGTGTGATGATGATGATGTCATCTCGGGCCATGTAAGATTTCGCGCCAGACCTTCAAGCAAGATGGCTGTGGCCTGCCCATCGCTAGCACATGGATCAGGTATTATTTTTATTTTTGTATACATTGCTATGTACATCAGATGCCACTATCATGTATGAACGCAGCATCTGAGAGGTACAATGACGGGTGGCGGTGCAATTGCCGCTATCTGTCATTGCACCCACTACTTACAAACAAATGTGCTTTGTGACAAAGTAATTCTTTACAAAGTGGATTTTTTTGTAAAATTTGGTGAAGCAGCCAAATCGATTTTTTAAAATACTTCGCTCATCTCTAATTGTCACTGCAGTCAAACAAAGCCCAAAGGAGGATAAGGACATTTTGTAATAAGTTGGACAACTCCTTATGACAAGTCCTTTGTAAAAGGACAACTTTCATTTTTGCACAGCTCCAGTGATATACAGGACATTGAATGAATAGTGAAATATATGGGAAATCCATTCACTCGATTTATAGTTTTTCTGACATGCTATCCCTAAAAATGAAGAATAGTGGTTAGTGGGGCTAAGGTGTGAGAATAAAGCAAAATAAATAGCAAACGTGAAGAAAAATAAAGACTTTTCAAGTAGAAGGCGATACAGTTTGGTTCTGATTTCTTGTGGTTTAATACGAGCTTTACTTTCAGATTGGTCAGTGTAATGCTAACCACAACCAGTCCTTCCCAGTGACAGCTTTGCTTGCCAAGTCTAAGCTGAAACATATTTCCCCCTTCAAGCTGACCACATCAAAAGGAGGCCACATTTGTAAAATTGCATGCTATCTGTTTACATTTCAATGGGAATATTTATGGTATTTCGGAATGGTAGAAGAATGGCTTATAGTCACAGAATAGAAAAGAGTAATTAAAATATTTATGATGTTTTATAGGGTGTTTATCTAACCCGGTTTAGAGAGATTCTCACCCAAATTTGCCATATGAAAATACAAGACGCATAATAATAGGTATATAAATAATATCATATATATAAATATATATAAAGATATATCTATATATATATACCACGATTCTGTATTCATTTGTATGAGAACGGTCCCAGTAAGCAGACTAAAATGCCGCACAGATGAATAAAGGACTACTCATTTTTTCACTATTTAGAAGTGCCGTGGTCTTTTTCTTTATATATATATATATACAAAAATCACTGCAAGAAATGCACCAAAATGATACGCAACTGACAATACTAGCTAATTCTTCAGGCCGATGTTAAAAACTGAGAACTTTGCCAATATCTTCCAGTCAGGAACATATCGGAGCCCCTCATGCACCACATCACGGTGTCTCAGCACGCATGGGGTCCTACCACTAACCTGCCCATGGTGTGTGAACCGGGTCTGAACAGAGCTAGAAACCAACTCACAGCCAGACTGTAACATGCCTCCATAGTGGTATCACCCATGCACTGTGAGGTAAAATAAAGCTGTGAGCCGCACCCACAACAGACCATGTGACACAGAAGCCGCACCCACAACAGACCATGTGACACAGAAGCTGCCAGGTGCAAAAGAACGTTACCAACAAAATGAAGTGGCACATTCCATACACATAAAGAAAAAAATCACTGCGGTCCGCAGATGTTAACATCGGCTTGAGGAATTAGCTAGTATTGTCAGTTACGTATCATTTTGGTGCATTTTTTGCAGTGATTTGTGTGTACGTATATTTTTCTACTGCACAATGTATCATTTTGTGTAAGATGTCCTTGTGGTGCATGCAGCCCGCCCCAGCATCCTCCATTGTATGCATTTTCTGCTGGAGATTGCTGTTATCTGCAGACTGCATGAGGAGGAATTGCTCCCCCAGTTATAGATGCGCCACAGTGTCTGGGTTTGGAGCATTTTCACCCGTTTAGGCCACTTTTTTCAGTGAGTTTTTTCTTTATATGTATGGAATGTGCCAGTTCATTTTGTTGGTAACGTTCTTTTGCACTTGGTAACTTCTGTGTCACATGGTCTGGCCTGCCTTTTCTTCCCCTCTTCCTACTCCAGGATGTATCATGGGTCAAAGTTCGGCACAATGCAAAAATATATGGCGCCTGTGGACATCGCCATATGTTTACATGTTCGGCAAACCGCAAACTAGCAAAGTTCGCTGCAAAACGACCAGCGAGCGAACCGCAGGGCCATTTCTAGTTATATGTTCTAAAGCATTTTTTAGCTTGTATTAGTTTGAAAAAAGGGCTTATTAGCCGTTATGGGGTGAAGTGCTAAAACTACAGCACTTTTTTTTGTGTATTAGTGTCAAAAGAAAAATATATTTGCCGTTCAGCGATGCAGTTATATGTTCTAAAGCCTTTTGTGGCGTGTACTAGTGGCAAAAGAAAAATATATTTGCCATTCAGCAGTGCAGTAATATGCTCTAAAGCCTTCCTGTGGCATGTATAAGTGGAAAAAAATAAGGGCCTATTTGCCGTTCAGCGGTGCAGTTATATCTTCTAAAGCCCTTTTTGTCGTGTATTAGTGGTAAAAGTAAAATATATTTTCCGTTCAGCGGTGCAGTTATATGTTCTAAAGCCTTTTGTGTTGTGTATAAATGGAAAAAAACAAGGTTCTATTTGCCATTCAGCTGTGCAGTTATATGTTCTAAAGCCCTTTTTGTTGTGTATTAGTGGCAAAATAGAAATATATTTGCCGTTCAGTGGTGCAGTGATATGTTCTAAAGTCCTTTTTTGGGTATATTAGTGGGGGGGGGGGGGGGGCTTATTAGCCGTTGTGTGGTGAAGTGAGAAGATTACATACTTTTTTGGGGTGTTTTAATTTCCTTTTTATTTATTTACTTGATCTATCTAGAGATGAGCGACTTTTTCAAAAATTCAATTTGCCGGTACGCCAATTTTTTGGGGAAAAATTTGGTTTGATCCGAAATAAATGTGCAGCGATTTACATTTAAAAAATGGCTATTTCCTGGCTGCAGAGAGCCTTTATAGTGGTGTAGAACACTGTGCCTTGAAGTAACATGCACAGGGAGTCTGCAGTGGTAGTGAAATAATACTGTGAGTCCATTTGACAAGCAGATGACAGGCCTTGCTCTTAGTAGCACTGCACACTTCACTTATTTGGGCAGTCACGGGGCCAAAACTGACCAAATAACTCAAGTATGAACTGAGCCTTACCCTGGGTTCACACCTGAGCGTTCTGAAAGGAGCGCTCTGTATGCGCGATTGTACCGGCGTTTACAATCGCACATACAGAGACAAGCGAACGCCCATTGTCGCATGTTCGCGAAAGTCTATGTACAGGAACGCGCGACAAAATGCCTCAAAGAAGCTCAATAACTTTTTTGAGCGTAGGGCGTTTTTCAGCGCGTTCAAACGCGCTGTAAAACGCTCAAGTGTGAACCAGGGCCATAGGGAAGCATTGGTTTTCATGTGTTGAGCGTTTTACAGCACGTTTGAACGCGCTGTAAAATGCTCAGGTGTGAACGTTAGCGCCAAGAAGAAGCGCACTTCCTTTTACACCGTTGTCAGCTGATTCCACATAGATGTCTACAGAACCTGTTCTATTAAATGCTTATACAAGTAGAGCCCCCCGACAGAGAGGAGAGGGTGCCAGCAGTAAGTTTGTGTTGACGTCACTGATTATTTTGCCCTTCCTCTGATCCGTCAGAACAATAACTGAATGAACCGAATTCCATTAACCTTTCATTGTTGACATTTTTTGTGTGAAGCAGGCTTTTTTCTGGAAAATGGATGGGTGATTGTAGACCTTGTATGGACCGAATTACATTGTCGTGGGTCCAGCAGCAAACATAATGAAGACGCTGATGACAACACACCAGCAGACTTTGCCTTTACCATCTATTCACAATTAAATCAAGCAGCTTCAGTAAGTTGAAAATATTCATGTTATCAGTGACTGCCGGACCCCTGCGCTGATCGGGCGGGGTCAGCTCCTGCACTTGCTCGATTAGCCCGCCGTATATGTACGGTGCTGGTCCTTAAGGGGTTCAATCAAGCAGCTTCAGTAAGTTGAAAACATTCATGTGTTTTTATCTGCTCCGCCTGCATTCGATCTCCACAGCACACAAGACATGACAGGAGAGCCTCTGCTTTGGAATCCAAGTCCAGTTTCTTAAGATCAGGAGTTACATCAGAATTGTGCGTAACATTCTTGCTCCCTGTGCAAAAACATAGCAAAAGGACTCCATAAGCATACACATCAGAGGAAGCTGAAGATGGTTGCCCCAATTTTAATTGAGGAGCAGTAAACAGCTGGAAGCAGATAGAGGTGGCTGAAATCCGCTGCTCTGTATCTCTTGTGAAGTCAATGTCTCCAACTGTGCCCCTCTCACGATTTACAGCAAATACATTATTTTCATGTAGAGATCCAAGTATTATGTTGGAGGCATGTAGTGTATGCAAGCCATGTGCGACCCCTGTCATCACTCTCACGCTGTTATGCACCTGGTTTGCCTGGGCGAACGGAGTCACACTAAAGGCTTTTCAACATATAACTATCACTGTTCCTAGCCCCTGCAGACATGTCTGCACTAAGTACACTGGTGAATGGCAGAATCTAAGATGGCTGCCGTATTTATATGGCTGCGACATCACAGGGCTGGCTGGCTGCTGATTGGCTGTATGCATGTCAGTATGGGTGATCCCACCTTCTCATACTTCCTTTCTCCATGTGCTCACACGTGCAGCAGCCATTTTAGCAAAAATGTGATTCGTTACTACGAAGCGTGAGGAAATTTGCATTCGGTGCAAATCGAATTTTTCCTGAAATGCGTAACGAATTCCACTTCGTCAGCTTAGATTCGCTCATCTCTAGATTTAACTGTCACGGCCATGGCCATGATCGTGACTCCTGAACCGCATGCGGTTGTCAGCGGTTTAGTTTGGTTGTCAATCACAGGTGAGGGCAGTGGTATTTGCCTCACCTGTGGTTGCCGCTGGCAACGTTATGTATGTGGCAGCTTTCTATGCTATGCATGCGGTTGCACCTAGCACCTTTCTGTTAGGTGTGTGTGTATGTGTGCACTGTGTTTTATGTATTGTGTGCACTTCCCTTAATGTGTGTTTCCCTTCTCTGGTGCTGGAAGGGTTAACTCCCTTCCCAGTGTGTGTGTGTGTGTCACTGGGTGTGTTCGACTGTGGAGTGTGGCTTCTTGGCCTATAAAGCCTCACTGTTTGCTCAGGTCTGTGGGTTGTTTCAGCCATGCTTAGCTGGAGCAGCCTCTTGTGTTTCTATCTGCCAGTGAGAGCCACCCCTGTGGTCATAAAGAGAATGTCACTTTATGTTTTATGTCATGTTGTATGTGATGTACTGTTGGGACCTTTGTTCGTTTGGTTTGTGCAGCTAATGGTTCTGGATTCTGTGTGTGCTCTGGGATCCAGTCAGCAAGGCTGTGGCAGGTTGGTGGAACTCCTTAGTTCACCTGCCATTTCCATTAGTCTGTTTCGGTTCCCCTTTTTCCCAGCAGCTTGGCCATTGAGACTCCTGCTCCTCCATACCTTGGAGGAGTAGGTCGTCTTACCCAGCTCCTAGCTCAGGGATCTGCGGAGGGTAAGTCAGGGCTCCGAGGTTCCTGCGCATGGGTCCTCCTACCTTAAAGGTCGGCCCATGCAGGTAGGAGTTAGGGTCAGGTTAGGGATGCTTGAGGAGGTGACCTGCTCCCTATCCTGTTCTCCTGGCCGAGCAGCCACAACATCATCGGGCATCGCACAGCTGAGGGTTTTCCCCATCCTCAGCCGTGACACTAACAGTATGTCAGATAGAGAAGTGCCAGGTGTGGCAGAGGCCTAAATGTTTCTGGTGCAGGCACAGGTCACAGCAGAGTAAGGGGCTGTTGCAGCAGGGGTCACTCCGAGAGGCCTGAGTTCCTAGTGTCAGCTAGTGTTCGTGTCTTGACCAGCAACCCAGCGGTTTTTGGAAGGTTGACTCTGGTCATCTCTGTTTTGGATCCACTCCTGTTTTTTTTGGCATTAGAAATACTGATGTATTGCTGACCAATGCTGACCAAGTGAAGGCGGATGGTCAATAAACAGGATCCGTTTTTTGGGGGTTATTGTTCTGATGGATCAGAGGAAGGGCAAAATGATTAGTGACGTCAACACTAACTTACTGCTGACACCCTCTCTACTCTGTTGGGGGGCTCTACTTGTATCAGCGTATAATAGAACAGGTTCTGTATCTATGTGGAATCAGCTGACGACGGTGTAAAAGGAGTGCTCTTCTTCTTGGCGCTAACATCGACCTGTAAGGCTGAGTTCATACTTGAGTTTTAATGGTCAGTTTTGGCCCTGTGACTGCCCAAATAAGTGAAGTGTGCAGTGATTCTAAGAGCAACGCCTGTCATCTGCATGTCATACTGACTCACAGTATTATTTCACTACCAAAGCATGTTACAGCAAGGCACAGTGTTCTGCACCAGTATAAAGGCTCTGTGCAGCCCGGAAATAGCAGTTTTTTAACATAATTCACCGCAAATAAATTTGGATCAAACTGAACCGTTCTCCGAATCGAACAATTCAGAGACCGGCCAAATCAAATTTTTAAAAATTTGCTCACCTCTAGTCGCTGTCACGTTGACATTACCAATGTTCTCTTGGTGTGTAAGAGCTTAAAAGGGGTTGGCTACAGTCCTAGGAGACCCCAGAGTGCCATACACAACTTTTCAGAGTAGTCTGAGCAATTTCAATTTGAGTCAAATTTATTTGTACCTGTGTAGAATCTGCCCAGGGATTCGTTAGATTTGGACCCAAAAGAAATATCAAGAAATTCACTCATCTTCATATATTAAATATTTACAAGCGACAGGATTAGGGACTATAGGGTACTGGGAATGTGAGGTTTGACCTTGCGAGTATACTGTCAGTGCCCTCAAGATAATTATGAGAAAAATGTACGTGATATTACGGCAACTAACAGTCACTGGTGATGTACATTTTTATCATGGTTGGGAAGGGGTTAAAGTATGCAATGCAAAGGTATTCAGCTGTATTAAAAAAATACTGCTGAAATAGTAAGGTGCTCCTGCTTACATATTCAGTGAGGCTTGCTATACAAAGAAACACCAGCACGTAATTAGAATGTGTTGTGGAAAATAGTAAAGTACGGGCTTGTTCTATGGATTTGAATATATATTTTGACAATTAGCACTTGATCACCAAAAATCAAAAGCAGGCATATGCTCCAGAGATTTACTTGATAAATGAACTATCATGTACAGCCATCTGCTTTACCGTACCCTAATTTAAATCCCAGTGCCCCCTGGCTAGGTCAGCACTTTCTAGCGCTGAGAAGTAACTTTGCAGATATTTACTGGGCTTGCATTTCTTTTTTGAAGTGTAAAAAATATAAATGATCCATGAAACTTCATTAGCTCTGCAAGACGGTTAAAAAAAAAGCCTGAATAACACAGACTTCACACATTAGCTGGTATGTTTTACTACGTGTGTTAATTAAGAACATACATTATTAAGTATACATTACTAACTACACTGACAAAAAACCCAGCATCTACAAAAAAAACTTTGTAACTACTTTTGCTTTACTGTTTTTGTTGGGGGCTGTTGACATTTTGTTTTTGCTGTACATTAAGGGGATACATTTCTAAACAGATGTATAGAAACATATTACTTAACATACCCATAGACTATTTTTGATTTTGTTTGTCATTATTTATGTTTCTATATGTTTTTTTTTCAGGACTGAACATCATAGCATAGCACGCTTTTCTATCCTGCAAAAAAACAATAAAACAATAGAAACGTCAAAATTCTTTTTACATTGTAGTGAATGGAATCTGTTAAATGTATACATTTTTTCAGATAATGCCTTTAAATGTTTAAATCTTTATTTTAAAAAAGGAAGGTTTAAAAAAAACATGTTTTGGTTAAAAACAGAAACAAACATATCCACTTGACAAAACAGCAAAAACAAAATAGCCTTTATCTATCCTTTTTTAACGTATACGTTTTGAAGGATTTTCATACCATTCTGTCCGTGATTTTAACAAAAAAGCATGTATGTTTTTTGTGAAACCTTTCTTTTTTTTATAACAATTTGAAGATTTTAATATATCATCTGAAAAAAGCATGCATTTAACAGATAGAAACATATTATTTTACATTTAAGGTATGGACAGTAGACAAAAGATACGCGGCACTCACCAGGGTCTTAGAATATCTTCAGAGGGCTTTTATTGCTTGCAGGTTAGCATCAGCTGCACAGGCTAGGGAGCGGGACAGCCCAGGTGTGGACCGGCGGTGACGGCCGTTTCGCACAAACTCGCGCTTCCTCGGACCGCTCATGACGTACAAGCGCACGGACGTACATTTAAAGGAAGCCGCAGGTCATCACCATAGCGACCATAGACGCTCCCCAGGTGCGCGCTGTAAGAAATACAGAAAGGAAACACTTAAACATTTCATCTATATGCAAAAGAGCACTGAAACAAAATATAGCACCATAATATCAAACACTGGAGGGGACAAGTTCCAAAAGCATATGGACAGGTAATAGGACGCAACAATGATACAAATGAGGTTGATGTATAAATGACACCTCCCTATGACAGCATTGAACAAATGGTAGCACCCCACACACAAAAGGCGGGGGGGGGGGGGTTTCTTTGCACCCTACAGTACCAAAAACATAAGCAAAAGGGAGGATAGAGAAAATGTAAAGCACGGATGACTGACACGGACATCTAAGCAAAAACAATAAGTCATGACACAACGCATGGCGTACTATGATGGAGCAGCACAGAGACTTAAAGAAATACAGCCATATCATTTTTTGTCGTTCAGACCGTGTGGCCCCATGGCACCCGTTCTGATGATCCATCGACCTCCCGCTGCAACAGGAGGCGGTGGCGATCTCCAACCCTAGGGATGGGTCCCACAGCCTCAATGCCAGCAAAGGAGAGGCTAGATGGATCACCATTATGGGCTGAACAGACATGGTCGATAAGGCGGGGCGATCCTCGACCCGTCCTGATCGAACCAAGATGCTCCCGTACTCTCTCGAACAAGGGCCTGATAGTTTTTCCAATATAAAGCCTGCTACAGGTACATAATATGACATAGACCACATGGGAGGTGCGACAGGTGATGAAATCTTTGACTCTATGTACTGTTCCCCCCCCCCAGTGACAGCGTCTTCCCCTGTGAGTTTTGGCAAGAAAAAGAACATGTTCCACATTTGAAGTTACCCTGAGGTCTTCTATTCTGCAGCCAATTAGACTGCTTTGCTTGTCTCACCACACTGTGAACCAATCTGTCTTTTAAAGTGTGACACTTTTTAAAGGTGATCAGAAGTCCCCCAAAGCAGATTCACCTTTCAAAAGGTCCCAGTTGTTTAACACTGCTCGCCTCACGATGTCTGCAGCAGGACTAAATTTAAAAACAAACGCAAACCTATCCTGGTTGTCGTTCTGGATCTTATCGCCGAGGAGACTACGTCGAGGACGAAGAGCAGCTCGATGCAAAGCATCGATCACGTCCCTTCTGGGGTAACCCCTTTCAAGCAGTCTGTCCTTAAGTTGGTAAGCCTGCCTGAAATAATCTTGGTCAGTGCTGTTGATCCTGCGTAGGTGTATAAATTGCCCTAAAGGGACGGCATCCTTTACTGCTGGAGTGTGAAAGCTGGTCTGATGGAGCAAAGAGTTGGTTGCAGTAGGAATGCGGAAACCTGTAATATGCAAAGTACCATCAACCACGGTGACCTTCACATCCAGAAAATCTAGATTGTTGCCACCAAAGTTGAGGGTGAACTTCATGTTCATTTAATTTGTTTCATTCAAATACTGCACAAACCTGCCCCGCCTTATCGACCATGTCCGTTCAGCCCATAATGGTGATCAATCTAGCCTTTCCTTTGCGGGCATTGAGGCTGTGGGACCCATCCCTAGGGGTGGAAATCGCCACCGCCTCCTGTTGCAGCGGGAGGTCGATGGATCATCAGAACGGGTGCCATGGGACCACACGGTCTGAACGACAAAAATGATATGGCTGTATTTCTTTAAGTCTCTGTGCTGCTCCATCATAGTACGCCATGCGTTGTGTCATGACTTATTGTTTTTGCTTAGATGTCCGTGTCAGTCATCCGTGCTTTACATTTTCTCTATCCTCTCTTTTGCTTATGTTTTTGGTACTGTAGGGTGCAAAGAAAACCCTCCCCCCCCGCCTTTTGTGTGTGGGGTGCTACCATTTGTTCAATGCTGTCATAGGGAAGTGTCATTCATACATCAACCTCATTTGTATCATTGTTGCGTCCTATTACCTGTCCATATGCTTTTGGAACTTGTCCCCTCCAGTGTTTGATATTAAGTTGCTATATTTTGTTTCAGTGCTCTTTTGCATATAGATGAAATGTTTCAGTGTTTCCTTTCTGTATTTCTTACAGCGCGCACCTGGGAAGCATCTATGGTCGCTATGGTGATGACCTGCGGCTTCCTTTAAATGTACGTCCGTGTGCTTGTACGTCATGAGCGGTCCGAGGAAGCGCGAGTTTGCGCGAAACGACCGTCACCGCCGGTCCACACCTGGGCTGTCCCGCTCCCTAGCCTGTGCAGCTGATGCTAACCTGCAAGCAATAAAAGCCCTCTGAAGATATTCTAAGACCCTGTAGAGTGCCATATATCATTTGTCTACTGTCCATACCTTTAATGTCTATTATACGCTGAGCACCACATTATCTGGGTCTGCCTGTGGAGCCAGTGTGTCTAGGAGTTCCGGAATTGAAGGAGGCATAGGTGATTTTTCATTTTAAGCAGTGCCGCTGTTTTTCTCTACTCTCGTCTCCCTACCACGTATTTAAGTATGACCTGCCACAGCTGAGCACGCTCCTGATGAACTATTGTCATCTTCACCAGCCCCACCGGGTAGCCAGACCAAAGATTCGGCTTCTAGCTTGCACAAAGGCAGAGAGGGAGCGGAGGCCTTTTTTAAGGTGTGCAATGAAAGGGATCAAGTCCTTTCTATGAGCACTCGATCTCTTGAGGCGAAGATTTTCCAGCTGGCAGACAGGGAGGTGCGCTTGTTCTGGACCATTAAGTCCCTTACCTCGTATAAAGAGAGCAACCGCGTTCCTCGCGGTTTGAGAATTTATAAGAAGATACATCAGTATGAAGATGATGAGGACTTTGTTGAAGCGTAGAAGCAGATGCACGCAGATTTTTCTATACAAATACTCAACTCAGTCCTAGAACGTAATGAGAAAGAATACAAACAGGTCAATCTTGATCTGGATAAGGCACAGTCTGAGCTAAAAATGAGAATGACAGAGCTGCAGCATGTGCATTTTGAAAAAAGGCTAAGTAAGAAATTGACCGTAACTCAGATTGAAATCAAGGAGAGGAAGAGAGATAAGTTTCTTCGTGACAAGAACGATTAATGAGAGTGACAGAGTTGGAATAAGAACCGGGGCCGCCCTCATCGTAATCTACGCCGTGCCCGCAGCGACTTCTGGACAACTGACTCCGATTCCAGTCAGTTTGAGAATGGAGCGGCTGCTGGTCCCCCTTTAGGAAAAGAACCCGAAGGGGCCTAGGCCAGCGCAAGAGGAAGGAATACCCAAGTTCGCAAGTCCATGAGAAGACGGCGACAAGTTACTTGAAAGCAGTAGAAACATGTCAGCTACCCCCGTTTACACAGGACTCACCCAGTATTGTCATCAACCTTACTGCTTATGTGTTACCCCCGAGCTGTATCTCACTCCTCCATCGAGGATTGGGATGCAGCTTAGTGGAACAATTTAACCCTGTCGATTTTAAGGTGGATTTATATAGGGCGGTGCGCAAGTTATTTTTTAGAAAAATGTTTGCAGAGCGCAGTTCCACCCACCCCCCATCGCTACCTGGTGAGGTTCCAGCACAAATGACATGCTCCGATTTTCATCTCCAGCATCGTTTTGACACTGAGGAGATTTTATGTATTCAGTTTCTAGCGGATTTCGATGGTGATAATACCCATGCACAGGAGTTTCCAACATCTTTTTCGGGTGGCATCAGGTCCACCTTTCTTCCCCCTATGCCGGCAGGCTCAGCCATCGACCTCTTTCATAAAAGAGTACTTATGGATGTACGTGCACTGATTTATCCAGTTGCACCCCCTATTATTACTCGAGAGGAAAAGGAAGCGTTACGTTGGCTTGCTGGCCTCGACGATGTTGTTATTAAGCCTGCCGACAAGGGGGGAAATGTGGTCCTGATGACAAAGGCCTATTACTTGGAGGAAGCTTCCAGACAATTGGAAGACAGTAGTGTGTATGAGAAGCTTAGTGACAGTCACTTCTTTCTAAATATGTTGACACACAGTTTCTGCCCAGAAGTATCCTGGATAAATTGATCCCCAGGTTTCCTATGAACCCGGCCTGGTACTTTGTCCCCAAGGTACACAAGTCGCTGTCCCACTCTCCGGGACGAACTATCGTCGCCGGGATGGGGTCAGCAACTGAACCACTTTCAAGGTATACAGATTGGTTACTGAGGCCCCTTCTGCGAGGCACTCCCACGTATCTAAAGGACACCGGGGACTTCCTCCGTGCCGTCAACTTTGTTGAGTGGCGGGAGGAATTCCACCTTGTGTCCTTAGACGTGGAGAGTCTTTATACTAGGATTCCCCACGATGTAGGGTTGAAAGCCGTAGCGTCCGTCCTTAGTCGCTCCAACAAAGGTGCCGTCTTTTCACAGTTCATACAGGAGTCCCTAGACTTAATACTTACTAATAACGTCTTCCAGTTCGACTGTCAGTGGTACCGCCAGATACTAGGTACAGCGATGGGCACACCGGTGTCCTGCACCTTCGCTAACCTGTATCTGGCGGTATTCGAAGAGACTTATGTCTTTTCTGTGCAAAACCCCTTCCTTAGGTATGTACACCTTTATCTGCGGTATGTGGATGATGTGTTTCTGATCTGGTCGGGCAACGAAAGTTTGTGTAGGCAGTTTGTGCAGTATTTGAATGAAACTAATAAAATGAACATGAAGTTCACCCTCAACTTTGGTGGCAGCGATAAAATCCAGAACGACAACCAGGATAGGTTTGCATTCGTTTTTAAATTTAGTCCAGCTGCAGACATCGTGAGGCAAGCAGTGTTAAACAACTGGGACCTTTTGAAAGGTGAATCTGCTTTGGGGGACTTGTCTCTAGGCGACCCCTGATCACCTTTAAAAAGTGTCACCCTTTAAAAGACAGATTGGTTCACAGTGTGGTGAGACAAGCAAAGCAGTCTAGTTGGCTGCAGAATAGAAGACCTCAGGGTAACTTCAAATGTGGAACATGTTCTTTTTCTTCCCAAAACTCACAGGGGAAGACACTGTCACTGGGGGGAACAGTACATAGAGTCAAAGATTTCATCACCTGTCGCACCTCCCATGTGGTCTATGTCATATTATGTACCTGTAGCAGGTTTTATATTGGAAAAACTATCAGGCCCTTGTTCAAGAGAGTACGGGAGCATCTTGGTTCAATCAGGACGGATCGAGGATCGCCCCGCCTTATCGACCATGTCCCTTCAGCCCATAATTGATCTAGCCTCTCCTTTGCTGGCATTGAGGCTGTGGGACCCATCCCTAGGGGTGGAGATCGCCACCGCCTCCTGTTGCAGTGGGAGGCTCGATGGATCATCAGAACGGGTGCCATGGGGCCACACGGTCTGAACGACAAAAATGATATGGCTGTATTTCTTTAAGTCTCTGTGCTGCTCAATCATAGTACGCCATGCGTTGTGTCATGACTTATTGTTTTTGCTTAGATGTCCGTGTCAGTCATCCGTGCTTTACATTTTCTCTATCCTCCCTTTTGCTTATGTTTTTAGTACTGTAGGGTGCAAAGAAAACCCTCCCCCCCTGCCATTTGTGTGTGGGGTGCTACCATTTGTCCAATGCTCTCATAGGGAGGTGTCATTCATACATCAACCATATGCTTTTGGAACTTGTCCCCTCCAGTGTTTGATATTATGTTGCTATATTTTGTTTCAGTGCTCTTTTTCATATAAATGAAATGTTTCAGTGTTTCCTTTCTGTATTTCTTACAGGGCGCACCTGGGGAGCGTCTATGGTCGCTATGGTGATGACCTGCGGCTTCCTTTAAATGTACGTCCGTGCGCTTGTACGTCATGAGCGGTCCAAGGAAGCGCAAGTTTGCGCGAAATGGCCGTCACCGCCGGTCCACACCTGGGCTGTCCCGCTCCCTAGCCTGTGCAGCTGATGCTAAACTACAAGCAATAAAAGCCCTCTGAAGATATTCTAAGACCCTGGTAAGTGCCGCGTATCTTTTGTATACTGTCCATAACTTAAATGTCTATTATACGCTGAGCACCACATTATCTGGGTCTGCCTGTGGAGCCGTGGGTCTAGGAGTTCCGGAATTGAAGGAGGCATAGGTGATTTTCCATTTTAAGCAGTGCCGCTGTTTTTTTCTCTACTCTCGTCTCCCTACCACATATTATTTTACATTTCCATCCATCTCTCATTCGCTGCAAAAAAAAAGTGTACATTTCTATCCTTTTCTTTTGCAGGACAGAAAAGCTTAGGATGTTACATTATTCTGTCCTACAAAAAAAAAAGTACAGAAACATAAACAATGACAAATGAAATCGCAAATTTGCAGTCTGTTTACAAATATATCCGCCTAATGTACAGCAACAACTACATGTGAACAGCCCCTTACAACCCTTTTGGGTTGAGATTTTGTGCTTTACTTACACATATACACCAAAAGTGCCTATAAGGACCGCCACACCACCTATAGGAGAGCTACTTGGCATACTTTCTTTTCCCCATGAGCATTGCCTGGCTTATAAGATCCCTTTTTGCAAGGGGAAACTTCATTGCCCCCAGAAGCACATCAAAGCCCACTCCCCCAGCCAAGAAGTAACCTGCTCTGCACTAATGAGGGGCAAATCCCCTGAAACAACTGTCTGAGGATGGGTCTCTTTACCTTATGGCTTACATCCTTAGTCTTGTTGCATGGTCTTATAAAGATTTGGACATTGATGGTATTGGGTAGGTAGCACCAGAGGAACAGATTTCCTTCTTTTTTGAAGAGAGCTACTTTGCTCCTTTCTTCCACAAGGATCATTGCCTGGCCTGTAAAACTTCTTACACTAACGTGGTGATCTTCTCAAGAAGGAACTTCATATAAACTGTGAAATGATGTAAAGTAGAAACCTAAACTTTGTACGTTATATAGATTTCCTGCATAAATGCTGCATTGTAGTCCAGTCTACTGACTTCAGTGCATGGCTGATACGGTGGTTAGAGAAGGTAATAATCTTGGATGGAGGAACATACAAAGGAGCCCAATCTTCCGGGGCACTCATTAACAAGCGCTCTACCAATCAACACTCAGTTGTAGGGGAATAGTTAATTTTCATAATGAGCAAGACGTTTCAGCAACTCAGAACATTAGCCTTAATAGGAAGGTGTGCATCTTGCATATAAAGCGCAAAAAATTTCTGAATATTGTGAACCTGTCCACCCCTCCAGTCACAGCATGAAAAAGTAATCGTAATGTAAAAGTTTTAGCATATCATCTTTAGAACTGATTGTATTTTAGGGCACATTGTGTTTTTTTTTTCGCATTGTAATACAGTAGTGATGAGCAGGAGGTGCCATATTCGATTTCGACAAAATTTACGAATATTCGCTAGAATATTCGTTTCATATTCGTCGAAATCGAATATTCAGCATTTTTCTAGTTATCGCGATTAATATGCGATTTAAATAATCGCATATTGCGATTATAACTTAAGGCTACTTTCCTATTGGTTTGATATCTAGAATTAGCGAAGATGACGAATATGACGAATGCATTCGTCATATTCCTCAAAACGAAGATAACGAAGTATTCTCCATCTTCGTTTTAGGTACCTATTCGTCAACTTCGCTAATTCTAGCAATCAAATAGGAAAGTTGACTATAGAGACAGCGAAGTTAAATTCGCTCTGCGATTATATTACTTTGCTTTTTTTTTTATCAATAGAATAATTATAATATATTCGCAAATTTTGTTGAAATCGAATATGGCACCTCCCGCTCATCACTACTGTATTACAATGCTAAAAAAAAAACACAATGTGCCCTAAAATACAATCAGTTCTAAAGATGATATGCTAAAACTTTTACATTACGATTACTTTTTCATGCTGTGACTGGAGGGGTGGACAGGATCACAATATTCTGAAATTTTTGGTGCTTTATATGCAAGATGCACACCTTCCTATTGAGGCTAATGTTCTGAGTTGCTGAAACGTCTTGCTCATTATGAAAATTAACATTCCCTTACAACTGAGTGTTGATTGGTAGAGCGCTTGTTAATGAGTGCCCCGGAAGATTGGGCTCCATTGTTTCCCCTTGCAAAAAGGGATCTTATAAGCCAGGCAATGCTCATGGGGAAAAAAAGTATGCCAAGTAGCATTCCTATAGGCGGTGTGGTGGTCCTATAGGCACTTTTGGTGTATATGTGTAAGTAAAGCACAAAATCTCAACCCAATAAGGGTTGTAAGGGGTTGTTCACATGTAGTTGTTGCTGTACATTAGGCGGATATATTTGTAAACAGACTGCAAACTTTTGATTTCATTTGTTTATGTTTCTGTACTTTTTTTTTGTAGGACAGAATAATGTAACATCCTAAGCTTTTCTGTCCTGCAAAAGAAAAGGATAGAAACGAAGATGGAGAATACTTTGTTATCTTCGTTTTGAGGAATATGACGAATACATTCGTCATATTCGCTAATTCTACCAAGCCAACTATAGTAAACAAGGTCCAAGTTGAAATCGCAATTCGATTATTATAACTTGAATTAATCGAATTGCGATTTCAACTTAGCACTGCTATATTCCATATTAGGCTAGAATTAACGAATATGGAATATAGCAGTGCTAAGTTGAAATCGCAATTCGATTATTCTAACTTGAATTAATCGAATTGTGATTTCAACGTAATTCTCAAATACGACAGTACATTCTAGTATGGAAATGTTCCCATGGTGATGGGGACGCTCCATGAGCACGGAAGACGGCAAAAGCACTGACTGGAGCACTGACTGGAGCAGCCAGGAAGCCAGGAATCCTAAGGACAGGTAAGAACTACTTTAGGGAAGTGGGAAAGAAAAAAATATAACAATAAAAAAAAAAAAAAAAAAAGAATATTCAAAATATCTAATTTATAGCACTACATTCGAAATATTTGCGAATTAGCGAAGTGCCGATATTCGCTAAAAAAATTCGATATTCGAATATTCGCGCTCAACACTATAATACAGTATTTTTTGGGCATTGTATGGTGATATTATTTGAGCATTGTATGGCCGCATAATTTTTTGCCTTGTATGGCAACATTATTTGAACAATGTAAGGCATCATTATTTGACACTATACTGTGACATTGCTTGAAACACAGTATCGTAATATAAATTGAGTGAGTGAAAGCTTTGTTTTCTTCAAAAGCTGGGAGCCATGTTGGTTATGACTAGAGATAAGCACATTTTGTAAAAAATTGATTCGTCAGTTCGCTGAGTTTTTCGGGAAAAATTTGATTCGATCCGAATACATTTTCGGCAAATTACGTTAAAAAACTTCTATTTCGTGGCTGCTGAGAGCCTTTATAGTGGTGTAGAACACTGTGCCTTGCAGTAACACGCATAGGGAGTCTGCTTTGGTAGTAAAACAATACTGTGAGTCCGTATGACATGTAGATGACAGGCATCGCTCTTACAATTACTGCACATTTCACTTATTTGGGCAGTTAAGGGGCCAAAACTGACTAAATAACTCAGGTATGAACTCAGCCTTACAGGTCGATCTTAGCGCCAAGAAGAAGCGCACTCCTTTTACACCGTCGTCAGCTGATTCCACAGAGATGTCTGTTCTTTAAAAGAACTTGTTCTATTAAACGCTTATACAAGTAGTGCCCCCCGACAAAGTGGAGAGGGTGTCAGTAGTAATTTTTTGTTGACGTCACTGACCCACAAAATAAACACATCCTGTCTGTGGAGCATACGCCTTCACTCAGTCAGCATTTGCTCAATAATATCAGTATTGCCAATGCCCAAAAAAAACAGGAGTGGATCTAAAACATAGATGACACGTGAATTGAATATTTGCATGTATTCTGTGTTTTGTTCCCACTCCTGCTTTTGGCTACCAAATCATAAGCCAATTCTGATGGGACCATACAGGCTTTACAGCTGCTACATAGACAGGATCCGTTGTGGGTCTCATTTTTCCTTCCTTCTGACAGATCAGTAGAAAGGTCAAATAAATGATGATGTCAGCCAGGCCAAAAGCCAAAAAAGTGGACCAGTAATGAAGTGGGGAGGGTGGAAACAGCATGAGAAGTCCACAGAGTGGACCTATGACATAGTGGTGAGGTAGAAGCAGCATGAGGAGACCACAGAGTGGCTCAATGACAGAGTCTGGTGTTGGCAGCAGTATGAGGAGGCCACCGAGTGGCACAATGACAGAGTCTGGAGTTGGTGGCATCAGGATAAAGCCACCGAGTGGCACAACAACAGAGTTGGGAGTTGGCAGCAGTATGAGGAGGCCGCCGAGTGGCTCAATGACAGAGTCTGGAGGTGGCGGCAGCATCAGGAGGTTCTCATTGTTTTCATGTACTTTTTGTATATTTGTTGTTTCATAATATATATTTTCCTCACACTTTTAGACGTCACACGACGTCATTCGGTCCATACAGCAAAAGGAGTTTTTCAGTCACCCATTAATATTACCGAAAAAAACACTTTGAAAGAGTGGCACAATGACAGAGTCTGGAAGTGGCAGATGCAGCAGCAGCATCATGAGAGGGCCTCCGAGTGGCACTATGATGAGGCCACCGAGTGGCAAGGTGACATAGTTTGGAGGTGGCGGCAGCATCCAGAGACCACAGAGAGGCAAGATTACATAGTGTGGAGATAGCAGCAGCATGAGGAAACCACAGAGTGGAAAGGTGACATAGTGTTGAGATGGCAGCAGCATGAGGAGACCACAGGGTGGCAAGGTGATATAGTGTGGAGATGGCAGCAGCATGAGGAGACCACAGAGTAGCAAGGTGACATAGTTTGGAGGTAGTGGCAGCATCCAAAGACCACAGAGTGGCAGGGTGACATAGTGTGGATATCGGCAGCAGCAGGAGACCACAGAGTGGCAAGGTGACATAATGTGGAGATGGCAGTAGCATGAGGAGACCACAGAGTGGCAAGGTGACATAGTGTGGAGATGGCAGCAGCATGAGGAGACCACAGAGTAGCACAATGACAGAGTCTGGAGGTGGCAGGTGGCGGCAGCAGTAGCAGCATCAGAAGGAGTCCACAAAGTGGCACAATGACAGAGTCTGGAGGTGGCAGCAGCATGAGGAGACCACAGAGCGGCACAATGACAGAGTCTGGAGGTGGCAGCATCATCAGGAGGCCACAGAGTGGCAAGGTGACATACTTTGGAGGTTGGTGGCAATACCAGTACCCGCTGAAGATCGTGGGTGAAAGAAGGAGCACTTGGCATCAGATGTGTGGCATCAGATGGGTAACAGCATCAGAATAGTAGCTGAGGCAGGTAGCCAGAAGAAACCGGTCTCTTTGTCAAATTGTTGGTGTGGCACCATGGATAATCTAGTCTGATGCATCAGGCCTGATTCGCCTTGATGCAGTGTCCTACTATGTGCTATATGTGGGCACTTTAAACTGTTGCTAAATGTCATTTCAAATGTATTGTGCTATCATGCTTTAATTCCCTTTGACAGGCTGACAGTGTCATTTACCTTTATTTGACCCTAGGTGGTGCTAGCACCACTTATATATATATAGCTGAGGGGGTGTCAAGTCAGTGTGTGTGTTGAGGATGAGAATGAAAAGAGGAGGAAGTTAATGGAGGAGGTGGAAATTTGTTTTTCCACCGAAATAAGTCACAAAAGATTTTATCACATATAACTGCAGCACTGAACACTGCATTAAATATATTTTTGCACCAAAATAATTCACAAAAGATTTTACCACATATAACAGCAGCGCTGAATGCTGAATGAAATGTATATTTCTAACAAAATACTTCAATAAAGATTTTACTGCATATAACGGAGCACGGAGATGGAAAGGGTCTTCGAATTTCCCGCCGCACTATACGGACGTTTCAGAAATGAACCGCTTTTCCCGACCGCAGCTCCTGGGAAGGTCATGGAGCATCCCGGTCATCCGGCATCTATTGGCTTTGCTGAAGGATTATTTTGAAAGTGTGTAGGAGCCACACGGGGCCCCCACGCTGCAGATTTATCATGGAAACATAATGGAGATTTAACCGCATATAACCGCAGCGCTGACCGCTAAATAAATTAAGTTTTTTGACCGAAATACTTCAATAAAGATTTTACCACATATAACTGCCACACTGACTGACTGCTACCGCCGCTACTTCAGTGAACCCCTGCACCGCTACTTCCCAGGTAGGTAGGCTGCTGCAAAGCAGGTGCTCTACCCTGGGCACGTCTGGCTCCCAACCTCCCACTGCTGCTACCCTGCTGACTCCCAGCGATGCTTTCAACACATATAACCGCCGACGTGAACTGAGAATATATTTTTCTTTTTGTACTGAAATAGGCCAGTAAACGCTTTCAGCAGAAATAAATGCACCAGTGAAGTGAGTATATATTTTTCTTTCTGTAATGAAATAGGCCACAAATAAGTCTTTTTTTACTGTAATACGCCCCTCTATGCTTTCACCAGAAATAACTGCAGCAGTGCAGTGCGTATATATTTTTCTTATTTTACTGAAATATGCCCCTATACGCTTTCACCAGAATTAACTGTAGAAATGCACTGAGAATGTATTTTTCTTTTTTTACTATAATACGGCCCTACACGCTTTCACCAGAAATAACTGCAACAGTGCAGTGCGTATATATTTGTCTTTTTTTACTGAAATAAGCCCCTATATGCTTCACCAGAATTAACTGCAGAAGTGACCTGAAAATATATATTTCTTGTTGAAATGAAATAGGCCAATATACTCTTTAAACAGAAAACAATTAAATAGTGAAGTGTGTATATAATTTTCTGGTAGTACTGAAAAACGCCCCGCTTTCACCAGAAATAACTGCAACAGTGCAGTACGTTTATATTTGTCTTTTTTTTACTGAAATACACCCCTACACGCTGTCACCAGAAGTAACTGCAGAAGTGAAATGCGTATATATTTTTCTTGTAGTACTGAATAAGATACTAAGACATAAGCCTCTAAAGGCTTTTCAAAATAAGACTGGCAGCCCAATAACAAAAAGCTTGAATGACAGAGCTGTCTAATGACTATTTGGATCCCCAAATAATCGTTCCCTGCACTTGTAAATCACTTTACTATCAATGTTCCAACATGCATGTCGAGTCCACTACCCACTCCATAACTCTCCTGGAGTCAGAGGCTTCCAGTGAGTGGGGAGGAGCAGGCTAAGTTTTATACTTATGCTAATTAAAATCAGCCTATGAGGCAGACAGGTTGGTCAGGAGTGCGTAGTGGGTAGTGGACTCGGCATGCATGTTGGTACTTGCATCCCCTGTATTCAATGGAGGCCATTTTGGCACAAAAAAGTGATAAAAACCAAAAGGGACCCAGCATGCATGTGGAATATATACCCCCTGAATTTCATGGTCGCTGTCATGGCACTTAGCAGGTAGGACTTAGTGTTAAGTTCCCGTCTTACAGAGATCGCCTTGACCTGTGGCAGACGGGCTCAAATAATTTTTGTACAAAATGTATTTGCCAAGCATCTCTAATTTATTAGCATAGCATTAGCATTACAATATGATTTTGTACTTTATTTGGAGCTGTTGCATTACATGTTGTGTGGTTATATATGGTAAAATCTTTATTGAAGCATTTAGGTCGAAAAACAAAATGTATTCAGCGGTCAGCGCTGCAGTTATATGCGGTTAAGTCTCCATGGTAAATCTGCAGCGGGGGGGCCCCGTGTGGATTCTCCTCAAAATAATCCTTCAGTGGAGCCAATAGATGCCGGTTGACCGTGACGCTCCATGACCTTCCCAGGAGCTGCTGTCTGGAGCACTGGTTCATTTCTGAGACGTCTGTATAGTGCGGGGTGAATCCGAAGACCCTTTCCATCTCCGTGCTCTGTTATATGTGGTAAAATCTTTATTGAAGTATTTTGGAGGAAGAAAAGAAAATGAAATTTTATTCAGCGTTCAGCACTGCACTTATATGCGTTAAAATCTTTTGTGAATTATTTAGGTGGAAAAACTAATTGCATTCAGCATTCAGCGCTGCAGTTATATGTGCTAAAATCTTTTGTGACTTATTTCGGTGGAAAAAAAATTGTATTCAGCGTTAAGCGATGCACTTATATGCGGTAAAATCTTTTATGAATTATTTAGGTGGAAAAAAAATTGTATTGCCAGCACCACTTAGGGGCGATTAAAGGTAAATGACACTGCCAGCCTGTTAAAGGGAATTAAAGCATGATACCACAATACATTTGAAATGACATTTAGCAACAGTTTAAAGTGCCCACATGTAGCACATAGTAGGACACTGCATCAAGGTGAATCAGGCCTGATGCATCAGACTAGATCATCCATGGTGCCACACCAACGTTTTTTTTTCTGGCTGCCTGCCTCAGCTACTATTCTGATGCTGTTACCCGCCTGATGCCACACATCTGATGCCAAGTGCTCCTTCTTTCACCCACCATCTTCAGCGGGTACTGGTATTGCCACCAACCTCTACAGTATGTCACCTTGCCACTCTGTGGCCTCCTGATGCTGCTGCCACCGCCAGACTCTGTCATTGTCTTGCTCTGTGGTCTCCTCATGCTGCTGCCATCTCCACACTATGTCACCTTGCTACTCTGTGGTATCCTCATGCTGCTGCCATATCCACACTGTAACCTTGCCACTCTGTGGTATCCTGCTGCTGCCACTTCCACACTGTGTCATCTTGCCACTCTGTGGCTTCCTAATGCTGCTGCCACCTCCAAACTATGTCACCTTGCCACTCGGTGACCTCATCATACTGCTGCCATCTAAAGACTCTGTCATTGTGCCACTCAGTGGCCCCCTCATTATGCTGCTGCTCCATCTGCCACCTCCATTGTGCCACTCTTTCAAAGTGGTTGTTTTTTTCCGGTAATATTGATGGGTGACTAAAAAACTCAGTTTGCTGTATGGACCGAATGACATCGTATGAGGTCGTGTGACATCTGAAAGTGTGAGGAAAATATATATTATGAAACAACAAATATACAAAAAGTACATGAAAACAATGACAACCTGCTGATGCTGCCGCCACCTCCAGACTTGGTCATTGAGCCACTCAGTGGCCTCCTAATACTGCTGCCAACTCCAGACTCGTACAAGCGTTTAATAGAACAGGTTCTGTTGAATGTGGAATCAGCTGACAACGGCGTAAAAGGAGTGCGCTTCTTCTTGGCGCTAACATCGACCTGTAAGGCTGAGTTCACACTTGAGTTATTTGGTCATTTTTGGCCCCGTGACTGCCCAAATAAGTGAAATGTGCAGCGATTCTAAGAGCAAAGCCTGTCATCTGCATGTCTACTGACTGACAGTATTAATTCACTACCAAAGGCACAGTGTTCTACACCACTATAAAGGCTCTCTGCAGCCAGGAAATAGCCATTTTTTAACGTAATTCACCACAAATAAATTCGGATCGAATCAAATTTCTCCCAAAAAATTGGGCGAAGCGGCGATTCAAATGTAAAAAAAATTCGCTCATCTCTAATTATGACCTTCAATTTTAGCCCAGGTTGATCCTAGATAGTTGAGTAATACTGGATATACCAGATGTAATAATGACATATACAGATATTCAGGACTAATATTTTGTGAGCAGATTCCAGAAACAAAGTACATTGTAAATATAGTAATAAATACATAGAATTTTGATTCTTTATTTCCAATCCATTTTGTCGAAACAGAAAGCAGGGAGCTTAAGGTTTCTAAAGTTATACAAGAAATCAGAGACTTCAAAGATCCTGCAACAAAACAATACCCAGAATAAAACCGTTTCTGTGACTCCATAAATCTCCAGTAAGGTCACACCTCACCTGGGCAATGTACTGCTCCCAGTACCTCAGCATGAAAGAAACACTAGGCAACCAAACAATAAATCTGATTTATACCTTCCCAGATTAGAAATTTTTAGCATTAAAAAAGAGGAGGCAGTGAGGACATATGATTACTGTTTACAAATGTACCCAAGGTCAGCGCCAACAGCCGTCAGGGGAACCTCTACCCAAGGACAGGGAAGATTACTTTTTTTTTTATTATTCTTCATGAGCTCATGCTGATGTCCATAAATAATTTTCATTTGCTTACATGGGGAAATCTAATAAAAGAATAGTGTGCTTCTGCTTGTTATAGACAGGCATTAGGATCCAACAACTGCCATGAGTCACTACATCTTTATTTTTGGGGTTAATTTCCAATTTTGAATATTTTTATTTTTTCATTAATATAAATACCTAATTTTTGGAAGAAATTTATTTTCTCTTAGATGAGGCGTTTTTTTCTCTGGTGCAGTCTTCAGTGTTATGATTTAGCCTCACTGGAGTCGAATAGAAAAAGAAGTAAAAAAATAAATAAAATGCCGCTTACATGGGCTGAAAATCTGGACAGTTATCTCATTCCTGATAATTATCCTGGGTGAAGGTGCTGCCGATCACCCAACGAATGAGCAAAATGCTCATTTGTTGGATGGTTATGCTGCACCCTGTGTAAAGAGTAATGTGCTGCTCACAATCAAGAAATCGGTATGTGGATGAATGATCGCAGTTACGATTATTCATTCCCATGTGGAGGGGGTGATTGCTGTATGTAAATGTAGCTCTAAGGCTGGGTTCACACCTGAGCGTTTTACAGCGCGTTCCTACGCGCTGTAAAACGCTCAACAAGAAGAAACCAATGATTCCCTATGGGAATGGTTCTCAACTAAGGCGTTTTACAGCGCGTACGATCGCGCTGTAAAATGCCTGACGCCCCAAGAATTACAGGAGCTTCTTTGGGGCATCTTGTCGCGCGTTCCCGTACATAGACTTTCGGGAACGCGCGACAATGGGCGTTCGCTTGTCTCTGTATGCGCGATTGCAAACGCCAGTACAATCGCGCATACAGAGCACTCCTTTCAGAACGCTCAGGTCTGAACCCAGCGTTAACCCTGCTTTCACACCTGAGCGTTTCTCAAACGCGCGTAAATTTTACGCGCGTTTTTGTCGCGCGTTTTTATGCACGTTTTCTGTAATAGTAAACGCGCGTTTGACGCGCGTTTGTGTGATTGACTGCAGTGTCCTATGGCCACAAACGCGCATCAAAACGCCCCAAAGAAGCTCAAGAACTTGATTATGCGTCGGGCGTTTTACAGCGCGATCATACGCTCTGTAAAACGCCCAGGTGAGAACCATTCCCATAGGGAAGCATTGGTTTTCATGTGTTGAGCGTTTTACAGCGCGTTTGAACGCGCTGTAAAACGCTCAGGTGTGAACTTAGGGTTAGTGTCTGAACGGATCAGATTGTTGATGAGCATTGGACTGTGCATTGCTCATGTAAAAGGACTCTAAGGCCTCTTTCACACGAACGATACGGATTGTGCCAGGATACGTTCAATCAAACTCACACCATTTCACAAGTAAGTTCAGTCAGTTCTGTCTGCAATTGTGCTCAGTGTTTCAGTTTTTTCTGAGCAGGTGCAATCAGTTTTGATGCTTTTTTCATGCGCGTTTACAACATCTCCTAGCAACCATCAGTGAAAAACGCAATGCATCCGGATTACATGTGTTTTTCACTGCAACCCCATTCACTTCTATGGGGCCAGGGCTGCATGAGAAACGCAGAATATAGAGCATGTTGCGATTCTCACGCAACGCAGAAATGATGCATGAAAAACAACGCTCATGTGCACAGACCCATTGAAATGAATGGGTCAGGATTCAGTGCAGGTGCTATGTGTTCATTTCACGCATTACACCCGCATGGAAAACTCGCTCGTGTGAAAGGACCCTAATGAAGTTTACTGCAGCAAAAAGTGTGATGATGAATAGCTAGTCATTGTGGTAAAATAACAGAGTGGACATAAACCCCAAGAAAAGATCTTTTACATATCAGGTTGCAGCATTGATGGCATAGCCTTAACGTAGACTATAAATATATGATTTTGTAGGTTTAACCCCCAGAGACTCGATATGGCATTTTCTGGATTTCAAGGGCCCCTACACAGTAGTGTCTGCTGGAGCTCCTTTCTAGTCTGTGTGGGTGGATTTGGTACTGTAGCTCAGCACAATATTTTATAGGATTTTATTGGGTTAAAACAGTTGTCTGAGAAAGGGTATCCATTTAACCAGTTTATCCTAATGTCCTGTATTATGATCCAGAGAAAGACAAAAAAAAAAAAAAATGCTGTAAAAGCCAACATTCCTTATTTTTTAGGGGAAAAAATGATTTCTTCACTCCAAATCTGGTGATCAGAGTAAATGCCTGGATCAACAACCCTTTTCTACAATTAACCCCATACTCACTTGTTAAATCCTCTGATGCTCCACAGGCTGCATTCTGGTCCAGTGGTTTTCCCCAGTCTGTGTTAACATCACTATGGAGACAGCGTTCTATAAAGCACACCTGTGATGTAAAGAACATTAGTGATGCTGTAATATAAACCGAAAATAAATTGCTAGCCAAAGTTTTTTTCAACTCACTCAGCATCACGATATAGGCTGATGCATTTCTGTAGGAATTCCCCATTAGATATCTGTAAAAGATACAAAAAAATAATGAAATGTCATATAAACAAACCACATTATAGCCCATAACTAAACTAAAAAATGTTGAAAAATAATTAAAATAATAAACTATGCTAATGGAAAAAAACACAACTGTTTTTAAAGAACCTTTTAAATAAAGATTTACAAATATGACCAATAATGCTGTATTCACTTCTATATTGGAGGAGGATTCAGTTGTTTTTTTTACATTAAAAATAACACCAGAACCCAACAGACTCCATTAGAAGTCAGGGAAGTCCTTTGAGGGCTGGTGATCCATTGGATCCAGCAGAGGGTTGTGGCTTCCATTATGAACAGAAGAAAAAAAGCAAGTGACTAAACATATCCTTAGGCATTCTGTTACTAGTAGTCTGAATGGAGGAAGGTGAGTCTATGTCAGTGGCCTTCTCATGGAATATGGCTTAGGATATTTAGCAAATGACAAAGACTATCAACAAAGGCTACATTAGTAAGTGCCATAAACTGTTACATGGCTTATGGAACATGGTTAGACAAAAAAACTTCTCAATTTTAAGGCCAAAGTTGGCTATGTCCTAAAGGGGTGTTCCACACTGGATATTTATCATGTATCCACAGGATGGGTGATAAATGTCTTTACTGCAGGGGCCACTACAATGTATATAAAGAGAGTCCTGACCCCCCCCCCCCCCTGTTCATTTTCACTGTCTGACTGGTGTAAGAAGAGCTTGAACAGAGATGTAATTATGTATGGACCCTTTAACTAGGGAGGAGCGAACATTTTTTGAAGTTTGGGTTTGATTATATGGTAAATTTAGTTATGCATTCCTTTACCACATGACCATAATGCAATTCAAGGACGGAATGCATAACGGAATGCCTTTAGAGGCATTCCGTTATTCATTCCATCATAATAGAAGTCTAAGGCCTGCATAACGGATCCGTCATGCGTTTCTGTTATGCAGGAGAGGAGTCCTATCTATTCAATGTATTTGGGGACAGGAACCAATATGACTAGTAGTGAGTGTCATATAAGCAATGGAAAATATATAATATGTAATAGCACAAAATAAAAAACACCCCAAAATTTTTTTTTTTACATATTCTCTTTAAACGGACAGACTTTATTTGTAGGTATAGACATTCCAAAACATCTATATGGAGTTTTATATATTTGTAGACCTTTTGTTGTAATATTCGGTATTTTCCACGTGTGCTTTTTTGCAGAATATACCCAGGCTCTTGTCTCTTATGTATTACTTTCACTACCTCCCATGTTATACAGTTTACTGAGCCCTGCTCTTCACTGTTTACATCGTAATACTATGAGAACAAGACATTTGGCTAAAACACAATCTACATTATTTCTCCCCTGTTTTCTTGTGACCTTAACATGTTATTGATTTATATATTTATTCCCCGTAACAAGCCATTTCTGAACAGACCTGGAACCTTTTCCATTCAGTGACATTAAACATGGGCAAATAATACAAAATAAGGCAAAAATGGAAATAAGACGTTAAACACAAGAGACATTCAGCCTCCGAGTACACAATTCTTAGCTCACTTTGGGATGTTCACAAAAGCCTATGTATTTACATGCTTTTAACTTCAAATATGTTCTACATGATCTCAGAGGAGTCCAGTGAGATGAAACCAACCATGGCCTAATAAATTTCCATATAATTTCATAAAACAGTTTTCCTTCTTTTCACAAAATGCAGAGGGACAAAACAAGATTCAAGAAAAAAATAAAACCTTCATCTGTAATCTGACTTGCAACAATTGACTGACCTGGGGAATTACTTACCAAACATTTTCGAGGCGACACGTTCCATGGCAAACTTTAGCTTTCTGAGTGATCTCTTTGAGAGCAAAGTCAATCCTAGGTCACTATTCCAATGTTTTTTCTTTTGTTGTAAATCCTAGTTTCAAGAACAGCCTTGCCAAGGTTCACTTGTGTTTAACCTATCATATAATATCCAAGTTTACTATGTTAGAAGAAGCAGAACACTATTAAGGTTTTCCCACAAGACCATGATTGCATTTGACCCAGTAACCTGTATTAGATTAACATTTATTCTGCGACTACACAGCTGGACCTGAGCGAGCTTTAGTTTATAGCGAACCCAACATGAGACATTTTAGGCAGAGTGGAAGAAAAAAAACAAGATTAAATATGAGTCACTTTTTTCTAATTATTTTTGAAAGAGTGTAAATAAATAATGCAGGAATATAAAATAAAAAAAATGTTGGTGATTAATATTTGTCTATAGGCTCATTAATGTAACCACCAGACAGGTGTAGAAATATATCCAACAATAGCCACAACCATGTCAGATAGAAGGCAGAACACTTTTTTTCATTCACTGTAGAAACTAAAGATTGAGGCTTAAATGCCACTTATGTAATAAAGACGTATTCCAAGGTGTGAAACTATTGCAGAAACTGCCATCTGATTAAATCACTTGTATGAGGCATCATTCACCATCCAAGGTGAGTTCTTCTATCTACAAGGTCAAACCATAATATTTTAGAGATGATTTTAAGACCAGGAATTGATGTTTCATATTCATAAGAAGCTGGAGAATATTTAGACTATATGCAATAAACGTACCTGTCTGGGCTCCAGCAGCGCGATCTTCAGCCTCAGCACTGCCATGGCGGGAGAGACGTGCTGCTGGGCCACGTTCCCTGGTGACACAATTGTATCCTTAGTGGCATGATGCAATGCTCTGTTTCTCCCTGCAGTGGTCATCTGCTGGAGGAGATTAGCAGTGGGCTGATTGCTCTGCTGCTCTATTACTGTGTACTAATGTTTCAGACTAATAGAGCTCTGAGACATGGACCTATCAGGTTCAGATCCAGGGACTCAGCGTTCTGTTTAAATCCCTTCCTGGCCATACACCAGTGCCAGTGATAGTCTTTGTTGGTGTCACGGACGGTGTACAGGAAACAAGACAAAGCAACATGCATATATGACTCACTGGATCCAAAGCTAAGGAACCATAAGGGAGACCCCTGCACAAGACCTGAGACTTTCCCTGGCTGCTCAGCCTATGCAACGATCCCAGAGGTGGATGGTTGCATATCCACGTACCTCGACTATATAACCCCTGAACACCCTACAATAGTGAGGGGACACGACCACCGGCTCCCTACACAAGACACGGAGGGAGTCAGGGTCACCTGGGATCCAGCAAACAGAAAATAACAGAAAAATGTTCAGCACTTAACTATGTAGCAGACTGGAAAACAAGATCAGCATGCACACACACTCCAGGAAGTAGTATAAGCCGCCCAGTAATGCATTATGGGGCGGAATTTAAAGGGATGCAATCAGTCCAACCACATGACAGCTGAGAGAGGCTAACGAGATGAGGAACTGAACATCACAACAAAGAAACTCAAAGAGGGGGTTCTGAAAGGCTTCTGTCAGAGCTTCTGAGCTGTCTGGTTGTGACAGTTGGCTGTAGCTGGTTCCCTTGTTCCTGGTTCCTGTATTGCTATTTGTTCACAGTGTTCCTGACCTCGGCTTGTTTTCTGACCACTCTGTCTCTGTCTGATACATTTAGTATGACTCTGCTTGTGTGTTGTCTGTATTGTGTGCCTTTTTTTGTCCTGCACCTCTACTAGTGTAGGGTCTGTCATTCAGTTGTAGTTCTGCCATTTAGGGCTTATACTGCAAGTATATAGGGAAAGTGGGCTGGGTTCTAGTTCAGGGACTCACTGTCCTCATCTGTTCCTACCTACAGCCGTTACAATATAGTAACAAAAATAGCCTGACTTGGGTTTCTCATTCGCAATAGCTTTTTTTATGGTTTCTTTCAGGACATACTATATACAGTGGTTCATAGAGTACTGTATGGTGCCTTAGTACGCTGCAATTTAGTGCAATATTATGGTGATTTTCACCCTAGAAACATTGCCTCCTAATAAAGCTCTCGATAGAACTTGGCACAAATGTGATGTGGAATCTGACCAAGGATACCTCACTATGTGATTTTTTTTTAAGTTGCCAGTTCCATATTCTCATGTTCCTGGGAGATTCTTATTGCATTCTTTCAGTTTATCTTTTGTGTTTAAAAATCTGTGTTTCTCAATTCCAGTCCTCCGGGCCCACCTGCCGGTCATGATTTGAGAATATCCCATAGAATGAATACCTGTGGTAGGTCCTAATGCATTGACAATAATGATATCATCTGTACAATACTAAGGAAATCCTAAAAACATGACATGCTGCGTGGTTGTGAGGACTGGAGCTGAGAAACATAGGTCTATATGATATACATTTCAATGGATAAAAAGTTGAGAGATAAGTGACCTTCAAGGTTGCTATTACCAAAACTATCAAATTTAAAAATATAGCTGTGAACAACATATTGGGGTATAAAAAACAAATCATAATCAGAGATAAGTGAATTTCTTGAAATTTGGTTCTGGTCCAATTTACACAAATTGATAGTCACATTTGATTCAGATCTGAATAAATTCAAAACCAAATTGAAAGTGCCTGGATTGCCCTGAAAAGTCGTGTTTGCCACTTTAGAGTCTTCTAGGACTGTATCCAACAACCCCGTTCATGCTCTTTAACACCAAGACAGCATTAGTAATTAGTGATGGACGAACATCTGCCGGGACGGTTCGTGAACGCGATCGCACGAACGCAATCAAATGTTCGCGAACCGCAAGTTCACAGCGGGTCTCATTTATTTTAATGGCAGGCGAACCTGAAAAAAGTTACAGCAACATACAGTATATGCCAACATACACATGCTTTTTAAAATGAAAACAAAAAAAGTCCAAAAATGATCCCTTGTTGGGGAGAAGCAATAGGTTTGGTCTTATGTTATAAAAAATATATATACATATATTCTCCACCAATACACTGCACCAGTAACTGTGATGCAGAAAAATGTCAGGCACACTAGTCTGAGATCAACTGATTTTTTTTACATTTTTTTAAAGCTTTCAGTTGGACAGAGTCCAGTACAATACACAGCAATTGTGATTCACAAAAATGCTTCGGGCAGTACACTATTAACACCATGACTCAGATTTGTGTGTCTGATCGGGAATTGTTTGGTGTACATTATAATATTAATAAAAAAATTGAGTGGTATAGCTTTAAATGTTGCTGTAGCACTCAGTGAATGTCCCTATCGGCCTGAGTTAGTTAAAACCTATCCGTCTGCCTGAAATCTAACTAGCTATTGTCTCACAAACTCTCTCAGACCCTACAGACCCTAACCTAGCTGTAGGATAAGACTGACTCTCTCTCTCTATCAGATGTCCTATCACAGAAATACATAACCCCAGAAAACATGTATTTCCTGGTTGGAATCTTATATAGTGCTTATGACATGTGTCAGTATAGTCCTACCTGATTTCCTAAGGCTGACTGACAGGAATTATGAGCAAGCCCACCTTCCAGGGTGCCACCCGAGGTCATGTGATGTTTCTTCTTCAACTTCTGTGCTGTGGTGTCTTCTGACCTGTAAAATGTTGGATGCCATTTCTATTCTCTTTTTTCTTAATAGATGTTTATAAAAGATCTTGTTGCCTGATAAAACTCTATAAACGTCATTACGGCTCCAAAAGTAGTGAAGCTAGCAGCTAAAGCTACCAGTTTTTAGTACATTTACAGGTTTTGCTTAAAAAGTTTTCTTCTACAAATGGCTAAAATATGAGTATGAAATTATTTTCCAATACTGCAGACTTGTTTATGGAGCAAATGAGTGTTTCGCGTAAACTGTTTTCCGCTGTCTCAAAAACAAACACATATGTACTGAACAGTTGGTTGTGCTTCTTAAAAGTACACGGGAGCAAGAATAGTAACAAAATAATTAATGTGAGACTACGTGAAAATCCCTCTGCTCACTAAAACACAGTCAAATTAATTAAAATGTTCCATTCTTTAAATATGGAGAAAATAGTTTTGTGGACAATCATTGTGTAATGCCAACAGTTTGATTCTAGAAAGATGAAGAGAATGTAACAGGATATTTCTATTTTTTTTATTTTTTATTTATTTTGTATTTACCCTTTATTAAACTAGAATTAAATCAGTGTTGACCATATGGTTATTTTTTAGAGGTTCATACAAGTTGTATCTTACACATTGGGTGTTTGAATTAATGGGTTTCTTATAAAAGTATGCTGAGCATGTGCACCTGATAGCAGGATAAACCCTATTAAACCAGACACAATGTCTAATAGGGTTGATCCTGATGATTAAAAAGATATGTGTCTTGTTAAAACCAGTTGCAGCATTCCTCAGACAAAAAAGATTATTTTATTATTTATTCAATTGAGGTCTGCAGTGCAACAAGGGGTAGGGTCTGTCCCCTCAGTGCACCTCAACTCCTCAGTGCTCCAGTGCTGTCTACGCCCCTGAGTGATCTCAAGCCCTCATTTACATAATTAGTAAAAGTCTTTTTCCCTGTGATTGCTGCAACCAGTTCTCACAAGACAGGTATCATTTTAATCGGCAGTATCAACCCTACCGGGAAGTATGTCTGGTTTCATAGGATTGATTCTGCTGACAGATGCTTTTCAACAAAATAACTTGCATCATAAGTAAATGAGCTGGCAAGTGTCCTCTGGTTGTTGCCTTGCCAGGGAAGCGACTTTGCTGTTGGTCAATAATCCCTCCGAAATCCCTTCTATCATCTCTATTGATGATCTGCATTCCCTCACATCAACTTTCTAACCAACTTTCAAATTCTATGCTGTACATTTTGGATTTGATTAGAAATAAGCGAAGTTTTGGAAAATTCAATTCGGCTGCTTCACCGAATTCTACAAAAAGAATTAGCTTTGTGATGAGTTACTTCATCACGGAGCGCATTTTTTGGTAAGTAGCACCATTCCCCATCATTGTATCCCTCCAATGCTGCGTTCATACATGATCACGGCATCTGAGAGTAATAATACAATGTAAAATTAACAGAAAAAAAAATTAAATCATACTTACCATCTCCATTTGCTAGCGATGGGCCGGCCGCCTTCATCTTGCTTGAAGATCTGGCACGAAATCTCGTGTGAAATCCCAGCATTCGTCACCATACAAGGGATTTCGGCCGAGATCTTCAATCAAGATGACAGCTGGCTAGTCTCGAGCAAATGGAGGAGGTAAGTATGATTTTTTTAGTTTTTTTACACTATTTTAGGTTAAATCTATTTGCTACCACGAAGCACGAGGAAATTCCGCTTCACGGCAAATTGAATTTATCCTGAAATTCGGATCGAATTCCACTTTGCTGGATTCGATTTACTCATCTCTAGATTTGATGCGTGCCCTGCTCTCTTCCACTCTAAGTGTGGGTTCACATGAAATTTTTCCCATCCGTTTAAAGTATACAAAAAATTTATACAGGGTGGGCCATTTATATGTATACACCTTAATAAAATGGGAATGGTTGGTGATATTAACTTCCTGTTTGTGGCACATTAGTATATGTGAGGGGGGGAAACTTTTCAAGATGGGTGGTGACCATGGCAGCCATTTTGAAGTTGGCCATTTTGAATCCAACTTTAGTTTTTTCAATAGGAAAAGGGTCATGTGACACATCAAACTTATTGGGAATTTCACAAGAAAAACAATGGTGTGCTTGGTTTTAACGCAACTTTATTCTTTCATGAGTTATTTACAAGTTTCTGACCACTTATGAAATGTGTTCAATGTGCTGCCCATTGTGTTGGATTGTCAATGCAACCCTCTTCTCCCACTCTTCCCACACTGATAGCAACACCGCAGGAGAAATGCTAGCACATGCTTCCAGTATCCGTAGTTTCAGGTGCTGCACATCTCATATCTTCACAGCACATATACTAATGTGCCACAAACAGGAAGTTAATATCACCAACCATTCCCATTTTATTAAGGTGTATCCATATAAATGGCCCACCCTGTACATTAAACGGATGCCATACAGTGGCACCTGTTCACCACAGAGTTCCATTGTAAAAAAAAAAGTATATATTTTTTTTACTTGACTCTGCAGGATACAAGAATGTGGTGTGCTGCGTTTTTGTATCCTTTTTTTCTAACGTATACGTCAAACGGAGGCATAAAACGTTATGTGAGTCCACTCTTATACAGATGAATTCAATATTTATGTGGTAGAGAGTGGTGCACACACTGTATGTCACTGAGGACATTGCTCACATTAGGGAAGTTCACTGTGCATGCGCTGAATCCAAGGTACACAGCGAAGGCATGCAATTTGAGGGTTGAGAAAGGTGTTGCTGAGCCATCAATCAAGATGGAAGGGAAGGACTACTGATGCACTCTTTCCTGGCAAGACAACACCCCGCAGACACCTGCCAGCTAATTTACATTTCAGGTAGAATTACACTTCTTTTTGGGGGGCATAAATGCCAAATTGATATTTTTAGAATTGATTTTATGGTACCTGCAAAGTGGTGTTAGTGGTTTGTAAGGGTAAATATTGCTGACAGAGTCCCTGTAATTTAATATACTTTTTTAACCCCTTCCCGACCGCAATCCGTATATATACGTGATAGCTGCACATACCCCGTGCAGCTACCACGTATATAAACGTTCTGGCAGCTCTTTAATCCAAGCGCTGCAAAGCGCTTGGAATAAAGCTTCTGCCCCTGCCCTGCTGCTGTCACGGACAGCATACAGTGCAGTAATGCCGGCAAGGGACCAATCAGAGTGGCCCCTTGCCGGAAATTGATCTGATTGGTTAGTCTGTGCAGACTAACCAATCAGATCGAGGCAGTGAAAAAATGCCAGTTTCAGGCTCTGATCTGCACTCTGCAGATCAGAGCCTGAAATCACATAGTGTCCTCGTGCCCCCCCCCCCCGATCTGTTCCCCCTCGATCTGTGCCCCTCCTTGTGTCCGCCTGCACCTGTCTCCACAGTGCCCTGATGTCCGCCCCTCCTTGAGTCCGCCCCCTCCCCGCCCCATACATTCCTCCTGCTGCCCCACCTCCCTCAATGCTGGCCGCGACACCCCCCCCTTCCAGTGCTACCCCCGATACGTTCGGTCCCCCTGCTGTGTGTGATGGCAGCGGCTTCATTCCTGAGCCGCCGCCATCAGCAGAGAGTGTCAGCTGTATGCTGACACTCTGCTGTAACCCCATAGATGCCGCGGCAGCTGTTGCCACCTACAGGGCATCTGATTGTATTTTACTTTGCAATGCAAGAGCATTGCAAAGTATAGTACAGCCATCAGCCCCACTGGATCTTCAAAATCCAAGAGGGACTTGATAAAAAAAGAAAATGTGAAAAAAAAGTAAAAATAATAAAAATAAAAATGTTAAAAAAATAAATAAATTGCCTTTTCCTATAAAAAATGAAAAAAAAAATACACATATTAGGTATCACCGCATCCGTAACGACCATCTCTATAAAGAAATCACATGATAGACCCCGTCCGATAAACACCATAAAAAAATAAAAATAAAAACTGTATAAAAAAAAGCCATTTTTGTCACCTTACATCACAAAAAGTGCAACAGAAAGCGATCAAAACGGCGTATGACCCCCAAAATAGTCCCAATCAAACCGTCACCTCATCTCGCAAAAACTGATACCCTATTTTAGACAATCGCCCAAAAAATACAAAAGCTATGGCTCTCAGACTATGGAGACTATGCTATTATTGTGTAAAACTTAAATAAATAATAAAAAGTATACATATTAGGTATTGCCACATCCGTAACGATCTGCTCTATAAAACTGTCACATGACCTAACCCCTCAGATAAACGCTGTAAAAATAAATAAATAAAAACTGTTTCAAAACCAATTTTTTGGTCACCTTGCCCCATAAAGTGTAATAATGAATGATCAAAAAATCCTATGTACCCAAAAATGGTACGAATAAAAAACTCAACTCTTTCTGCAAAAAACGAGCCCCTGCACAAGACGATCGGCAGACAAATAAAAAACATATGGCGTTCAGAAAATGGACACACAAAAACAAAAATTATTTTTTAAATTTGCTTTATTATGTAAAACTGAAACAAACAAAGAAAGTAGACATATTTGATATCATTGCGTTCGTAACAACCTGCTCTATAAAAATAGCACATCATCTACCGTCAGATGAATCTTGTAAAAAAAAAGTGCCAAAACAGCCATTTTTCAGTTACCTTGCCTCATAAAAAAATTAATATAGAGCAATTAAAAATCATATGTACCCCAAAATAGTACCAATAAAACTGGCACCTTATCCCCTAGTTTCCAAAATAGGGTCACTTTTGGGGAGTTTCTAAAACTGTAAGGGTGCATCAGGGGGGCTTTAAATGGGAGATGACATCTAAAACCAGTTTAGAAAAATCTGCCTTCCAAAAACCATATGGCGTTCCTTTCCTTCTGCACCCTGCCGCGCGCCCTTACATCAGTTTAAACCGCAGAATCTGGGCAATAAATGTTGAGTTTTGTTTGGCTGTTAACCCTCAATGTGTTAAAGAAATAAATTTAATAAAATGGAAAATCTGCCAAAAAAGTGAAATTTTGAAATTTCATCTCCATTTTCCTTTAATTCTTGTGGAACACCTAAAGGGTTAACAAAGTTTGTAAAACTTGAGGGGTGTAGTTTCTACAATGGGGTCATTTATGGGCGGTTTCCACTATGTAAGCCTCACAAAGTGACTTCAGACCTGAACTGGTCCTTAAAAAGTGGGATTTGGAAATTTTCTTAAAAATTTTAGGAATTGCTTCTAAACTTCTAAGCCTTCAAACGTCCTAAAAGAAGAAGCAGAGAAATTGAAATTTTGTAAATTTGGGATTTTTTTTATAAATAAAGGTGAAATATATTGACTCAAATTTATGACAATTATGAAGTACAATATGTCACGAGAAAACAATCTCAGAATGGCTTGGATAAATAAAAGTGTTCCAAAGCTATTACCACATAAAGTGACACATGTCAGATTTGTAAATTTTGACCTAGACACTGGGGCATCAATGACCCTTGGTCATGAAAGGGTTAAATAACAGTGTGGTGTCATATTATCTGAAATCGTAAAATCAAATAATTTTACATGTATTAAATTGTTTATTTGTAATTGCTAAGAATAACATTCACATTTAAAAAATAATAATAATAATTCTACATTTGAGATAACTCACCAAAATATGAGGAAAAATAAATCCTATTCACTTTATCCAAAAATAAAAATTGGATGGGTCTTTAAGAAACCTTAAATCAGGATTTGAAAAACGATTAAATGTCATTCTTCATGCCAGAGAATAGTTCGGGTACATTGATCTCAATTAGAATATAATATGATCTTGACCAGTAAAACTTTGAAGCATATTGAAAGCATTATGCGGTAACATTAATGAAGTTGATTTTCAAGCCCTGCTGAAGAACAAATTTATAGTTAATAGAATAATAAAATCGCAACGTAACAATAATTTCTACCTAAAGCAAAACATTCCTCCTAGATGTCCTAGTTATCTTAGTCTGCGACTGTAGGCAAGATATTCTGAATGTCAGCAAGTAATGCCCAGCCTTCTGCAGACCCTGAATGACCTGGGTCTGTAGATGACCCTGTTGAAAGGACCTTGGACTATTATCTGCAGTAATGCACAAGTAGTACAGCATATAAGGAGTCTGGAACTCTAGTTTTTATTTCCCTCCTGCCCTTGTTCCTCCTCCTGCTGTGCTAGCATAATAGAGAGAAAGTTAAAGGAGAGAAACGGGAGATATGTGGAGCTAGACTACCCTAAAAAATTGCTATAGCAAGCGCTTTTTCCAATCTTCAGCAAAATTCTGATTGAAATGCAAATTGTGCTGTAAAGTGCTGAGTGGGGCATGAATTTCAGCTGTAGGAGCTCAGGCCCTCCCCTTGCCAGTGCCTAAGCCTGCCTTCATGAAGAGTCCAAGCTTACCTCACAGTTCATAGTGACACCTCTTGCCCTTTTATATACACCCCTCCTCTGCAACATCACATAGCTGCCCAAACATTTGTTTCCTGGACCTTCTCGTAGAAATCTTTCACATGTGCAGAGCAGGAGACTGCCTGTGCTGGTGCACTCAGTGCCCTACTGAGGGCATCGGACTCAACCCCTTATTTCCATATTAGTAGGGCACTCAGTGTGGTACGCCTGCAGCTAAAGGAAAATCGAAGTCCACTGTGAAAATTTTTAACTTTTTTAATCTTTCCCAATATATATGAAGCCATAATAAACTTTTGGAAAAAGTTTTGGAAAAGGTTGCTATTATTATGCCCCACATCAGTTCAAGACAGTTTCCAACTGTTTCTAGACCTGAATGAATATGTGAGCAAACAAAATCTCATGCAACACTTTACCATCACTGAAAGAAATAGAAAGAAACTTGTGACATCGGATACATCTTCCGGTGATACTATATCTCCTTATGGAGAGTGCCTAATTGATGTGAGGAGTCATATAGGCCAGAAAATGCTCTCTGGGAAGAAGGTATGAAAATGAGCTGTCAACAAGCTCTGCCTCTAATACAGCAGATGTAAGGCAGCTATCCTATAAGTCAATGTTCGACCCTTTAAACAGGCCTTGAAAACATGACTTGGATAATAATTAAGCCAGTACCTCATCTGCAGACAGCTATTTCTGGGTGATTGCCCCTAATCAGTGCAGAGCAGAGAGCTCTGGCTTAACTGGGTGAGAGGCCTAAGTCAAGATTCAGGAGATACCAAGATAAGCCAGTGCTCTCTGATATGTACTGATCAGGAGCAATCACCCAACAACAGCTGTAGGAGCTCAGGCCCACCTCTTACCAGTGCCCAAGCCTGCCTTCATGAAGAGTCCAAGCCCAGCTCATATTTCACAGTGACACCCCTTGCCCATTATGTACGCCCTCTCCTCTGCAACATCATAACATCATATTGCTTGCCCAAACTCAGACCGCCTGTTTCCTGGACCTTCTCATAGAAATCTTGCACATATGCAGATGAGGTGTTGGCTTAATTATTATCTAAGTCAATGTCTTCAAGAAATGTTTAAAAGGTCAAATATTGACATATAGGATAGCTGCAGAGCTAAATAAGAGCCAATTTACATAATTTTATCAGGTTTATCTTCAAATAATGTATTCACTTCTGGGCTTTACATGCTATAAAGGAGAGCTTTAAAGGGTGACCATTTTATTCAGTGGGATGGAAGGTCTCTCTCTTACAATAAGAGACCTAAAAATTGGGCTTGTTCAATCTGGGGGGAAAAAGGCACCTTAGAGGTGATCTCATGTACATGTATAAATAAATACATGTGGGGTCAATACAAAGAACTGATACAGGATTTATGCATTCCAATACTTTACAATGGACCAGGGGACCTTCATTACATGCGGAGAAAGGATTACAGGAAAGGATTCTTTACAGTTAGAGTAGTCACACTATATAATGTCCTACCCCAAGAGATAGTAATAGCAGATACCATGGGCCAGATTTATCATTAGCTCAAGTCAGAATAATGGAGTGAAAAAGTCGCAAATTTTTGAGCAATCACTAAAACTGCGCAAAAATTTGCAACTTTTTTCTGCTCTGCACTATGCTCGCCAGTTTTCTGAAAGTGGGCGTGTTCTCTTATGTAAATTAATCTCTAGACAGATTTACTATAGAGACTATTTAAAAAGTCGCAAAAAAGTCGCAAAAAAGTCGCAAAAAAGTCTTATGAGACTTTTTAATAGAACATGCGACTTTTTCGTAAAGACGTGCGACTTTTTCGTAAAGATGTGCGACTTTTGTAAAGCTACTTACTGACGGATAAACTGCTACCGTCAAACCACATTTATTACAGTCTTAAAGGGCCGTTCATAAATCTGACTTGGCTAAAACTGACTTTAGCCATATGTGAAAGGGGAGTGAGCTGTCCGAGTAATGATATATCTGGCCCCATGTCTCCATTCACAAATGGCTACATGCTTATCAAATGGTAAACAGCATTGAGAGCTATAATTAATCTAATAATTAATGTTGTATAATTGATGGGGAAATGTTGAACTTAATGGAACTGTGTCTGGGGTCACATCACGCTTTTACAATCTGCTTAAAGGGGTTCTCAGGGCTTTAAAATATTGATGACCTATCTTCAGGATAGGTCATCTATATCAGATCGGTGGGGGTCCGACTCCCAGCACCCTTGCCGATCAGCTGTATGAGGAGAAAGTGTGCATGTGCCGTCTCCCCTCTGTCTTCCTGCTTGCTGCAGCTTTGCCTATACATAGCAGCAGGAAGAGAGAAGGGAGACAGCACGTGAACACTGCATGCACCTTCCCTTCATACAGCTGATCGACAGGGGGGCTGGGTGTCGGAACCCCCGCAGATCTGGTAGTGATGACATATCCTGAGGACAGCATACAAACATAAGTTGACAGCAACATACCCAGAAGTGAACTTTATTCACAGTGGGTCCATGAAAAAATGTGCAATAACGGCAATAAAGTGCAACGTTTCGACTACATAGTAGTCTTTATTAATGCTAGATAAAGACTACTATGTAGTCGAAACATTGCACTTTATTGTCGTTATTGCATATTTTTTCATGGACCCACTGTGAATAAAGTTCACTTCTGGGTATGTTGCTGACAGCCTTCTCTCGGTCAGCATTTGCTCATTAATCCATCAGTATTGCTAATGCCCAAAAAAACGGGAGTGGATGTAAAACAGAGATGACACATGAATGGAATATTTGCATGTCTTCTGTGTTTTGTACCAACTCCTGCTTTTGGCTACCAAATCATAAGCCAATTCTGATGTTACCGTACAGGCCTTACAGCTGCTACACAGACAGGATCCATTGTGTGTCTCATTTTTCCTTCCTTCTGACAGATCAGAAGAAAGGTCAAATAAATCATTATCTCAGCCAGGCTGAAAGGTAAAATAGTGGCCCAGTCATGAAGTGGGGAGGGTGTGAACAGCATGAGAAGTCCAAAGAGTGGCTCTATGACATAGTGGTGAGGTGGAAGTAGCATGAGGAGGCCACAGAATGGCACAATGACAGAGTCTGGCGAAGGCGACAGTAACAGCATCAGGAGGATACCACAGAGTGGCAAGGTGACACAGTGTGGAGATGGCAGCAGCATGAGGAGACCACAAAGTGGCAAGGTGACATAGTTTGGAGGTGGCGGCAGCATCCGGAGACCACAGAGTGGCAAGTTGACGTATTGTGGAAATGGCAGCAGCAGGATACCACAGAGTGGCAAGGTGACATAGTGTGGAGATGGCAGCAGCAGTATGAGGAAACCACAGAGTGGCAAAGTGACATAGTGTGGAGTAGTGATGAGCAGCAGGGGCAATATATTCGAATTCGCAATATTTCGCAAATATTTTGTAGAATATTCATCATATATTTGAGAATTAGAGATTATATTCTTGATTGCGAAAATCGGCAATGTAATATTCGTGTAATGTGAGCAAAATACAAGTGTGGGTCACCTATGCTGCATTTTTCAAACTAGTATAAGTTTCCTGAGACTGGAGAAAATGGTTGACATGGCAGAACATTAGAATAGCTTTATTTGCAGATAGAGTGCTCCAATATGTTCACGCTTGCGAATTTACAGCAATATCTGCTACACTATAGATCAATCTAACCTACACTGACTATCTCCCCTTAACTATCTGAAATATATATATATATATATATATATATATAAATATAAGTTATTTGTCTAATGTAATAACACAAAGCGCAGAGCACAGCATTGATACTGCTGTCTCTTTCATAACTGCAATAAAGTTTTTAGAAAATAGCTGCTGGGGAGGTTCTTATATACAGTCCTGATCAAAAGTAAATTAAGACCACTTGAAAAATGGCAAAAAAATCATATTTTGCATTGTTGGATCTTAACATGGTTCCAAGTAGAACTTCAACATGCAACAAGAAGAAATGAGAGGGAGACAAAACATTTTTTGAGCATTCAATTCATTGAAAAAAACGATTAAACTGAAACAGGCTGTTTTTCAGCTGATCCAAATTTTAGGACCACATGCCTTTAAAAAAACAAATCTGTGCAAAGATGTGGATTCATTGTCATTTTCTGTCAGGTAGTCACACTTTGTGATGGCAAAGGCAAAAAAAACTATTTTTTAACATGGTCGGCTTGTTGAACGGCATAAGCAGGGTCTCTCACAGAGCGCCATCGCTGCTGAGGTGGGACGCAGTAAGACAGTCATTTGGAATTTCTTAAATGATTCTGAGGGTTATGGAACAAAAAAGTCAAGTGGAAGACCCCAAAAAATTTCATCAGCACTGAGCCGGAGGATCCAATTGGCTGTCCGTCAAGACACTGGACGATCCTCGACCCAAATTAAGGCCCTTACTGGTGCCGCCTGCAGCCCCATAACCATCAGACGGGATTTGAGACTGAAGGGCTTCAAAAACAAAAAACATCTTCAAAGACCTCGTCTCCTTGAACGCCACAGAACTGCTTGTTTGGACTTTGCAAGAGAGCACCAAACATGGGACATTAAAAGGTGAAAGAAAGTTTTATTCTATGATGAGAAAAAATGTAACCTTGATGGTCCTGATGGTTTCTATCGTTACTGGCATGACAAGCAGATCCCACCTGAGATGTTTTCTACGCGCCACAGTGGAGGGGGCGCCATAATGGTCTGGGGTGTTTTTTCCTTCAGTGGAACAATGGAGTTTCAGGAAGTGCAGGGGCATCAAACGGCCGCTGGCTATGTCCAGATGTTGCAGAGAGCATTCCTCATGACTGAGGGCCCTCGTCTGTGTGGTAACGACTGGGTTTTTCAACAGGACAACGCTACAGTACACAATGCCCGCAGTACAAGGGACTTCTTCCAGGAGAATAACATCACTCTTTGGGCCCATCCTGCGTGTTCCCCTGATCTAAATCCAATTGAGAACCTTTGGGGATGGATGGCAAGGGAAGTTTACAAAAATGGACAACAGTTCCAGACAGTAGATGGCATTCGTGCGGCCGTCTTCACCACTTGGAGAAATGTTCCCACTCACCTCATGGAAACGCTTGCATCAAGCATGCGGAAACAAATTTTTGAAGTGATAAACAATAACGGCGGAGCTACTCATTACTAAGTTCATGTTTAGAAGTTGGATTTCTGTTTTGGGGGGGTTTATTTTTTTTTTTTGGAGGTGTGGTCCTAAACTTTTGAACAGCTGAAAAACAGCCTGTTTCAGTTTATTTGTTGTTTTCATTAAATTGAATGCTCAAAAAATGTTTTGTCCCACTCCCATTTCTTCTTGTTGCATGTTGAAGCTCTACTTGGAACCTTGTTAAGATCCAGCCATGCTAAATATGATTTTTTTCCATTTTTCAAGTGGTCTTAAACTTTTGATCAGGACTGTAGTAAGGGGGACGCAACTTTTCTATTGGTTGCTAGGGATGTTGCTAAGCTTAGCTTATTGGTTGCTAGGGATCGCTATTGGTTGCTAGGGATGTTGCTAAGCTGACCTTCTCATTGGTCCACAAGCTAGAAGAAGGGAGGGATGATCACCTGATGTGTACTGTGTAAAAAAAACGAATATTCGAATTTACGAATATATAGCGCTATATTCTAAATATTAGAAAATTCTCGAAGTACCAATATTCGCGATAAAAATTTGCTTTTCAACTATTCGCGCTCAACACTAGTGTGGAGATGGCAGCAGCAGGAGACCACAGAGTGGCAAGGTGACATAATGTGGAGATGGCAGCAGCAACAGTATACCAAAGAGTGGCAAGGTGACATAGTGTGGATATGGCAGCAGCATGAAGAGACCACAGAGTGGTAAGGTGACATAGTTTGGAAGGTGGCGGCAGCATCAGGAGACCACAGAGTGGCAAGGTGACATAATTTGGAGATGGCAGCAGCAGCTGCATCAGGAGACTCCAAAGTGACCCGTTAACAGAGTGGGGCAGTGGGTGGCAATACCAGTACCCGCTGATGAAGGTGGGTGAAATAAGGAGCACTTGGCATTAGATGTGTGGCATGAGACAGGTTGCAGCATCAGAGCAGTAGCGGAGGCAGGTAGCCAGAAGAAACCGTTCTCTTTTATCAAAGTGTTGGTGTGGCACCATGGATGATCTAGTCTGATGCATCAGGAATTGGTGGTTGGAAAATCCTGGCTGATCCACACCTGATTCATCTTGACAAAGGTCAGTCTCTCCACATTTTGGGTGGACAGGCGAGTTCTCCTTGGGGTAACTATGGCCCCTGCCCCCCCCCCCCCCGGTCAGTCATACGAGAGGATAGACGATGGCGCAGATAGGTAGCGACCAACTGACTACATAGGGTGTCTCTGTAGTTGTTCAATTTGTCCTCCCTCTCAGTTGGTGTAAAACAGGCCCCCATTCTGGACCGGTAGCGAGGGTCCAAAAGGTGGAGAGCCATAAGTCATCCCTCTGCCGAATGGTGACAATTCGGCTGTCACTACGCAACCAAGTGAGCATGCATCATGCCATTTGTACAAGTGACTCAGAGGGACTTCCTGCCTCCATCTCCACTGCATACTGCCACTATGTGTCTGGGTCCTCTGTCTCATCTTCCTCCTCACCCTGTAGCTCCTCTGGCTGCTCCTGCTCTTCCTCTCCTGTCAGCTGAGCAGAAAAAAACAACCATTTAGCTACACATTGCCTGTGCTCCAATGTCCTCCTCCCCCTCCTCCTCCTCTTCCAGTTCAGCCCCCACAGGGCTCATGTGGCCATGAGGTCGAGGCGCCACGTCTCCTGTCCCCTGACCAGCCATAGTTACCAGCATCTGTTCCAGGACATGAAGCAGTGAAATGATGTTGTTCATTCTGTAGTCCTGGCGACTGACAAATAACCTGAGAAGTCCTGGGGGTCTCAATGAACAATTGTCATTTGGCAGTTTTTTATAGTCAGTATTATTTCCCATTTATGTTTGTTTTCTTTGGTTTCTTGTCAATTATTTTGAATGATTTGAATTTTTTCACAAATGCACCCTTGGGTTACCTTCTTTTATTTTCTTTTTTTCTTGTTCTGGTCTTTCTGTTATGGAGGTCTTAGATATCTAAATATAGGCTGTAATCAGGATCATAAAGGTCCATGATGATTTGTATAAACTGATAAGTCTCACAGGAGGGTCCTAATCAACATGGATTACCCCCTGTAAGTTTTTCCTCGCTCTCTTTTGTAGGATGTGGACCAATTTTGAGTATTTATTGAAATAGGGATAATACAAAAATGCATAGTATATATCCCTTTAAAGTACGGTCCCCATATGTTATCTCATTTCCCACCTCCCCTCCCCCCTCCACTCCTATGGGGGCATGTGTACTGGATATGTTGCATATAAGGCGACAGTTTTTAATCAAACACTGAGACGCCTTTCATCCTAGAGCCTACATCAAAGCCCAGGTCTCCTTGAGGGTCCCTATCTCAGGGACTACAGATATCCTGATTTTTGGATGTCTATCCATCAGGATCCGCATCTATATTTGAGGATCCTGTGTAAGCTTGATATTGTTCTGTCCCCTGACGAACCAGTATTTGATTGCTGGGGAAACGCTGCATCGGGACGTGTTGGGACGTGTTTTTTTTTTTTCATAACTGTCACACTTATCTAGCAGAACATACCTTTTTTTTGTATGATCCTATATTTATTTATGTATCACCTCATTGTAGGGTTTGTATAGGTGATTACTAGAATAGGTACAAGGACAGGGAACCTCCACCATTAGGGGGTGTCCCTGGGCTGAGGGTTAGTTAGGGTGCAATAGGGAGAGAGTAGTAATTCCTATACTCACCCTTCATACTAACTCCTGTATTTGTCATCTTAAAAGATCTATATACTACCCTTGTGATCAACATTTCCGTAGATTAATCAATGGTTCTACAAACTGTCAGTAACACAGAGGAATTATGAGCCCTCGAGTTTATGTGCTTATTTATATCTAACATATGATCTATGTGTTGACAGTTTATAGTTTGCATCAGATTTATCAACTGTATGTATATATATATTTTTTTGACCTGTGTCTGAGAGATTGAAGGGCCTATTTTTGATGTATTCTCAGCTTTTAGAGGTGTTTAATAAAAGTAAAATTTTATATGCAGGAAAATGCATATACACTTTCGCTAGAAATAACTTCAACAGTGCAGTGCGTATATATTTTTCTTGTTGTACTGAAATACACCCTATATGCTGTCACCAGAAATAACTGCAACAGTGCAGTGTGTATATATATTTCTTTTTTTTACTGAAATACGCCCCTATACGCTTTTAACAGAAATAAATGCAACAGTGCAGTGCGTATATATATATTTTTTTGTGAAATACGACCCTATACACTTTTAACAGAAAAAACTGCAACAGTGCAGTGCGTATATATTTTCCTTTTTTTACTGAAAAAACGCCCCTATACGCTTTCACCAGAAATAACTGCAACAGTGCAGTGTGTATATATTTTTCTTGTTGTACTGAATTGCGTCCCTATACACTTTCACCAGAAATAACTGCAAAAGTGCACTGTGTGTATATTTTCCTTTCTTTGCTTAAATACGCCACTATACTCTTTGACCAGAAATAACTGCAACAGTGCAGTGCATATCAATTTGTCTTGTTGTACTGAAATACGCCCTTATACGCTTTCAACAGAAATAACTTCAGAAGTGAAATGCGTATATATTTTTCTTGTTGTACTGATTAAGATACTAAGATATAAGCCACTAAAGGCTTTTCAACATAGCACTTGCAGCCGAATAACAAATAGCTGGAATGACAGAGCTGTCTAATGACTATTTGGATCACCAAATAATCGTTCTCTGCACTTGTAAATCACTTTCCTATCAATGTCCCTAGTGCCTTCTGACGTCTCTCCATGCACTAAGATGCTGTGAAATGATTCCTATCATTTCCCTGCACTTATAAATCTTTTTTTTTTATCTTTTTTTTCCCGAAATTGTTTTTTCACTTGCTGTCGCTGCACTCTGAACACTGGAAAATCTCTGACTGTAAGATGGCCGACATATTTAAAGGGCTGTGACATTACAGGGCTGGCTGCTGATTGGCTGCATGCAGTCATGTAAATCTGGGTGTTCCCGCCTTCCCAGAGTTCCTTGTTCCATGTCCTCAGTCCTCACATGTGTAGCCGCCATTTTAGAAAAATTGCGATTCGTTACCATGAAGCGGGAGGAAATTAGCATTCATTGCGAATCAAATTTTTCCTGAAATTTGGATCAAATTCCACTTCATCAGCTTCGATTCGCTCATCTCTATATAGTACCATTGTAAAAAAAAAAACATATACATTTTTTTTTTCCAGACTGCATGGTGTGCTACGCTTTTGTGCCTTCTTTTTTTCCAATGTATACGTTAAACAGATGAAAAAAAAACGTTATGTGAACCCAACTCAAATCAACCTATGTAATATAGTCCATCTACAGAGGCATCATATCTATTGAAACTGTAACACAGTATCACACGCTTAGCCTGGTTTTTTGCTTGCATTGCACTCTATAGAAACAGCTGCGCAGTTGAACTTAATGCCTTTCCATTTAGAGATCTGGTCAATTAAAGGTTGCTGAAACATTCGTGCTAACAATACAATCAATATCTGCAATTTGGCAGCTGTCAGTCTCAAGTTAGCACTAAGCAATATAGCTGCAGTCTCCTATGTGGAATGCATTATGCGTATCATGAGAGAGCTAGAGACATCTGTGGAATAAAGGTAAACATTTTATTACTGATCTGTGGGAAATTCTCAACAGAGTTTAGGATCTTTATAAAATGAGAGCTGACGGGAATGGTAAATGGTACAATATTATTCTACATAGACTACAGGAACTTGGAATTTGCCCCGAGGATTCTACCTATAAAGAGGCGCTGAGCACATTGCTAAAATTTAGCTGAATGATCCTTGTCAATACAATTAGCAATGACTGGAATGATGTACAGTATGGTCAGCTGGCCTATTTAAGCACTGGTTTGAATGCAATAGATAAAATCACCTAATGTACATTCTTATTTGAAGGTAATGCGATTCTTAATAATACTCTAAATTCATACATACATATATATTGTTATGCTGGCAACCCATGCCGAACACTGCTTCACTATCCTGGGCAGGCACGGGTATCGCCCTACTCACCCTTGGTGTATTGGGGCTAGTATTCAGTCAAGCCTCTCTGTGGTACTGTAAAGGTTAACCTTCCCTCTCACTTTCTGTCCACCTGCTGACTAAGGTGCTGATCGACCCTCCTATTTATTGTGGGCACTTTGTTGCCTCGCTTTGCCTGGGATTATGTATTCTAGTATTTGCTATTGAATGTGTGCTTTTACAGTATGTCTGTCGACCCATGTATGAACCTGTTAACCGACTCTGATCCTCTACTGCCTGCTCTGACTTTGGATTTGTTTTGTAGATACCCACGTACTCTGCCTGCCTTGATCGCAGCCTGTCTTCTGCTTACAGGTATTGTCTGCTCCTTCAGTGCTTTACGCCTGTGTCTCTGACTCCCATGAGTCGGCTGCCAACTACACCGAGGCTATTCTAAGAGATTGTGGCCTGAATAGTTCCCCTTAGCAAAGTCCAGATCCCTGTATAAGGGTTAAAGGGTGAATACTAGGGGATCACCAGGACAATGTCGTTAGGTTCAGCCCAGATCATGTTAGGAAAATATACTCTTCCATCCCTACTGAACATCACACCACATGTCTTGCTGTTGTACACAATTTACTTAATCTCATACCCACTGGACAACAGTTATGTCACCTGATGTATTGGGCAAAGAGTGGACCACAGTGCTGCAAAGAGTATTTTTAAGATTGTGAGTATATAAACATAGTTTTTTGTTTTCTAATATCCTGTAAAATAAATGGGTCCCAAGATTCACCTCTAGTAAGTCTCAACACTATTTAAGGTGTATTATAGTTAGAAGAAGTTATCCCCTATCCACAGGGTAAGTGATAACTATAAGATCGTGGGGTTTCAACTGCTTGGACTCCCACTGATCATGAGAGCTGGATGCCCATATCCCGAAATGAATGGAGCAGCTCTTTGATCATGTACCGTGCCAAACCTCTCATTCTCAAATAGTTGAGCACCGTACCCTGCTATCTTTGATAGTCCCATAAAGAATGAATGGAGCAACATGGCACATGCTCGACCAACCACTCCATCCATTCTCTCGATTGGTGGGGGTCCCAGCAGTCACAACCCAACTTATCTAACAGTTATTCCCTATCTTCTGGTTAGGAAGGGGTTTAACCTCAGAAAGACCATAATATCTTCAAAGCCATCTCCTCTGAATTAGCTTTTATAGACATTTCAATTGTGATTACAAGAGCTGAAAGAATGAGGAGGCAATAGTTTTGTTTGAATTTTTCAATATTGTAGAGAAGTTAAAAGAGCACACTAAGTAAAAGAAGTGCCAGTCAAAAGTTAGCATCATTACATCACACAATTAGATGAAATTAACATAATAGTGTGAAATATGTACCATAAAATTATATGATAGTGCCCTTTAATTTATGTGCTTAAAGTGTAAAATTAAATTAATCTATTAAGGAATAATGATTGAAATGAATATGTGATATTGATTGCCTGAGATGATTAGTTTGAACAATTTTACCTAATTATCATGTGTCTATAAAGAAACATTTTATGAGCAAATGAAGCTGAAATTTTATATAAAGTCTGTAGAAAAACGAAAATACTTTGTGAATAGAAAGTTTTAACATTCATATCATAAAGTGTACATGAGGAATAACGCTATATTTCATGTATCCTGTATTTTCACCAGTATTTCTTTCTGGAGGCCTCATCTCTAATTGTCAGCTACATGAACAAAGTCAGCAGAGACTACCTACTATGATGTTTTCCATGTATAGCACACATAGAGAAGAGAGGATCCTGCTCCTCTATCTCTCTGTGGCACATATGTAGCATGGAGGAAATAATACAAGAATACTAAGCAGTGTAGCTGTGAATGAATTGAGGCGAGGTAGAAAATGCAGCAACATCGCTATGTGTCTATTTTTCCTGCTGTGCATCTGATCCCTCTTCCCTAACCTCTCTATAGACTTCTATGGGCAACAGCTCTAATGTCACCTTAAAGTAAACTGCCTAACATCTTCACCGAATGGAGGACATAATATTGCAACATAATACAGCAGTACTAACTGAGCAGTATAGCTGTGAATACAGCACTGGGGTTATGTAGATGATGCAAAAATGTCTATGTATGTCACTTTCTCATTCTTCAGCTCTCCTCTCCTCTCCTTGCTCTATAGATTTCAATGGACAGAGGTTGTGACCTGATATTGCAATAAGATACTAACTTGTGATCCATGCAGGAAGCAGAGGCAACTAAGTACATGGGACAGGTCAGGCTGCACAATCTTAAACAATATACATATACCATTAAAAGAGTTGTACTGTACCTTATGGTGTATCAATAGGATATGCCCAAAATATATAATATCCCACCTCTGGGACCTGCTCCTGTCTTAACTACAGGGCCACACCTCTTTCCATTCCATCCATTTGTGGGACAGCCCCATTCTTGAGACAGGAGCAGGTCTCAGATTTGGGACCTGCACCTGTTGGACATTTATGGCATATCCTTTTTATATACCATACATTTCCAGATGGGAATACCCGTTTAAAAGTTCAAATCAAGTGATATTCAGTAACAAGACTAAAGAACAGGGAGTAGAAGGCAGAAAATGAAAACCAGCATGGTTGAATAAAAGGAAAACAAGAGGGATGAAAAAAAATGGCAAGGTCAGCTCATATTGCCGATTGGGGCTGATTATTAGTGATGCACGAACATTGGACGGGAACGCGATCAAATGTTTGCGAACTGCAAAGTTTGCAGCAGGCCCCATTCGCTTTAATGGTAGGCGAACCTGAAAAACCTTCAGCATATATTTCCAGCCACCAAATACTTAGTAGAAGTGCACAAATAGTTCCACAACATGGACAGTGACATACTAGAGGGGGATTAATGACAAAAATTCCAACAAAAAATATGTGTCTTAATCAGGGGACATTTGTATGCATCTTAAAGGGAAATTATCTGAAATGCGCCATGTCGGACCCTAGAAAAATTTAATTTTAGGCCACGGGAGTACGGGCCTTAAAAATTAGGCATTCACCTAACATAAAATAAATTCTGATCATGTGGTTCGAGGTACATTATGCATCAATAGCTAAAAATTTTACTGTAGGCCACTGGACTACAGGCCCCGAACATTAAGCATTCGCCGAACAGAAATGATCAAGTGATTATGTGGCTGGAGGTATATTACATGGTCAATGGATATCAATTTTACTGCAGACCAATACAAATACATATGTTTAAAAGAACTAAAAAAAAAAAATTGAATAAAAAATATGGCTAACAAAATTCCCCCTCTTGAAAATAACCCTAATGATAATAGTTGAAATTCGATAACACATGGTCGTCACTGGTGTTGAATTCCTCCGAGGCTGCAACAATTATTCATTCAGCATACAGAAAAGAACAAGTAAGTATGTGGCTGGAGGTAGATTACATGGTCATTGGATATCAATTTTACAGCAGGCCAGTGGACTACAGGCCCCAAAAGTTATGCATTCATCGTACAGAAAATAACAAATAAGTATGTGGCTGGAGGTAGATTACACGGTCATTGGATATGAATTTTACAGCAGGCCAGTGGACTACAGGCCCCAAAAATTATTCATTCAGCAGAAAGTAAAGAACAAGTAAGTATATGGCTGGAGGTAGATTACATGGTCATTGGATATCAATTTTACAGCAGGCCAGTGGACTACAGGCCCCAAAAGTTATGCATTCATCGTACAGAAAATAACAAGTAAGTATGTGGCTGGAGGTAGATTACACGGTCATTGGATATGAATTTTACAGCAGGCCAGTGGACTACAGGCCCCAAAAATTATGCATTCAGCAGAAAGTAAAGAACAAGTAAGTATGTGACTGGAGGTAGATTACACGGTCATTAGATATTTTACAGCAGGCCAGTGGACAACAGGCCCCAAAAATTATGCATTCAGCGTACAGGAAAGAACAAGTAAGTATGTGGCTGGATATCTATTAGACAGTCAATGGATATGAATTTTACTGAAGGCCAGTACAAATACAGGTCAAATACATATGTTTAAAAGAACTAAAAATATAAAATTGGATTAAGAATATGACTAACAAAATCCCCCCTCTTGAAAAAAACCCTAATAATAATAGTTGAAACACATGGTCGTCACAGGTGTTGAATTTCTCAGAGGTCCAAAACATTAGGCATTCACTGGACAGAAAAGGCCTTTTATGCTACTGTATTTACCTAAGACAGGGACCATTATTTGTTCTGGTTGGTGGTGGATATTTGTGGGCTATCATGAGGGAATTCAATTAAATGTGGTCGACTGGTCACATGTGTTGAATTCCTCCAAGATCCATGCCTCATTTATTTTTAGAAATTTTAGGTAGTCCACACTGTCGTGAGCTAGGCGAGTGCGCTTATTGGTCACGATCCCCCCTGCTGTGCTGAACGTCCTTTCAGACAGGACACTGGACGAGGGGCAAGACAAAAGTTCCATGGCAAATTGTGCAAGCTCTGGCCACAGGTCAAGCCTGCACAACCAGTAGTCCAGGGGTTCCTCGTTTCTCAGAGCGTCCACATCGGACACCTGTCGGTCTAGACGTTCCCTGAGGCTGTACGATGGAGGGCAGCTGTCGATGGGTTGGCTGCAAGAATGATCTCATATCCGAAGTGACCAACACATCTTCAAACCTCCCTCTTCTTGCATGTGCTGTTGGATTGGTACCCGCAACTGCCACTCTGTGAGTGGAAATTCCTCTGCCAGCGCCCGCAAAAGCAGAATGCAGCATTTCTTGAAGCAAGGCCTGGAAGTTCTGCATTCTGACAGCCCTCTGTGATGCTGGTAACATGTCCTCCATTTTGTGGTTGTATCGGGGGTCTAAGTACGTTGCCACCCAGTACTGATCGTTGCCCTTTATGCTTTTTATATGGTAGTCCCTCTTCAAACACTGGAGCATGACGACCCCCATTTGCACTAAACTGGAACGGTGGAGTGGCCTGGCTCCTGCTCATCGTCCAGGATAATGTCGTTCTCGGTCTCCTTCCCCCAGCCACGGACAACACCAGGGATCACAGAAAAGTTTAAAGCCTGCTCTTCTTGCTTCTCCTCCGCCCCGGCACCATCTTCCTCTGACTCCTCTTCAGACTCCTGTTGACTTGTCTCGGATAGAGTAGCCCCCTCTGGGAATTCATCCAGCATTGCGACTTCCTCATCTTCCTGCTCCTACACACTCCAGAAAGAAGGTATAATGTACAATGTCATTAATGGCGCCCTGGCTGCGACTGACCAGTTTGGTGATCTCATCAAATGGCCGCAGAAGTCTGCATGCGCCGCTCATGAGCAGTCACTGGCGCAGTGAAAAAAAAACCAAGCTCCACAGAAGCAGAGATCGTACAGGTAGTCGTTAACTCCACGTTTCTGCTGGAGCAGCCTATCAAACATATACAAGGTGCACTGGGCTCCAGCATGTCGGGCAGTCATATATCAGACATCTGACGGGGAGGTGGTGTGGCTGCTGAACATCAGCAAGGCGAGCCCATGGCCGTGTAAAGATCTTCTAAAATGGCCAGAAATTTTCCTGGCCTGACTCAAGATGTCCTGGACCCCGACGTATTTGGCAACGAATCGCTGCACGACTACGTTCAGGACGTGTGCCATCCACGGCACGTGTGTCATTTTGCCCTGTTTTAGCTCGCTCAGCAGATTGGCACTGTTGTTGCACACCACTTTACCAGCTATCAAATTGAGCAGGGTTAGCCACTGATTGGCATGTGATCCCAAAGCTGAAAGGAGTGCAGGACTGATGTGGCTCTTGGCTTCCAGGCACAACAGCCGCAGAACAGCATGGCAACGTCTCACCTGGGACATCGAATAGGTTCTGGGGAGCTTGAGGGGCGCAGCAGAAGAGGCAGTAACAGTGGAAGAGGAGGAGTCAGCCAAGGAGGAGACGGAGGATGTAGTAGGAGGAGCAGAAGAAGAGGCGGCCTGCATGCAATCCGTAGCGGTAACACCAAATCCACATGGGTGCCACGGGTTGCATGCTTAATGGCCACCAGAAGGTTCACCCAGTGGGCAGTGAAGCTTATGTACCTTCCCTGCCCGTGTTTGCTAGACCACATATCTGTGGTCAGATGTATCTTGGCACTGACACTGTGTGCCAGAGATACATTCACTTGCCGCTGAACATGGCCATATACCTCCGGGATGTCCTTCTGGGTGAAATATTTCCTTCCGGGGACCTTCCATTGTGGTGTGCCAATAGTCACAAGTCTACCAGTTTATATGGCAGTAGTTGGCAGGATAGCAGTACCGACAAGCTAGCAGTTAGCCATTGGACAAGATGGTTATCCGGCGTCATCATCTTGGGTCACGGAAGCCTGCCTTTTGCTAGATGACTGCGACGACGGCACGGTGGAAGGTGGAGTGGAGGATAAATTGGAGGTGAGAGAAGAAGGAGAAGGAGAAGAGGCAGGACGTGGAGCGCCGGAAGTGTGGCTTTGTGGGTTCTGATGGTGTTGCTCCCACTGGGCTCGGTGATGGGAGGCCAGGTGCCTTCTTAAAGCAGTCGTCCCTAGGTGAGTGTTGGGCTTACCGTGACTAAGGCCTCATGCACACGACAGTATTTTTTCACGGTCCGCAAAAGAGGGTTCCCTTGTTCTGTGATCCGTGTCCGTTTTTTCTTCCGTGTGTCTTCCTTGATTTTTGGAGGATCACCAGACCAGAAAAGTGAAAAAAAAAAACAGACACAGATCACAGACGCGGATGACAATCTTGTGTGCCTCCGTGTTTTTTCACGGACCCATTGACAACGGTCGTGTGCATGAGGCCTTATGGACTGAAAGCACAGGCTGCAGATGGAAACACTATTGTCAGCAGCGGACACGTTAAAAAAAGGCCACACTGCGGAGCCATGCGTCGGCATCCTGGGAGCGCCAGATGTGACCGTGCATGGTGGATTGCTCGTTTCAGATACATTAGCAGTCTTTGTTTTGCCTCCTGTGCACTGTAAGTTCTTCCTGCTTCTTCTCATTCTCCTTCCTATCTGCTGCTCCGTCTCTCCCTCTGAACTCCCCTCCTCTTCCTGTCTTGTGGGCACCTACGTGACGTCCATAGACACTTCACCATCGTCACCTTTACCACCACTGACATTAGAGATCTCAGAGTAGGCAGCAACAGCGGGGACCACCCTCCTTGGGCTGATCTGGGTACTGTAGTCAGACTGCTGGGTGGCGACCGTAGATACTCCTCTTCCTGATCCAATGCCAAGAATGGCTGCGCTTTGGTAAGGTCTTGGAATGGATAGCAAAATAATTCCTCTGACTCGAGCGGAGGGGATATGGTGGTGGTGGTGGTGTCATTTTGGGGGTGCATACAGCAGAAGAGTGAAGAGGGTGCAGATAGAGAGGATGATGAGGGTGCAGAAGCGGAAGGCTGAGTGAGCCACTCAACCAAGTCTGATGCGTCCTTTGACGTAATTGCATGCACCTTCTGCAATTTCCCACTTAGGCTCCGGCCTGGTGCACCTGCCCGACCCCTACCACCCCTGCGGAATGGCCCGCCTCTTCCCCTGCCTGTCATTTTCAAAATGACCCTGTGACAAAAGTCGTTATAAAAGAGCAGTATTTGTGGAAGAAGGTATATCACCTGCTTCAATCAGTTTTTTGGGGGGCAACTGGTATATCACACCAATAGAAATTATTTTTTCCAATAGCGTTTGTCACTCTATGCAGCTGCTGTAACGCAGTAAACCCGCAAACAAATGCTGCACTACCTAAATGCACTATATAGAAAGTATATTATTGGTATATCACACCCTTGCTTCAATAAGCTTTTTGGGGGGCAACTGGTATATCACACCCCTGCTTCAATCATTTTTTGGGGGGATCAAATGGTATATCACACTAGTAGAAATTATTTGTTCCAATAGCGTTTATCACTCTCTGTAGCTGAGGTAACACAGCAAAACCGCAAACAAATGCTGCACTACCTAAATGCGCTATATACAGGGAGTGCAGAATTATTAGGCAAATGAGTATTTTGACCACATCATCCTCTTTATGCATGTTGTCTTACTCCAAGCTGTATAGGCTCGAAAGCCTACTACCAATTAAGCATATTAGGTTATGTGCATCTCTGTAATGAGAAGGGGTGTGGTCTAATGACATCAACACCCTATATCAGGTGTGCATAATTATTTTCCTTTGGCAAAATGGGTCAAAAGAAGGACTTGACAGGCTCAGAAAAGTCAAAAATAGTGAGATATCTTGCAGAGGGATGCAGCACTCTTAAAATTGCAAAGCTTCTGAAGCGTGATCATCGAACAATCAAGCGTTTCATTCAAAATAGTCAACAGGGTCGCAAGAAGCGTGTGGAAAAACCAAGGCGCAAAATAACTGCCCATGAACTGAGAAAAGTCAAGCGTGCAGCTGCCAAGATGCCACTTGCCACCAGTTTGGCCATATTTCAGAGCTGCAACATCACTGGAGTGCCCAAAAGCACAAGGTGTGCAATACTCAGAGACATGGCCAAGGTAAGAAAGGCTGAAAGACGACCACCACTGAACAAGACACACAAGCTGAAACGTCAAGACTGGGCCAAGAAATATCTCTAGACTGATTTTTCTAAGGTTTTATGGACTGATGAAATGAGAGTGAGTCTTGATGGGCCAGATAGATGGGCCCGTGGCTGGATTGGTAAAGGGCAGAGAGCTCCAGTCCGACTCAGACGCCAGCAAGGTGGAGGTGGAGTACTGGTTTGGGCTGGTATCATCAAAGATGAGCTTGTGGGGCCTTTTTGGGTTGAGGATGGAGTCAAGCTCAACTCCCAGTCCTACTGCCAGTTTCTGGAAGACACCTTCTTCAAGCAGTGGTACAGGAAGAAGTCTGCATCCTTCAAGAAAAACATGATTTTCATGCAGGACAATGCTCCATCACACGAGTCCAAGTACTCCACAGCGTGGCTGGCAAGAAAGGGTATAAAAGAAGAAAATCTAATGACATGGCCTCCTTGTTCACCTGATCTGAACCCCATTGAGAACCTGTGGTCCATCATCAAATGTGAGATTTACAAGGAGGGAAAACAGTACACCTCTCTGAACAGTGTCTGGGAGGCTGTGGTTGCTGCTGCACGCAATGTTGATGGTGAACAGATCAAAACACTGACAGAATCCATGGATGGCAGGCTTTTGAGTGTCCTTGCAAAGAAAGGTGGCTATATTGGTCACTGATTTGTTTTTGTTTTGTTTTTGAATGTCAGAAATGTATATTTGTGAATGTTGAGATGTTATATTGGTTTCACTGGTAAAAATAAATAATTGAAATGGGTATATATTTGTTTTTTGTTAAGTTGCCTAATAATTATGCACAGTAATAGTCACCTGCACACACAGATATCCCCCTAAAATAGCTAAAACTAAAAACAAACTAAAAACTACTTCCAAAAATATTCAGCTTTGATATTAATGAGTTTTTTGGGTTCATTGAGAACATGGTTGTTGTTCAATAATAAAATTAATCCTCAAAAATACAACTTGCCTAATAATTCTGCACTCCCTGTAGAAAGTATATTATTAGTATATAACACACCTGCTTAAATCAGTGTTTTTGTGGGGCAACTGGTATATATCACAACAGTAGAAATTTGTTTTAATATCGTTCGGCACTCTGTGTAGCTGCGGTAGCGCAGAAAAACAGCAAACAATTGCTGCACTACCTAAATGCACTATATAGAAAGTATATTATTGGTATATAACACCCCTGCTTCAATCAGTGTTTTTGGGGGGCAACTGGTATATCACACCAGTAGAAATTATGTGTTCCAATAGCGTTTTTCACTCTGTGTAGCTGCGGTAACGCAGCAAGACCGCAAACAAATGCTGCACTACCTAAATGCACTATATAGAAAGTATATTATTGGTAAATAACACCCCTGCTTCAATCATTTTTTTGGGGGGCAACTGGTATATCACACCAGTTGAAATTATTTGTTCCAATAGCGTTTGTCACTCTGTGTAGCTGAAGTAACGCAGCAAAACCACAAACAAATGCTGCACTACCCAAATGCACTATATAGAAAGTATAGGATTGGTATATAACACCCCTGCTTCAATACATTTTTTAGGGGGACAGATCATACCAGTAGAAATGATTTGTTCCAATAGCGTTTGTCACTCTGCGTAGCTGCAGTAACGCAGCGAAACCGCAAACAAATTCTGCACTACCTAAATGCACTATATAGAAAGTATATTATTGGTATATACCATCCCTGCTTCAATCACTTTTTTGGGGGGCAACTGGTATATCACACCAGTTGAAATGATTTGTTTCAATAGCGTTTGTCACTCTGTGTAGCTGAAGTAAAGCCGCAAAACCGCAAACAAGTGCTGCACTAACCAAATACACTGTATAGAAAGTATATTTTTGGTATATAACACCCCTGTTTCAATCAGTTTTTTTAGGGGGCAACTGGTACTCGTATATCACATCAATAGAAATTATTTGTTTCAATAGCGTTTGCCACTCTGTATAGCTGCGGTAATGCATCAGAACTGCAAACAAATGCTGCACTACCCAAATGCACTATATAGAAAATATATTTTTGGTATATAACACCCCTGCTTCAATCACTTTTATTGGGGGGCAACTGGTAAATCACATCAGTAGAAATTATTTGTTCCAATAGTGTTTGTCACTCTGTGAAGCTGCAGTATCGCAGCAGAACCGCACACAACTGCTGCACAATACAAATGCACTATAATATACTTTCTATGTTATAAAGTATATTATAAGTATATCACACCCCTCAGTATGTCACAGCTATCGATAGCACAACTATATCAGTCCTTAAAATGACTTTTGTGGCCCTATTAGCTAGGGTTGGGTGTCCCTAACAGTCTGTCCCTGTTCCAAACAGCAACCTCTCCCTACACTGGCAAAAGACTGAATATAAAATGGCGGCCACATTGGGTTTATTTATAAGGTAGGGGGTGTGTCCATGTGCTGAAACGTCTCAATTGGCTGTCCTGTACCACCTGGTGGATGTGTCATGGGTCAAAGTCCTTCACAATGTAAAAGTATATGGTGCCGGCGGACATCGCCATATGTTCGTCCGTTCTGCAAACCGCAAACTAGCAAAGTTCGCCGCAAAATGACTGCCGGGCGAACCGGAAGGCCATCTCTACCGATTATGTTATGTAAATATAGGAGTTACCTTATATTGCAATCCTGCCTGTGAAAAAAATGCAATGACTTCTTTAACCCCGTAAGGGTACTTTCACACTAGCGTTTTTCTTTTCCGGCAGAGTTTCGTCCTAGTGGCTCTATACAGGAAAAGAACTGATCAGTTTTATCCCCATGCATTCTGAATGGAGAGCAATCCATTCAGGATGCATCAGGATGTCTACAGTTCAGTCTTTTTGACTGTTCAGGATGGAGATAATACTGCAGTATGCTACGGTTTTATCTCCGGCCAAAAACCCAGAACACTTGCCGGAATGCCGGATTTTTTTTACATAGGAATGTATTAGTGCCAGATCCGGCATTAAAATTACCGGAATGCCGGATCCGTACTTCCAGTCTGCGCATGCGCAGACAGAAAAAAATGTGAAAAGATTAATTCCTAATCCGTTTTTCCAGATGATACCAGAAAGACGGATCCGGCATATCAATGCATTTGTAAGACGGATCAGGATCCTGCTCAGTCTTACAAATGCCATCAACGGATATGTTTTGACGGATCCAGCAGGCAGTTCCAGCGACAGAATTGCTTGCCAGATTCCTCTGGCGCAAGTTTGAAAGTAGACAAATTTGTGTTCCCCGATCACCAGATGTGGTGGAATAGTGGGATTGTCTTTTGGACCCGCTATATTGATGACATCTTTGTTGTGTGGGGTGACAGTAAAGAGAAATTCTGTGACTTCGTCTCCGCCCTTAATGATAATAATGTGGGATTAAGATTCACCAGCGAAATTAAATCCAAGCGTATCACCTTCTTGGATGTGGAAGTAACATCTGTAGCAGGAAATCTGACTACAAATATATATCGAAAACCGACCGCCACAAATAACATTTTACATTCGAAAAGTCACCACCCACAAACAGTCAAAAGAGGTATTCCAAAAGGCCAATATTTACGCATGCGCCGTAACTGCTCTGACAAAGAAAACTTTTACCAGGAGTCAAGAAAACTAAGAAATAGACTATTACAGAGAGGGTACCCTAGGTCTACTCTAAGGGAAGCCTTTCAGCTAGCTGAGAACAGGGATAGGGGCGATTTACTAATACCAAAAACAAAAGATAACAAGGATAGCTCAACCATTCGTCTAATTTCCACGTATGACACAGCTAACAGCGAAGTCACTGCCATTCTAAAAACTCACTGGCCAATCCTAATGATGGACAAAGACCTGTCTAAAGCCATCTCTAACTACCCCCAAATAACATATCGCAAGGGGAGGAGCCTCAGAGATAGGCTCGTGCATAGCCACTATACTGGCATAAAAAAGGAGGGAACATGGCTGGACAGACAACCGAAAGGGACATTCAGATGCGGTAGCTGTAAGGCCTGCAGATATATACGTATTTCGAAAACGGTCACCTGTTCCACAACCAATATCGTCCAAACGTTAGGTTCCTTCGCTAACTGCAAAACACAGGGAGTTGTCTATATATGTCAGTGTACCTGTCCGAAAGATTACATCGGCAAGACTTTCAGGGAACTTAGACGCAGAGTCTGCGAACACATCAACGACATAGTAAAGAAAAAAGACACCCCCGTTGCTAACCATATTAATGATCAACATGGGGGAGACCTAGGTACCCTCAAGTTTCTAGTACTTGAGGTCATTCCCAAACCTCTAAGAGGGGGTGACTGGGACCGGAAGATACTCCAAAAAGAATCCGAATGGATCTATCGATTCCGGTCACAGTCACCAAGCGGTCTCAATGAGCGACTCACATTTACATGTTTTATTTGATTGAAAACATGCCGTTACAAACCCCTTAATTCCTCTATCAGAGATTTTTCCTCTGTTCTATCCTATATAAATATCCCTAATTGTTCGTCCCCCCTTTGCCAATGCCGGTGCGTGAAGCACCATATTTTAGGATAAGTGACATACATCACTGTCACTTTAATCATCCCTTCTCACGTCTACGTGGCTCCCGTAATCTTTGCTATATACACGTGAGGATGTCTATATTATGCTATCATTAGAATTCCTCCAATTAATAGCTGGTACTTTTTGGGGCTCAATATTTATGTTATAGTCCTCCCATCACCGAGTTTTTCATAAGTAGGGGACTGTAGAACCATTTTGACCCAATTACTATGGTTAAATTAACAGCTAGTGAGAAGCACATACAGATCAGGAACTTTCAGCATTATTGGCCGCTCATGCGTTCCAATATGCGTTCCAAAGACCGGAAGTGACGCATCGCGTCACTACGATGCGGTCCACCGACCGGAAGTGCTCTCCTCTCGGCGTCCGGAAACACATGCCGGCACCAGCGCTTAAATAGCAAGCGCTGACACACTGCTATGAGCCCTCCAGCCTCCCAGCATACCAGCTGTGCCTGTTACAGGGTCTCCCTCTGTCTGGTGAGTACATTATTGTCCCCTTATGTTAATGACTGAGTGGTATATAGTATACTTTGTTATATTGATCAGTACACTATGGCTATATGAATACTTGTGACTAAGTACTTTACTTGCTCAGAATCATATATGAATGTCAGACACAGAGTACTTTGTTTTTGCAGGCCTATATAAATGTCTGACATATAGCACGTTTTTCACCCTCAGAATCCATCATATATACGGACAAGAGATACATATCTGTATACACAGCACCATCAAGTATGCCAAGGAGCTAAGTACCATCTTACTTTTCTAAGCACAACAGTTTCTTATAATATAAATTGTTTTGCTTACTTTATTCCCTACGTTGACTACACTGCCATCACCTCCTGATGAGCTGCTGTATGCAGCCGAAACGCGTTGGGGTTGTCTTTCTATCATTTACATTTGACTTATTATTTTTTTGTTTTGCTTCTCTGGATTAATATTTCTCGATCCAGCTTTGCTAAGTAGGGCATCACTAGGGCCATATCTAGGCTTAGGTACGGGGGCAGGGTGTCTCCACCATTAGGGGACATCCCTGTGCTTCAGGACATAGTTCCGTAGGGTCGTCTAGGGAGAGAAACTTTCCCACAGACTTACCCATTATCATCCCCGTCACTATAGTGATTTACTTGTACCACCTATCTCTAATAGGAGGTTCGCTGTTTGCATTTTTATATCAAGAGCATCTGAGTGTATTGATCACTCTTGCTCATACCCATTCATTAATAAAGGTATCAAGTTTCTTTAATTAAGCACGTCAATTCTCAATTTTCTTTTGACCTATTTCCTACGTGTAACCTATCAATAGATATCTCGTTAAGTGTCTTTAAATAGCAAGTTTGAAAGTACCCTAACAATTTTGCCCAAGTTCTTCTTGGACTTTTAGAAAACAGTTCAGCCCAAGCAATCAATTAGAGCTGGACCTGATCTTTATTATTGTTAAATAATAATAATAATAATAATAATTAGTGTTGAATTTTTAAGAACTTCGCTCATCTCTAACAATAATAATAATAATAATCTGATCTTGTTTAAAAGCTGACAATCTATGCTTTAAAATAAGACTAGCATTGCAGCATTAGCTCTTCCACATTGATAGATATCACCTTTAGAAATCATGTAGGAAGTGATAGCAGCTTAAAGCAGGTTTCAATTGCATTCAATCCTGACATAATTTCCAAAGGCTATATAATGCATAGGAGCTAATGCTGTAATCATGATCTTGTTTAAAAGCTAAGATTTTTGGCTTTCATACAAGATCAGACCCACATCTAGCTGTTATAGAGCATAAAATATGAAAGGTTAAAGCAGCCCCACCAGCTGGCTGTGATGTCAGTCAGTCACAGAATTACCACCATTCTAAAATATAACCTTTAATTGTATTTGAATAAAAGTCAATACACCCTTATCTATTCAAAAATCGAAAATAAATACAAAAAGAAAATCAAAAGTAAGGTCTAGTGGTAGAGCCCATCTGAGGCTAATGGGGAAGGGGTAGAGCAGGTTTATTGGGCCTATAGGGAAAAATATCCCTGACTCTGGCCCTGATGTAGAGATTCCTACCTATATACGGAATAGCCGCCCTGATAAGGGCGATCCCGTCTCTCGTACCTCCTAATAACCCTAAAGGACCCTAGCGGGGAAGAGAGCACAGAGATTGATAACCCTGATTGAAGACCTATACTAAAGTACACAAAATAATAAATAGAACAACAAAAGTACCCCAAAAAAAAATATGTGACAGTGAATAATCCAAAAGAAGAGGTGAATATATAAGGTAATAGAGATGTTCAATACCGTCCCTACGCGTTTCGCCTGGTTGTTGTCAGGCTCATCAGGGGACAAAATTGATCATGGAATAACCGACACCAAAGGTACTTAAGGTAATATTATATACAAGTAGATCAATTTATTTTTGATTTTTAATTTTAAGCTTTTTGGAGCTATTTTAGATAAAATGTGATGTCAGTCAGCCTAGGGGAGGAGAGGGGGTGCAGTGGGAATGCTCACAGGTTGCAGGAAATAAAAAGCATCCTCTCTCATGAACCCAGGGGGAAGGTTAACATGGAATTCTGTGCATGTTATCTATGCCATCAATCATAGAACATACTTGCTACCTGATTGTCACAAATGGGGTCTTTTTTCCTGAAAAGGAGTAAAAATGTGAGAAATTGCCATCACTCCTCTTTGCAAAATTAGCCCATTTATTGATGCCATAATCCAGTGATTTACCAGCTTCCGGATCACGGTATCAAATCATACCAATCACTTGCATACCCCATAACCCATAGGCACTAACATCAATAAAGTTTTCATTTTACACTGTTCCTTCTATCCATATCCTATACTATATCCTATTAGAGATGGCCCGGCAGTCGTTTTGCAGCGAACTTTGCTAGTTTGCGGTTTGACGAACAGGCGAACATATGGCGATGTCCGCTAGCGCCATATTCTTTTGCATTGCGCTGACCTTTGACCCATGACACATCCATCAGGTGGGACAGGACAGCCAATTGAGATGTTTCAGCACATGGATACACCCCCTACCTTATAAATAAACCCGATCTGACCGCCATTTTACATTCAGTCTTTTGCCAGAGAGGTTGCTGTGCGGAGCAGGGACCGACTGTTAGGGAGACAAAACACTAGCTAATAGGGCCACTTTTAAGGACAGGTATAGGTGTGCTATCGATAGGTGTGACATACTGAGGGGTGTTATATAATTATAATATACTTTCTAACATAGAAGTATATTATAATGCATTTGTATTGTGCATCAGTTTTGTGCATTTCTTCTGCGATACTACAGCTATACAGAGGGACAAACGCTATTGGAACAAATAATTGCAACTGATGTGATATACCAGTTGCCCCCCAAATAAACTGATTGATGCATGGGTGTGATATACCTATAATATACTTTCTATATAGTGCATTTGTACTGTGCATCAGTTGTGCGCAGTTCTGCTGCGATACCGCAGCTATACAGGGGGACAAACGCTATAGTAAACAACTAATTGCAACTAGTATAATATACCAGTTGCTCCCCAAAAAAACTGATTGAGGCAGGGGTGTAATATACTGATAATATAATTTCTATATGGTGCATTTGTATTGTGCAGACGATGTGTGCAGTTTTGCTACGATACTGCAGCTATACAGAGGGACAAACGCTATTGTAAACAACTAATTGCAATTGGTGTGATATACCAGTTTTCCCCAAAAAAACTGATTGAGGCAAGGGTGTGATATACCTATAATATAATTTCTATATAGTGCATTTGTATTGTGCAGCAGTTGTGTGCGGTTCTGCAGCGATACCGCAGCCATACAGAGGGACAAATGCTATTAGAACAACTAATTGCAACTGGTGTTATATACCAGTTGCCACCCAAAAAAAATTGATTGAGGCAGGGGTGCGATATACTTATAATATGCTTTCTATATAGTGCATTTGTATTCTGCACATATGTGTGCAGTTCTGCTACGATACCGCAGCTATACAAAGGACCAAACGCTATTAGAACTAACTGCAACTGGTGTGATATAGCAGTTACCCCCCCCAAAAAAAAACTGATTGAGGCAAGGGTGTGATATACCTATAATATAATTTCTATATAGTGCATTTGTATTGTGCAGCAGTTATGCGCGGTTCTGCAGCGTTACCGCAGCTATACAGGAGGACAAACACCATTGGAACAACTATTGCAACTGGTGTGATATACCAGTTGCCTGCCAAAAAAACTGATTGAGTCAGGGGTATTAGTGTTGATCACTAATATTCGAATTTAGATTTTTTATCGCGAATATAGCCACTTCGAAAATTCGCGAATATTTCGAATATAGTTATATATATTCGTAATTTCGAATATTCGTTTTTTCCATTTTTTTTTTTTTTTTTTTTAATCAGTACACATGATCCCTTCCTGCTTCTAGCTTGTGGGCCAATAAGAAGGCTGCAATATACTTGACTTTAGGAGTAGTGATGAGCGGCAGGGGTCATATTCGAAAATGCACGATTTTTTTTTCTTGAAAAAATCGGCAAGGTAATTATTGTGTAATATGCGAATTTTCGTAATTTGAATTTTCGGATTCGAATTTTTATTGCGAATTTTTCAACTTTAAGACAAAGAAGATTATAGCACTATGTTAGCTAAATTGCTCTATATTCGTTTTTTTCGAATATTCGCTATATTGCTATATATTCTTGTTTTAGAATATTACAAATATTCGAAAAAACTAAGTTATAGCAATATAGCAAAAATTCGAAAAAAACGAATATAGAGCAATTAAGCTAATATAGTGCTATAATCTTCTTTGTCTAATAGTTGTAATTTTTTTCTCATCTGAAGTTCAGATTGGAAAAAAATTACAACTATAAAAAAAAAGATTATAGCACTATATTAGCTAAATTGCTCTATATTCGTTTTTTTCGAATATTCGCTATATTGCTATATATTACGAATATTCGAAAAAACTGTTATAGCAATATAGCGAATATTCAAAAAATCGAAAATAGAGCAATTTAGCTAATATAGTGCTATAATCTTTTGGTTTTTTTTCTTGAAAAAAATCGGCAAGGTAATGATTGTGTAATATGCGAATTTTCGGATTCGAATTTTTATTGCGAATTTTTTAACTTACAACTATTAGACAAAGAAGATTATAGCACTATATTAGCTTAATTGCTCTATATTCGTTTTTTTCGAATTTTCGCTATATTGCTATAACTTCATTTTTTCGAATATTCGTAATATAGCAATATAGCGAATATTCGAAAAAAACGAATATAGAGCAATTTAGCTAATATAGTGCTATAATCTTTTTTTTATAGTTGTAATTTTTTTCCAATCTGAACTTCAGATGAGAAAAAAATTACAACTATTAGACAAAGAAGATTATAGCACTATAAATTGCTCTATATTCGTTTTTTCGAATTTTTGCTATATTGCTATAACTTCGTTTTTTCGAATATTTGTAATATTCTAAATCAAGAATATATAGCAATATAGCGAATATTCGAAAAAAACGAATATAGAGCAATTTAGCTAACATAGTGCTATAATCTTCTTTGTCTTAAAGGGGTTGTCCAGGTTCAGAGCTGAACCTGGACAGCCCTCCATTTTCACCCCGGCAGCCCCCCTGACATGAGCATCGGAGCAGTTCATGCTCCGATGCTCTCCTTTGCCCTGCGCTAAATCGCGCAGGGCAAAGGCATTTTTCAGAGTTCCGGTGACATACCGGGCTCTCTATGGGGCTGACAGGCAGCCCGGTGACGTCACCGGCACTGATGGGCGGGATTTGGCTCTGCCCTAGCCAGTAAAACGGCTAGGGCAGAGCTAAAGCCCGCCCCTCAGAGCCGGTGACGTCACCGAACACACTGCTGGGCGGAAGTTACCGCCCGGCAGTGTGTTATTGTAAACACAAGAGCCTGTGCCCTGCGCGATCTAGCGCAGGGCACAGGAGCGCATCGGAGCATGAGATGCTCCGATGCCAGGCTCAGGAGGGCTGCCGGGGCGAAAATAAGGGTATGTCCGGGTTCAGCTCTGAACCCGGACAACCCCTTTAAAGTTGAAAAATTCGCAATAAAAATTCGAATCCGAAAATTCGAATTACGAAAATTCGCATATTACACAATCATTACCTTGCCGATTTTTTGCAAGAAAATTTTTTTGCGAATTTTCGAATATTCGCCGAATATTCTAAAAAATATTCGCGAAATATCGCGAATTCGAATATGACCCCTGCCGCTCATCACTAATACCTATAATATACTTTCTATATAGTGCATTTATATTGTGCAGCAGTTGTGTGCGGTTCTGCTGCGATACCACAGCTATACAGAGGGACAAACGCTATTGGAACAACTAATTGCTACTGGTGTGATATGCCAGTTGCCCCCCAAAAAAACTGATTGATAGAGGGGTGTGTTATAACTATAATATAATTTCTATATAGTGCATTTGTATTGTGCAGCAGTTGTGTGCGGTTCTGCAGCGATATTGCAGCTATATAGAGGGACAAACGCTATTGGAATAACTAATTGCAATTGGTGTGATATACTAGCTGCCCTCCAAAAAAACTGATTGAGGCAGGGTTGTGATATACCTATAATATACTTTCTATACAGTGCATTTGTATTGCATATCAGTTGTGTGGTTCTGCTGCGATACCTCAGCTATATAGAGGGACAAACGCTATTGGAACAACTAATTGCAACTGGTGTGATATACCAGTTACCCTCCAAAAAAAAAAAGATTGTTGGAGAGGTGAGAAATAACTATAATATACTTTCTATATAGGGCATTTGTATTGTGCAGCAGTTGTGTGCGGTTCTGCACTGATACCGCAGCTATACAGAGGGACAAATGCTATTGGAACAAATAATTGCAACTGGTGTGATATACCAGTTGCCCCCCCAAAAAACTGATTGAGGCAGAGGTGTGATATACCTATAATATACTTCTATATAGTGCACTTGTATTGTGTAGCTTTTGTGTGCGGATCTGCAGCAATACCGCAGCTATGCAGAGGGACAAACGCTATCGGAACAACTAATTGCAACTGGCGTGATATACCAGTTCCCCGCCCCCAAAAAAATGATTGAGTCAGGGGTGTCATATACCTATAATATACTTTCTATATGGTGCATTTGTATTATGCAGCAGTTGTGTGCGGTTCTGCTGCGATACCGCAGCTATATAGAGGGACAAACGCTATTGGAAGAACTAATTGCAACTGGTGTGATATACCAGTTGCCCCCCAAAATAACTGATTGAGGTAGGGGTGTGATATACCTATAATATACTTTTTATATAGTGCATTTGTATTGTGCAGCAGTTGTGTGCAGTTCTGCTGCGATACCGCAGCTATACAGAGGGACAAACGCTATCGGAACAACTAATTGCAACTGGCATGATATACCAGTTCCCCGCCCCCAAAAAAATGATTGAGACAGGGGTGTCATATACCTATAATATACTTTCTATATGGTGCATTTGTATTATGCAGCAGTTGTGTGCGTTTCTGCTGCGATACCGCAGCTATATAGAGGGACAAACGCTATTGGAAGAACTAATTGCAACTGGTGTGATATACCAGTTGCCCCCCAAAATAACTGATTGAGGTAGTGGTGTGATATACCTATAATATACTTTTTATATAGTGCATTTGTATTGTGCAGCAGTTGTGTGCAGTTCTGCTGCGATACCGCAGCTATACAGAGGGACAAACGCTATTGGAACAACTAATTGCGACTGGTGTGATATACCAGTTTCCCCCCCCCCCCCAAAAAAAATCTGATTTAGGGGTTCTATATACTTGCTTCCACAAATACTGCTTTTCTTTTAGATCTTTGTCACAGGGTAATTTTTAAAATGACAGGCAGGGGAAGAGGCAGGCCATTCCGCAGGGGTGGTAGGGGTCGGGCAGGTGCACCAGGCCGGAGCCTAAGTAGGAAGTTGGAGAAGGTGCGTGCGATTACGTCAAACGACACACCAGAGTTGGTTGAGTGGCTCACTCCGCCTTCCGCTTCTGCACCCTCCTCATCTTCTGTATCAGCACCCTCCTCACTCTCTGCTGTGTGCACCCCCAAAGACACTATCACCACCACCATAGCCCATCCACTCGAGTCAGAGGAATTATTTTCCCATCCATTCACAGACCTTACCGATGCGCAGCCATTCTTGGCATCGGATGAGGAAGAGGAGGTAGCAATGGCCGCCACCTAGCGGTCTGAAGACAGTACTCAAGGAGGGTGGTCCCCGCTGTTGCTGCCTACTCTGAGATCTCTAATGTCAGTGGTGGTGAAGGTGACGATGATTAAGTGTCTATGGACGTCTTGTGGATGCCCACAAGACAGGAAGAGGAGGGGAGTTCAGAGGGAGAGACGGAGCAGCAGAAAGGGAGGAGAATGAGAAGAAGCAGGCAGAACTTACAGTGCACAGGAGGCAAAACACAGACTGCTAATGTATCTGAAATGAGCCATCCACCATGCACGGTCACATCTGGCGCTCCCAGGATGCCAGCACATGGCTCCGCAGTGTGGCCTTTTTTAATGTGTCCACTGCTGACAATAGTTTTGCCATCTGCAGCCTGTGCTTTCAACGCATAAGTCGCGGTAAGCCCAACACTCACCTAAGAAGGCACCTGGCCTCCCATCACCGAGACCAGTGGGAGCAACACCGTCAGAACCCACAAAGCCACACTCCCGGCACTCCGTGTCCTGCCTCTTATCCTTCACCTTCTCCTCTCTCCTCCCATTTGTCTTCCACTACACCTTCCACCGTGCCGTTTTCGCGTTCATTTGGCAAAAGGCAGGCTTATGTGGCCCAAATGTTCGAACATAAAAAGTTGATGACGCCGGATAACGCTCTTTCCCAAAGGCTGACCACCAGCTTGTCGGAACTGCTAGCCCGCCAACTACTGCCATTTAATTGGTGGATTCGGAGGCCTTTAGAAAATTTGTGGCCATTGGCACACCGCAATGGATGTTCACCGGAAGAAAATATTTCTCCCAGAAGGGCATCCTAGAGCTATATGGCCATGTTCAACGGCATGTAAATTTATCTCTGGCACACACGTGGTCTAGCAAACACGGGCAGGAAAGGTACATAACTTTTACTGCCCACTGGGTGAACCTTCTGAAGGCTGTCAAGCATGTGGATTTGGTGTTACCACCACGGATTGCATGCAGGCCTGCCTCTTCTTCTCCTCCTCCCTACTCCATCCTCCATCTCCTCCTCGGCTGACTCCTCCTTTTCCACTGCTACCACCTCTCCCGCTGCACCCCCTCATCTCCCCAGAACCTATTCAACGTGCCAAGTGAGACGTTGCCATGCTGTGCTGCGGCTGTTGTGCCTGGAAGCCAAGAACCACACCGGTGCTCCACTCTCTACTCCTTTCAGCTCTGCGGTCACAGGCCGATCAGTGGCGAACCCCGCTAAATTTGACAGTTGGTTAAGTGGTGTGTGACAACGGTGCCAATCTGCTGAGTGTGCTGAAACAGGGCAAAATGACACATGTGCCGTGCATGGCACACATCCTGAACTTAGTTGTGCAGCGACTCGTTGCCAAATACCCCGAGGTCCAGGACATCTTGTGGCAGGCCAGGAAAATCTCTGGCCATTTTAGAAGATCTTACACTGCCATTGCTCGCGTTGCTGACGTTCAGTGGCGACACCACTTGCCCGTCAGATGTCTGATTTGTGACTGCCCGTGGCTCTGGAACTCCACCTTGTATATGCTTGATAGGCTGTTCCAGCAGAAACATGCAGTTAACGACTACCAGTACGAACTCTGCGGCAGGACAAGTTCTGGGGAGCTTGTTTTTTTTTTTTCACTGTGCGCGTGGCTGCTCATGTGCGACGCATGCAGACATTTGATGAGATCACCAAACTGGTTTGTCGCTGCCAGGGCGCCATCAGTGACATCGTACCTTACGCCTTCTTTCTGGAGCTTGCATTGCGTCGTGTCATTGATCAATCCGTCGAGAAGCAGGAAGATGAGGAAGTCACAATGCTGAATGAATTCCCAGGGGGGGGGGGCTACTCCTTTTGAGACAAGTCTGCAGGAGTCTGAAGAGGAGTCAGAGAAGGATGGTGCCTGGGGAGAGGAGGAGGAGGAGGAAAAAGAAGAACAGACTTTAAACTTTTCGGGGATCCCTGTTGTTGTCCGTGTATGGGGGGAGGAGACCGAGCACGACATTCTCCGGCCACATAATCAGTTGATGTTTTCTTTCCAGTGAATGCATAATTTTGGGAGCCTATAATCTAACTGGCCAACAGTAAAATTGTTATACGGGGACCTCCTAATATACCTCCAGCCTCATAATGACTTGATATTTTCTGTATGTTGAATGCATAATTTTTGGGGCCTTTAATGTAACTGGCCAGCAGTAAAATTGTTATACAGTGACCGCCTAATGTACCTCCAACCACATAATCATTTGATGTTTTCTGTACGTTGAATGAATAATTTTTGGGGCCTGTAATGTAACTGGCCAACATTAAAATTGTTATATGGTGACCGCCTAATATACCTCCAGCCACATAATCACTTGATGTTTTCTGTTCGATGAATGAATAATTTTTGGGGCCTATAGTCCACTGCCATTGACCATCTAATATACCTCTAGCCACATAGTCACTTGATCTTTTCTGTATGGTAAATGCCTAATTGTTGGGGCCTCAGAGGAATTCAACACCTGTGACAACCACATGTTATTGAATTTCACCTATTATCATTTGGGGTTTATTCAAGTGGGGGGATTTCATTAGCCATATTTTTTATTCAATTTTATATTTTTAGTAGTTTTAAACATATGTATTTGACATGTATTTGTACTGGCCTGCAGTAAAACTGATATCCAATGACTGCCTAATGTACCTTCAGCTACATTATCAATTGTTCTTTTCTGTACGGTGAATGAATAATTTTTGGGGCCTGTAGTCCACTGGCCTGTAATAAAATTGATATCCAATGACCGTCTAATATACCTCCAGCCACATAATCACTTGATGTTTTCTATCCGATGAATGCCTAATGTTTGGGGGCCTGTACTCCCGTGAAACAAATATTATGAAGATAGGCGCTAAAACAAAATAACAATAATTTTATTAGGTATTTTGTATTAAAATAAAGGGTGTCCACCTATCAGTGCCACGGTCAACACTGACTAATGTTAATAACTGTGAAAAACCTTCATCTGTGTCCAGGATATTGACCCGGAAAATGTGCAGGTGTCACACACTAAACCCACCAACACATAAGGGGGCTCACTTCACCACAGGGTCCAAAGCAAGCAACCCAGGTGAAAAACTATCTGGGAGGATCCCTGGTGCTATGAAACCACCAAGTGACACTCCTAACAGTGAGTGTAAGCGCGCATACACTCACTGCACCAAGATAGTAACGGTGCAGGACTGCGGCAGAGCATTAACCCTTACTCCAAAGTGGTATATGGAGAAGGGATTGCACTGACACACTCCTATATGTTATCAGCTCAACGCGTTTCCATGCATAAATGCTGCACTTCATCAGGAGCTGTATGCACCATGCTATATCAAAGCCCACAACCTCTGCAGTGATATTAAGCAGAGGCGGTAGATGACATGAGACAGTGAGGTAACCTGCCTAACAACGAATCCCTCTAGTGTGAGGTACGGTGTTTTCAACAACAGACCACTGTCCTGCCGCTATATCAAAGCCCACAGCCTCTGCAATGGTGTTAAGCAGAGGCGGTAGATGACATGGAACAGTAAGGTACCCTGCCTGACACCGAGTCCCTCTAGTGTGAGGTACGATGCTTTCAACAACAGACAACTGTCCTGCCTAAAGCTACACACCTCTAGGTTGAGGCGTAGCGTGCTAGTGTGCAATCACATCGGCGCTCCCTGTATTTAGGCCTGTACTCCCGTGGCCTAAAATAAAAAATTTCTAGGCTCCAGCAGGGCACATTTTTGAGAGTTTCCTTTTAAGATGCATAAAAATGGCCCCTGATTAAAATACATATTTTTTTAGGGAATTTTTGCCATTAATCCCCCTCTGGTATATTACTGTCCATGTTGTGGGACGATTTGTGCACTTCTAGTAAGTATTTGGTGGCTGCAAATATGACCTGAAGGTTTTTCAGGTTCGCCTGTTATTAAAGTGAATGGGGCCCGCCGCAAACTTGCGGTTTGCAAACATTTGATCACGTTCGCGCGTTCGCGAATCGTGCCGGCCGATGTTCGTCCATCACTATATCCTATCTGACCTATATTTACCACACAATATGTTGATCGCTTCTCTAGTAATACCCGTTACACTCTACAATAATACACTAAGGAGGTGGGTCTTGAAATGCAACAACACAAAGCAGATTATTTTGTAAAAGAAAGAATAAAGTTATCATGCTACTTATAACACACAGTGAACGCAGTAAAAATAAATCCCACAAAATATTTATTTTCTTCCCCCTAAAAATAAAATAATAAAAGTAATTTAGTACACTATGTACCCCAAAAGGCTCCCAAAAACTCAGCCGACAAAATGCAAGGTCCCATTTAGCTAAATTGAAGGAAAAAATACAAAAAGTTGGCTGCTGGAACATACAGGGAAAATGTTACTGGTCCTTAAAGTAGTTGTCCCAGAAAAAGTATTCTCCAGTTTTCAAACCAGCACTTGGTTCTGAATAATTTTGTAATAGCATGTAATAAAAAATTTTGTATAGCCACTGAATTATTCAATAAAATGTATCTGTATAGCGCCATCTGCTGTTTAGCTATTTTTTTCTTATTTCTTTCTCCGCCTCACTGAGATGGCCTCACATGCTCAGTTTCATCCTTCAATTGCATCCTGAGCTGTGATAGGGAGAGAGCTGCAGTAGAAAAGGATACACCCCTGAGTTACAGCAGAAAGGACACTTTCCTTGAGTTGTGATTGTTTTTTTTTTTGTTTTAGTTTTTCTATATCGGCAACTGTTACATATCACTAAAAATAAGTGGCTAATGGTAAAAAAAAATCATAAAAATATAGTGGCAAATATGGGGGAACTACTCATGACGGTCGAGGGCTGGAATTGTCTATGGTACCCCGAAACGCGTAGACAAGACTGCTATGTAATTCATGGATGAGTTTTTACCGCAAGCCAAAATAAATTTACATTCCTTTATCCAAGTGGAGCTGGATTTCTTTCAACCTTTTTTCACAGAAATATAGTGGCAAATATGGGGGAGCTGCTCAAACCCCAAACACTGTAGCGTGTTTCTCATTGGGGGAGCAGTCCCACGGCATGTGGACCGCAGCAAACTACCATCCCCAGCAAATAATGCATACAATGGAGGACCCCGGCGTGGTCCACATGCACCACAAAGGCATCCTACACAAAACGGAGCATTGTGCGGATGAAAATATAATTATATAAATCACAGAAGAAAATGCACCAAACGGATATGCCACTGACTATACTAGCTGGTCATACAAGCAGATATTAAAAGCTGAGACTTTTGACAATATATTCCTGTCAGGAACACATCGGAGCCCATCATGCACCACGTCACGGTCTCTCAGCATGGCAAGGGTCCTACCACTACCCTAACTGTGGTGTGAACACGGTCTGAAGGTGATAAAATCCAGCTCACAGCCAAGCTTCCACACAATGGCATAGCAGGACAACTAATGCAATGTGAACAAAGCAAGACTGTAAGCCACACCCATATCAGACCGTGTGATGGAGGTTACCAGGTGCAAAAGAATGTTTAAATGCCAGAAATATAGTGGCAAATATGGGGGAACTGCTCAAACCCCAAACACTGTAGCGTGTTTCTCATTGGGGGAGCAGCCCCACCGCATGTAGACCACAGCAAACAACCATCCCCAGCAAATAATGCGTACAATGGAGGATGCCGGCGCTGTCCACATGCTAATGGTAAAATAGACAAAAATATATTATATTTAAAAATGTATTCTGTTCCTACAAAGCTGGTCCTGGCCATCTCCTGAGACTTTATATTGTCTTTGCATTTCAAACACTAAGTAACTGCTACTATCATGTATAACGTGATGATGCTGAAATTAGAAGCAGTGACTGGGAGATTAGAAACTGAGCTGAATTTTTTTTTAAAAATTAGTACTTTAACTTGAGTTTTATGCCTTTTGGAAAGGAGTGGGGCAGATTTACTAATCCATTAGATGGTGTTAAAACAGGCTGCTGTAATTTCCCCTTATTTATCACAGGGGCTCAGGCTGGGTGATAAATGTGCTGGAGGGATACACACTTTTCTCTAGCTCTATACCAGTTATTGTTTGTCTTACTTTGTGACAGAATTTTGTGCTACCATGTCCCATCAGCGAGCTAGATGCAGTGTTTTCTAAAACTAGATTCAATACATTTTAAACCAGAATATCTCTTTAAAGCTATAACTTAGACCTTGTCCCAAGAGTACCTTTAATCTGATGTGCATCATGTGATAGGGGCACAGACTTCAAGTCTTTATTAGAAACAAGCAAATTAACAAAAACTTGAGTCAAATCCAAATCTACATTTTTGGCTGTTAGGTTTGGGTGATTTTCTCAAAATGGAGTTAGCCATTTTTTTTTTTTAATCAAAAGACAGGAAAAATAAAGATGGATTAAATCATCCCAGGCCTTGTGTGTGTCTACACAATGGGAGGCATTTTCTGTCAAAAAGCTAAACTTTTAGACCTTTTTTCCAAAAACATAAAACATTCTACAATACAGTTTTAAAGAGACTATTTGTTACCACCAACATCCATGTGTTTACCCATAGTCATATAGGATGCTGTCCCTTTAAGATTAAAAATGCTGTCTTCCTTTTTTCAAGAGTCTAAAATAAATTGCCTACACGCCTAGGAGACCCCAAAATGTCATACACCACTTTTCTGGGCAATTGGAGCACTTTTGATTCTGGTTGAATTTATCCTGACCGGAATTGAAATGCCAGACTAATACTCTCAAATCGGGTTGTCTAAGGTGATATAGGAGGTTCCAGCATTGGGACCATCCTCATCAGTGTGCCTACTCAGTCATCATCATTAGATATATAGAGGTCTGCAGGGGATAGCAAGGTCAGAATACTCATTTATACATCAACTCTTTATCTGTGGTTCACTGTATTTTACTTTACTGGTCATATGGGCAATTTACCTCTTTATAGTGCCCCATGTACATTGCTAGAAGACTTACCCGTTGTCATTGTAGCTCCATTTTTCTTTATATGGCCTTTTAGATACTACTTTTTTGACTTTGTACTTTATCTACTCTTTAGAATATCCAAATAAAGGTTATGTTTCAAAGTTTTTGTTTTTTTAACTTTGACTTGTTTTACATGTTAATATTATCCCAGTGACCACATGCACACATGCTTGTTTCTTTAAATGTAAAGCAGTTCTTTTTAAGAAACTGCCAGGTCTATTTTGTGCTTGAAAACTAACAAACCTTTCATGAAAAAAATGAAAAAAGAGAAAACCCACAAAATCCTGTAAACAGTCCAAAAATCTGCACGCCTATCTGCCCGTAATGTATTAACACCCACACCCGCCATGAAAGATGTAATTATATTCTGCATACTTTAGGCAGGATAAACTATACGTATCATTCATACCAGGGGCTGATAAGTGGTTGTGAGTAATAGAGCCGAAGTGAGCAGTGTATTAATTCTATTCATTACACTTAATTTGGTGTTTTATGTCAAGTTTGGTAAGTTTTCTTTCATGTCCCCTTTGTGAACTTGCTTGTGTGAGTCTTGTAGTTTGTACAGAATGTTCCTATTGTGTAGCAGTTCATTTGTTTTAAAGGGATTTCTGTGCCTGCCATAAGTGTGGTCAGCGGGTATTAAATACGGATGTGAGAGGTTGGCGGCCTTCCAGATTCTTAGCAAAACTTCATCTTAACAGCAAAGTTTTATTTTATTGTTTGTAATTTAAGAATGTGGCCTGGTTTTAACAAATGCACTGATTTTACCTTTGTTTGTAGATGTTTCTGTGCTTTTATAAACTAATGTTTTAAGAAGTGTTAGGCACCAGTTTTAGTGAATTTTTAAAAAGAAAATTTAAAGAAGCACCCAAAGAAGTTGACACTTGATAAATTTGCCTCGAACATGATCACTACCCCTTTTCGGTTATACAAATGTCATAGACTTAAGTCACCTGCTTGGGATACCCCCTTTTGGGCCACAGTGGTGAACAGATAACTTAGCCCAGTTTCCACTCTGATGGGCTTGACCTGTCCTTGATATTTATTCATTTGAGTAGGTTCCATGCAATACTACATTTCCACTGCTACAGTCACTTCAAATGTAACTCAAACTGCCTCAGTGAGGGCTTCTGAAGTCGGATTATCAGGTATTATCTGGCCAAATTCAAAAAGAGTTGTCATGGTGGGAACACTCCCTTAATAGGCTGCCACCTATGTATGATCAAATAAAGTTGGTCATACTGTACGTTTTAGACTTTTGGGATGGTTCCGCTGACATTCGTTCAGTATAAAAAAAGATTGGGCATTGACTTTCAACATGTCCACTCCTTTGTTGTTAAAGGGTACTTTCGAGACTGGAAATGCCTCCTCATATGCCCTGGCCCCTCACACTGATTCTACTTACCTGGCTCCCCGCTCACCGCACCACTCTTAGTCCCCTGATCTTTTAAGCTCTACTCTTATTTTTGCCAGTTCACTTTTGACGCTTGCATTATACAGAATGAACATCACTTATAACTGACAGTCCTGATATTTGTCCCCAGTATGTAGGCAATATATTACATATCTGTATTTCCCGCATTGCGTGCTCAAAGATTCTTTGTGATCGCTCCTACTTACCTTGACTTACAGTAAAAAACAATGTAAGTTAATAACCCAGACAAGAAAACTATCATAAAAAACTGAATACAAGGGATCTTATTGGGTGAATCAGTATATACTGAAGTACACAACCTGCACTGGTCCAGGGCTTACTGGATAGAGTTGTGCATCCCCAGGTACAACTCAGGTGAAAGTGTGTATAAGCCCCAAGTTAGTATTAGCTGCATCTCCTCTCGCCAGGTCACCAGGGTGGTTCTGTCAATAATATACAGCAAAAGGAGAATAAAAATAAGAGCTGCTGTAATACAGTATGCTGTAAACAGGTGAGTGCAACATGCTTAGCATTTGGAGAGTTAAATCAATCTCTTTCTCAAGCACAATGGGGGAGATTTATTAAGACGGGCACTTTCTTAGCCGATCTTGATATCCCCTGTGGTGCAAGAGATGAGCCTAATTGATGAAAGGGAGCAGGCCTTGTCATAAATTAGGTGTATCATCCGGTAGTCCATGCGCCTAAACAGAAACTTACAGAGGTTCTGAGCTGCTGTAGATTTTTGTCTTCATTGGGTCCAGAAAACTGGAATAAAAGAAAATACATTTGCTGCAGCTTATGGCCACACCCCCTTTAGGCTCCATTCACACGTCCGTAATAATGGGTCCGCATCCATGAGGACCCATTCATTCTCTATGGGGATGGAATTGATGCGGAGAGCACACTATGTGCTTTCCACATTTCCAGAGCGCGCCGCCGATCTTACGGTCCGCGGCTCAGGAAAAAAAATAGAACATGTCCTATTCTTGTCCACAATTGGGTACAAGAATAGGCATTTCTATGGGGCTGCCGGCCTGGGGTATTGCGGATCCCCAATGCACTACTGATGTGTGAATGGACCCTTAGGAAAAGGGTGGTGTAAAAAATGACACTTGTGACTATTTTTCCAAACGTTGCATTTAAAATCTTTTTAGCGCCCCCTACACTCTTAAAAAAGAAAGTGGTTTAACTATTGAAACGTGTCGCACATTGCACTCTCATTTCAATAAATCACCTACTTATTTTAGCAGAACTCGTTTTATCCTCATTTTATTCCCCTGATAGTATATAAGAAAACTATTATGATCAAAGATGATTTAAAAAAAAAAAATGGGGCCCTGTACAAAATGCAAAGTAGGATCCTGACCAACATTTTTGTTGTTCTTGTAATTTTAAAAAGTATAAAAAATTCTTATATATGCTTAACCTTTACACAAAAAAACGTGTACTCAAATACTGCCATATAATACTAAGCTCAGTACAATGCTCACACAATGCTACCATCTATTGGCCGAATAATACAGAAGTATAAAGACCTTGGAACAATATCAGCATCATGCTAGGGCTATTAATGCTCAGGAGGCTTAAAGGTGCTTTCAAGAGTATACATTTATAGCATATCCTTAGGTTTTGCCATTAAAGCTGCATGGCTGAAATCGGACTATCCATCCTATACTATGTCCAGAGATGGCCAAGGTTACTGTGTCCATGACTTCTATAAAAATGGGAATGGGAATTATAGAACGGCTTGGCTGTTAATATAACCCCTGCCTCCTTTGGCCGTCACATAGGATAGGTATTCAAATACCCCTTTAATGTGTGATCATAGGGGTTTGACCCTCAAAATATCCATAGCACATAGCATCTGTGCTTAGTCGTGCAGTTGAGCCCTGTTTACTTTTACCTTTAAAAATCTTTGAACTGATTATCCGCTTTACTTTGTTCATCTTGAAAAATCTTAGCTATTTTAACTAAATAAAAAGTGATGCAATGGAAGAGTAAAAAGCTCCAATCCATTTTAATTGTCTGGACTCTGGACCTCTAGAAATAGAAAATGCACTTCTGATAATCAACATAGCTGAAAGGAAACCTAAAGCCAATGCACAGGCGTAATAGTCTATGACAGTGTAGTAATAGGATGCAGAACCATGGTCTGCCAGGCAGCCTTTTAAATTGTGTCATTAACAACTGCTACATCTGCACCTTCTCTGTTTCAGAATTGAGTCAGAGTAATACCTCCACAGCAATATATATTATGTGGTTGTAATTCTGCATCGGTTTTTCAAGCCACAAACTGTTAGTGTGCAACAGAAAATTAACAACAGGGATATTTATGAGGCCACGTTGACCCACGGGCTGTTAAATCTTGTGGTAAGTGAAAATCTAATGTTTCCTTTAATGTTAGTTGGTATACTGCAAGGGGCAAGGCTACAAAATGTCATAATTCATTCAGTTTCAGGGTAAATGGAATCGCCACATTGTAACCGAATTAAAGCAATGCAATATAAAATGATACAATTTATTTAAAAATCTAATGTAATAGGTCATAGGATGCATGTCTGTAAAAGAAACATTGCATTTCCTTGCTTGCGAAAAAAAAACATAAATGTGAAATTTTAGAGTATCAAAACTAAATTGCTAAGAATGCTAAAAATATAATTGGGAAAATAATGTTGTATCCATACAATCTTATAGTTTTAAAACATTTGTAAACCTATTAGGAATGCAATCTCACACTATTGTATCTTTTTTCATTTGAGGCATTGCAGGTAAGTGGCTGGGGTGATGGGGTTTAGGTTATTGACGGTGTGAGAATATGTGTGCTTTTACCTGAGGAATTGGACAGGTGAATGGCACACCTGGGTGCCACAGCCTCAGAGCAGGCCTGGAGGCCTTCATTAGGCCCCAAGCTACCATGCAAAGACATCAACAGCATGCAATCCTGTTCATGGCAGTGCAGATGCCTGAAAGAGGCAACACCCTCCCTATGAAACTACCTTGATGCCACAGTTGCTATTGACCATGGTATCTAAGGCGTTAAATGGTTGGAAATGGCGCTTCTGCCGCTCCGGGAAATTAGAGCAGGAGCCTGTCTGTGATGCGAGAGCTCTTGCTCTCTGCTGCACAGAAGAGCTGTGTAGCCCTTAGACTAGGCCGCTATAAAAAGGCGACAGCTTAGTCTAAGTGACCCACTTTAGGCCTGTTTCACATTCACGGTAAACAGATCAGGCAGGCTGTTCCATCTGGGAACAGCCTGCCTGGATCCATTAATACCGTGTGCTACCATGCGCTGAGAAAATACCATCCGGCCCCATTTACTACACAGCAGTTTTAGTCCAGCCGCTTCTCGGCATATTTGCCGGGTAGTGGCCGAATCTCCGCCAGTCCTCATTGTAGTGAATGGGGCCAGAGGGTATCACAGTAACGCCCAGTATTCACAGATTCAACAGGCTGTTCCCGGCCTGAACAGCCTGCCAGATCTGTTTACCGCAAATGTGAAACAGGCCTTAGTGCCTTAGTGACCAGCATAAAAAAAGTTTATTGGTGGTCACTAAGGGGTTAAACTAGCTGTATTCTGTGTCTCTCTCTCTCTCTCTCTCTCTCTCTCTCTCTGCCAGATGTCATGTGACAGCTATATACAAGCCCAGAATACACATGGATTCCCTAGATAGGATCTTATGTAGTGCCTAGGGAACATGTCAGTATCTTCCCCCTGATTGGATGAGGCTGACAGCAAGACATTATGGGCAAACCCACTGAATAGGGCACCTTTTGGGGTTATATGATCCTACTTCTTAATCCTCCATTCCCTGCAGTGCCCTGTTCTGATCTGTAAAATTACAGGCACCATTTTAAATGATTTGTCCAAAACAAATTGCTAAAGTTTCGGATTTAGTAGAATTAAAAAATGTTTGGGCATTTCAATCAAACTTGGTTACTTTAGAATCAATTCACTAATCACTGTTATTTTATGTTATTGTTTATGGATTTTTATATTTTTTATATTTTGAAATATATTCAAAATAAAAAACAGTTACAATGTGCACATTGAGTGGACTTCACAGGCAACTGAACACAATGTGAAGGCCAACGTTCTGCACTAAGGGTCACACCACAATTTTTTTCCTAAGTATGGAGATGTATTAGGTATCAAAATTTGTCTGTGATCAGATGAAAGACATTTTAAGGAACACATGAAATACTGTGATAATGGCGACGTGACTGAGAGTATCCCCACTAGTCAGCTAAAGAAAACAATTTGAAACATAATATATAACTGTACAATAAAGAAACAGTTCATGCAATTGTTCCTAGGACAGATTCTGTAGATGTGTTAGAAGGGCATTTTTAATTAAGTACTGATTGGTTCTTCCCCCTTTAATTATTATCTTAACTTTTAATGTAATGATATTCCTTGTAGTGAGTTAAGGATAGTTAGCATGAACAAAGCCATCGTTCTGTGTCCTAGAACAGGCCGCATTCAGAGGCATGCGTTCTGCACGCTGGACATCCCTTAGGAGGATGGTCTAAAAGGTATAAACTTCTATGTATCTGAAATAAAGCTCTGTTGGGACATCCATAAGGAAAGATGTCATAAGACTCCTCTCTTGTATTTTACCATGACTGGGTGTTGGCTATGGGCCTCTGTGTGACCGCGCCCCGCCGACAGGAGCCTACCCAATGAACACAACTCAGAGTGATTTTTTTTTCTATGTATATATGTATGTTTTATTATATATCTGAGTTATCTGTTTATATATTTAATCCTCAATCAAACTCTCCACCACACCCATGCACCCAAAAGCACTACAGATATCGGTTGGTGACTTGTCCATGCAGCACAAAACAGGCACTTTTACCTTTTGCGTTACCCATTTCTCTCATAGATTGTAAGCTCTTGTCTGTTGCTATGTTATTTATGACTGTTTGTAGATGAACCCCTTGAATTGTAAAGATCTGTAAAATATGTAGGCATTATATAAATAAAGATTATTATATTATTTAATCACACTTAGTGAAAATTTTTATTCACCTAGCCTCTGTAAGCATATCTTATTCCCGAATCTCATAATTCATGGAAAAACAGTAGATTACTATGTAAAAAATTGCCTTCATATTCAAGCTTTAATAATCCCATGCTTGCCTAGCCACTGTGCCAAAACAGCTACAGTAAAATAATACCCAGAAATTGGCCTTTTAAAATCTTTCCTAGAGATTTTTCTTTTTAGCACAATACAATATTATACACCTAGTTAATGCAAGAGCCCTAGATAAATGCTCATTTAATATTATATTGCAGTTGAATTATCAAATAGAGCTGTTTCACAAGCAGTGGGGCTTGAAAAAAGACACAGCAGTTTTTATGCAGTTTATTTCAGCAAGAGCCAGCAATGAATCCGGCAGTAAGAAGTACAGGTCCTTTCTTCATATTTCTAATTGATTTTAAATCCAATTTTGGATTTGGTTAAAAAAACTGCATCAAAAAGTGCACCAACAACTGTAATATTTTTCTGAAAAATGTTGTGTGTAAAAATGTCCTTAAGGAGTTTTACTGTATTATCTACATTATTTATTAGAGTAATTTTATGTGAAATAGGGTGCTGGCAAGGACATGCTAAACCCATATAAAATTCTACAGTCGGATACAGTAAAATGGTGATTCAATCATTGGTGTACATTTCACAAGGACAAGCCAAATGGCTTTGCCAATAACTATATATTTATCCCATGCCACCCATATCATCACATAGAAATACATCTCTGACTCCTGGGACTGGAATCCCTCTAGAGATAATTTTATGGAGACATGAAGGCTGAATTTGCATTCTTTGCTGGTCATAAAATGCATGCATAGCATGTTTTTTATAATTATTATATTTATAGATGCCAGATATGCTATATTCATATATTGAGATATGAACGATTGGTTGGTGTAACATTATTAATTGCAACCTTGCAAAATGTAATTGTATGGAAAAGCGACTCTTAACCCCTTTGTGACTGGGTAAATGTAATCTCTTTTCACTGGTAGCCTTTTAAGTGTCAAACTAGCCATAGATCTCAAAAAGGGTTGCCTCAGGATCATTAAAAGGGTAATTCCAACAAAGTAATAAGGTCCCTTTAAAGCTTTACAATTACTAGATACCAACATTAAAACCACCTCTACAAATATCACACAGGTAAGTAGGTCCAAAAAGTGTTTAATTCCAGGGTCTATACATTCAAAGACAATTGTCAATGCTGCAATTATATTAGTCGGTAAAAGTGATAGCATGGGTTAAATCACATATTGGAACACAGAAATCATTGCTTGTTTTGAAGTCTTTGGTGGTGGCCTTCAGATATAGTTTGATACTGGATTGTCCAAAGGTCTCCTCTGGTTTGAGGCAGTAATACTGTTGGTAATGGCAAATGTGTATATAAAGTCAAAACTGTTTCCTTGTACCCTGTCCAATCACTTGCAGAGTGACCATCCTGAAAAGGGGTTACCATGCAAAATTTCTCCTATTGAACCCTATCAAGACCATAGTGCACCATCCTAGATGTGTTTCCATTGGTGGGGACACCAGTTTCATCACTGAGGAAAGCAGTTAACCAGGTTCCGATGAAAAAGAAGCCTGACAGGTAACAAGTGACGGTCACCTTAGTCAGTTTTTGTCACGGCTGAGGATGGGGGAAACCCTCAGCCGTGCAATGACAGAAGATATTGGTCGCCGCTAGGCCAGGACAGAAATCAGGAAGCAGGTCACCTCCTAACACATCCCTAATTCTGACCCTGACTCCTAGCTGTATGAGCCAACCCTGATGGTAGAAGGGCTAATACTCTGGAACCTAGGGTTCCTACTAGCCCTCAGGGTAGCCCTGGACTAGGAGCAGGGTAAGACGACCTGTTCCTCCTAGACACGGACGAACAGGAGTCTCACTAGCCAAGCTGCAAGGAAAGGGGAACATATACAGCATATGGCAATGGCAGGTAAGTGAAACAAGTACCACACCTACTTGCCACAGACACACAGCCTGGAACCCATGTACAAGTGTTGCTGTCCACAACAACACAAACGAACACAGCACACACCATAGATCACACAGGAACCCAGGAAACCATAGCTGCAATAAACACAAAGAGACCATAGAAACATCTTCATAGCATCATACATAAACTTATGACCACAAGGGTGGCCCTCACTGGATAGATGGTATACGACCAGGAGGATGACTCCAGCATAACACATGGCTGGAGTACCCCTCAGATACAGGTATCCAGCGGAAGCTAAATAGCCTAAGTAGCCACACCCACACACAGACACACCCAGTGTTCACACACTAGGAAGAGTTTAACCCTTCCAACACCAGGCAAGGGAAGAAAGCCACTTAAAGGGGAAGTGTACAAACATAAAACCCTGTGCACACCAAACAGGGAAAGTGCATACATATAACACAAGTTGTCATAGGCAACCACATGCATAGACAGTGAGTAGCCCAGCAACAAGCTCAGACTGCTACTGTAACGGGGTGCCGAAGGCGCACTCAGTCTCCCATCAGCCGCAGACCTGCTGCTTAGCTTCGGGAGCGAGGATCTGTGTTTGACCTCGTTCCCAGGGCAGCTTTGCTAGCTGGGAGGCTCCCTGCTCCTAGGTCTGCCTTGAGCGCCGAGCTGATCACTCGGTGCTCGACTGGTTGGTCTGTCGGTCTTGTGACGCTGGCCACGTCACATTATCCTCACTCCCCACTATAAATACAGGCAGACTGCTGGCCACAGTTTGCCTGTTAATTTAGGTTCCTGGCAGTTGTTGGATACCTGTGTACTTACCTGATCCTGTTCCCTGACGATCCTTTGCCTGCTCCTCCTGTACTGTGCATCCTTCCTAGTATATTGACCTCGGCTTCCACCTGACTATTCTTTGCGGACTCCTTTGGTACTTCTCGACTCTCCTGGTATTTATGACCCTGGCTTCTCCTGACCTTTCTTTGCTTATCCCTCTGTACTGCGTTGTCCTCTTGGTTTTCACCCGGTCCGTTCACTATCCGTTATTTGTCTTGTCTGTCCTTCCCGCACGTATTCTAAGTTAGGGACTGCTGTCCAGTTGTCCCCTGTCATCAGGACTCGTGAGGCAAGTAGGCAGGGCCAGGGGTGAGGGTGGAGCGCAATGGTCACTATCCTCCCCCCTGTGTGTGTGTGTGTGTGTGTGTGTACGTGACCGTTACAGCTACAGTGCCAACAACACCATGTTGCCAGCGGCAACCGGACGTGAGGCTAACAACTTACAGCCCTCAGCTATCGTGAACAACCAACTGACCATTGGTAACTGCATGCAAAGTCTAAGAGTCACGAGCATCAGCATAGTCGTGACAGTTTTTCAACATTATTGTATCTGCTGAGATACTTTTTTCCAGTTATATTAAAGGGGTTCTGCAGTTTTTTTAAAACTGATGATCTATCATCTGGATAGATCATCAGCATCTGATTGGCGTTTGTCCGACACCTGGTACACTTGAGTTGGACGGCACTCCTGAAAAAATTCTTTTTGCACGGTGCTCAGTGGTAATATGAGATAATGAATATTAAAGGAGACCACGGCACTCGTTTTTTCGTATGTAAGAAAATTATTTTTATATTTTCATATTTTCATTTCATGATATATTTTCCATTTCATTTCATGATATTATTTCAAAATTTCATTGTTTTAAAGCATCCAGGAATGCAAAAGACTTGGCCAACGTTTAACGTTTCGGTCCTTGTATGGGACCTTGATCACGGCCTGGAGTAAAATACAATGTAATATGTCAGGAGACATTATATATAATAAGATAGGATATATTACATCATTGTTCATGGTATATAATACAAGTATGTCAAAAATAGTTAGCTCTCGTATTGCTTAGGAGCACAGAGGATGACAGGTAAGTATAACGTCATATTATATAGGTGTCATCTATAGTAGAGTTACATGCAATAGTATGATAATAGAGCTACACGTAGTTGAGTACAGTTTAAGTACAACATTGGGCGGCAAAATAGGAGAACGGAAGAGAAAACAAGACAAGACAAAGTATAAGACAAAACTACATGAATGAGCTGGAGTCCACAAGCAATAAGGCAATAGTATATCATGCGAAATTCATGGTTGGCAATGGCAAAGTTGAGCCGACAATATGGCAGTATGGCATAGCTTCTCTGGGGTGACAAGACCTGTAGGGTATTGCAAAGGTTAAGTAATGGTATACAGACATGTAGATATATATAAATAGATAAGTAGAGCCTCTAATAAGGTGCTAGGTAAGGGTCAGGGTCACATCCCATAGGGACATATGGTCGGAGTTTGCCACAGGGGAGTAGAATAGATGGAGCGTCCATTACCTTTGTCCGTGTTGCATGTTGCCTGATGTGGGATGCGCTGGTGTAGGCAGCGCTAGTGCCGTATTTAAGCGTGCCGCCGGTGTGGGCTGGCGTCCTGCGCACGCCTCCGGCTCCGTCGCACACATGACGCAGCCGCACGCGGGCGGATGACGTCACTGTAGCGGCCGCGCCGGCGCGCATGCGCAGTAGGCCCGCCGAGACCTGTGCTGGCAAAATAGTACTGGCATAAGGTGTATGGGAGTTAGTACAATAGTGAAGGCATCAGTGGCTTGCCGCAAAGGCCCATATATACTATAGCAATGCAGGCAGAAGTAGGCAGAGGTGAATATATCGAACCAGGGTATTAAGATAATAATAGTGGCTATAATAATGGCCAAAGAACAGAATGGTCAGTCTAAATGAAATCCTGTAACTAGTATGATATAGATATAGTATAATTTGCTATGGATTACATCTTGTATTCTATACGGCTGTAAAGAAAATACTACATCTTATGTTCTATACGGCTATAAAGAAAATACTATATGACTATATTGTATACTACCTGGTTGGGATGGACTTTAAGAGTCATTTTGTCTGTGGGAGGTAAAGAAAATAGGTATTAGTAAATCTCGTTAATAAATGTCACATTATAAACAGAGGTCATTCATATCAGATATGAAAGAAAAAGATAAGTATGGGATATTGAATGTCCAGTTGTATTAGACTTGCCACACATATGGTAATGTCAATCTGAGAAAAGTTTGTCATGATGTGCAAAAATCAAAGTCCCGATTCATACCGTTTGGAAAGAGGGTATTAGTTCAAATATCCAGAATGATTCGCGTTCTTTTAGGCGCGCGATCCGGTTACCGCCTCGTCGTCCTGCCGGTATTTGTTCCAGTATTTGGAATCGGAGTTGGCTAATTTGGTGTTTGGCAAGGGAAAAGTGATGTGGGATGGGTTGTTCAGTTCTGTTACATCGGATATCGGATTTATGTTTGGAAATTCGGTCGCGTATGTTTTGTGTAGTCTCCCCCACGTAGGCCAGGCCGCATGGGCATTTGATTAGATATACTACAAATGAGGAGCTACATGTAAAAAAGTTTTTTGAATGGTAGATTTTGCCCGAACGGGGATGTGTTATACGATTCCCTTTGATGACGTTGGTGCACTGAGCACAGTGGAGGCATGGGTATGTACCTGTTTTTTTCGGGGCTAGGGTGGTTTGTTGTGGTGTGGCTTTGAGGGGACCGATGTCGGCATGTACTAGTTTATCTCTCAAATTATTTGGTCTCTTGTAGCACATTCGGAAGGGATGTTTAAATTCGGCGACTTCGGGATAGGATTGTTGAAGTAGAGGCCAGTGTTTTTTGACAATAGACTGAATCTTTGGAATGAATGGATGGTACGTCACTACCAAGGGGACTCGTGGTGGGGAGATGGTTTTAGGTGGTATAGAAGCTGCGGATGTGGCCAGAACCAGTTCTTTAGTGAGTAGGGAAGTGGGGTAACCCCTGTTTTTGAATTTATTCGACATTTCGGTGAGTCGCTGTTTTTTCATGGAGGGATTTCCTACAATCCTGGTTATTCTTTTGAATTGTGAGCGTGGTAGGGATTTTTTGGTGTTTTTTGGGTGACAGCTGGAAAAATGTAGTAATGTATTACGGTCAGTGGGTTTAGTATACAAATCTGTTGTGAGAGTACCTACCTCGGTTTTCAGGACTACTGTGTCTAAGAAGCTGATGGATAGCGTATCTGTGTGGGAGGTGAATGTTAGGTCAGGGTCCTGGTTATTGATATACTTGGTGAATTCCGTAAATGAATTTATATCGCCATTCCAGATGCAAAAAATGTCATCGATGTATCGGTGCCAAGTTTTGGCATAGGTCAAGAAAAGGGGGTTAGTGTAGACCAAATCTTCTTCAAATTTGGCCATAAAAGCATTAGCATACGGTGGCGCCACGTTGGCCCCCATAGCCGTACCCCGCTGTTGTACATAGAAGTCATCGCCAAACATAAAATAATTGTTTTCTAGTACAAATCTGAGTAGGTCCGTGCAGAACCTTTGTGTATCTGGGGAGTAATCGGAGGTGGTTAAGAGAGCTTCGACGGCCTGGATGCCTTTGTTATGGGAGATGGAGGTATAAAGACTGTTGACATCGAGTGTTATCAGAAGATCCTCAGGAGTGATGTTAGTGATATTTAGAATAATGGATAGAAAATGTGATGTGTCGAGAATAAAAGAGCGTGTCCTTTTTACCAATGGTGTCAGTATTTTTTCCAGGAAAATTGACAGGGGAGAGAGTATAGAGTCAGTGGAGGCTACAATAGGCCTGCCTGGCGGGTTGGACATGTTTTTGTGTATTTTGGGTAGTGTGTAAAGTACTGGGGTAACTGGATTCTCATTATTGAGAAATGTGTATGTAGCCTTATCAATAGTGCCTAATTGAAGGTGGTGGTCAAGAAAGTTAGTGATTTCTTTTTTAATGCGGAAGAGTGGGTTGAGTGTAACTTTTTTGTATGTACTAGCATCGGTCAGTTGTCGTCTGATCTCAGCTATATAAGCTGTGGTATCCATTACCACAATTGCTCCTCCTTTGTCTGCTGGTTTGATGGTTATGGATTTGTCATCTTGGAGAATTTTGAGGGCCATGTGTTCCTCACTTTTCAGATTTTGTGGGGTATGTAGAGCTCCTGTTTTTAGATCATTTATATTCTTAGTGATATCATTCTGTACAAGGTTAATAAAAGTTTCAGCAGCATGATAATGTTTAGGGGGCATGTATTTACTTTTATTGCTTAGGTTTAGGGATTTTAGAGTAAGTTCTGTGGTGGTGCTAGGTATTGAAGTTGTTAGTGGTGTTAGTGGCTGTGTGGAGAAATGTGCTTTTAGGCGTATAGATCTGTAGAATCTTTGGAGTTCCTGTTCAAGTGTGAAACGACGTAGGTTGCCATAGGGGCAGAATGATAGGCCTTTTGAAAGTGTATTGAATTCTGCCGGGGATAGTGTGCGTGAGGAAATATTTACAATTATGTTCCTACCTGGGAGCGGGTCTGGATGCCTGTCTGGTTGCGATCGGTGGGAGCCTCGTCCTCGGCGTATGTGGCGGGTCTTCTTCTCCCCGTTCGGTATCCACGTCGGTGAAAAAAACGTTGGTTGCGGTAATTGTTTGGTCTGTCGCTGCCTGAAGAGGAGGATGCGTATCCTGGGAAAGAGTAGTCGGAGCCCTTGGAGGTACTTTGCCATTGCCAACGATAGATCTTCTTTAGGTGGTAGTCTTCTGAATCACGAATAAATTTATTTCTTTTGGTATTCTCCAGGAATTTGCGGTGTTCCTCTAGGATATTTTCGGTCTTTTTCTTGAGTTCGGACCATTCGTCAGTTGAGATTGTCGAGACTAATTGGGTTTCAATGGCCGTTAGTTTTTCTTGTGATTCTTTGATTGATTGTTGTAGAAATTCTATGCTCAGCACGATGATATCAAAGGAACATTTGTTGATGATGGATTCAAATTTTGTACAATATTCGGTATTTGAAGGGAAGAGGGTCGGGCGGAGATGCACTCTTAGGCCCCTTGGGATTTTCTTTTGTTTGTGGTATTCCGCCAATGTTGTACAGTGTAACTCAGCAGAGAGTAGCTTCTTAGATTCGCGTTCCCAGTCACGTGATTTTAATTCACTGTGTGAGACGTGTAGGAAATTGCTTGATGCGTTCACCCGGGAAACGATCTCCTCTGCGATAGCATTGTCGTATGAGAAGGTGTTTGAAGACATTTGGAGGGTGCTCAGTCGCAAAAATTTCTTAAATCTTGATACACTTGAGTTGGACGGCACTCCTGAAAAAATTCTTTTTGCACGGTGCTCAGTGGTAATATGAGATAATGAATATTAAAGGAGACCACGGCACTCGTTTTTTCGTATGTAAGAAAATTATTTTTATATTTTCATATTTTCATTTCATGATATATTTTCCATTTCATTTCATGATATTATTTCAAAATTTCATTGTTTTAAAGCATCCAGGAATGCAAAAGACTTGGCCAACGTTTAACGTTTCGGTCCTTGTATGGGACCTTGATCACGGCCTGGAGTAAAATACAATGTAATATGTCAGGAGACATTATATATAATAAGATAGGATATATTACATCATTGTTCATAGTATATAATACAAGTATGTCAAAAATAGTTAGCTCTCGTATTGCTTAGGAGCACAGAGGATGACAGGTAAGTATAACGTCATATTATATAGGTGTCATCTATAGTAGAGTTACATGCAATAGTATGATAATAGAGCTACACGTAGTTGAGTACAGTTTAAGTACAACATTGAGCGGCAAAATAGGAGAACGGAAGAGAAAACAAGACAAGACAAAGTATAAGACAAAACTACATGAATGAGCTGGAGTCCACAAGCAATAAGGCAATAGTATATCATGCGAAATTCATGGTTGGCAATGGCAAAGTTGAGCTGACAATATGGCAGTATGGCATAGCTTCTCTGGGGTGACAAGACCTGTAGGGTATTGCAAAGGTTAAGTAATGGTATACAGACATGTAGATATATATAAATAGATAAGTAGAGCCTCTAATAAGGTGCTAGGTAAGGGTCAGGGTCACATCCCATAGGGAACATATGGTCGGAGTTTGCCACAGGGGAGTAGAATAGATGGAGCGTCCATTACCTTTGTCCGTGTTGCATGTTGCCTGATGTGGGATGCGCTGGTGTAGGCAGCGCTAGTGCCGTATTTAAGCGTGCCGCCGGTGTGGGCTGGCGTCCTGCGCACGCCTCCGGCTCCGTCGCACACATGACGCAGCCGCACGCGGGCGGATGACGTCACTGTAGCGGCCGCGCCGGCGCGCATGCGCAGTAGGTCCGCCGAGACCTGTGCTGGCAAAATAGTACTGGCATAAGGTGTATGGGAGTTAGTACAATAGTGAAGGCATCAGTGGCTTGCCGCAAAGGCCCATATATACTATAGCAATGCAGGCAGAAGTAGGCAGAGGTGAATATATCGAACCAGGGTATTGAGATAATAATAGTGGCTATAATAATGGCCAAAGAACAGAATGGTCAGTCTAAATGAAATCCTGTAACTAGTATGATATAGATATAGTATAATTTGCTATGGATTACATCTTGTATTCTATACGGCTGTAAAGAAAATACTACATCTTATGTTCTATACGGCTATAAAGAAAATACTATATGACTATATTGTATACTACCTGGTTGGGATGGACTTTAAGAGTCATTTTGTCTGTGGGAGGTAAAGAAAAATAGGTATTAGTAAATCTCGTTAAAAAAGAAATCACAACTTCTTGACCACCACCTTCAATTAGGCACTATTGATAAGGCTACATACACATTTCTCAATAATGAGAATCCAGTTACCCCAGTACTTTACACACTACCCAAAATACACAAAAACATGTCCAACCCGCCAGGCAGGCCTATTGTAGCCTCCACTGACTCTATACTCTCTCCCCTGTCAATTTTCCTGGAAAAAATACTGACACCATTGGTAAAAAGGACACGCTCTTTTATTCTCGACACATCACATTTTCTATCCATCATTCTAAATATCACTAACATCACTCCTGAGGATCTTCTGATAACACTCGATGTCAACAGTCTTTATACCTCCATCTCCCATAACAAAGGCATCCAGGCCGTCGAAGCTCTCTTAACCACCTCCGATTACTCCCCAGATACACAAAGGTTCTGCACGGACCTACTCAGATTTGTACTAGAAAACAATTATTTTATGTTTGGCGATGACTTCTATGTACAACAGCGGGGTACGGCTATGGGGGCCACGTGGCGCCACCGTATGCTAATGCTTTTATGGCCAAATTTGAAGAAGATTTGGTCTACACTAACCCCCTTTTCTTGACCTATGCCAAAACTTGGCACCGATACATCGATGACATTTTTTGCATCTGGAATGGCGATATAAATTCATTTACGGAATTCACCAAGTATATCAATAAGCCAGGACCCTGACCTAACATTCACCTCCCACACAGATACGCTATCCATCAGCTTCTTAGACACAGTAGTCCTGAAAACCGAGGTAGGTACTCTCACAACAGATTTGTATACTAAACCCACTGACCGTAATACATTACTACATTTTTCCAGCTGTCACCCAAAAAACACCAAAAAATCCCTACCACGCTCACAATTCAAAAGAATAACCAGGATCGTAGGAAATCCCTCCATGAAAAAACAGCGACTCACCGAAATGTCGAATAAATTCAAAAACAGGGGTTACCCCACTTCCCTACTCACTAAAGAACTGGTTCTGGCCACATCCGCAGCTTCTATACCACCTAAAACCATCTCCCCACCACGAGTCCCCTTGGTAGTGACGTACCATCCATTCATTCCAAAGATTCAGTCTATTGTCAAAAAACACTGGCCTCTACTTCAACAATCCTATCCCGAAGTCGCCGAATTTAAACATCCCTTCCGAATGTGCTACAAGAGACCAAATAATTTGAGAGATAAACTAGTACATGCCGACATCGGTCCCCTCAAAGCCACACCACAACAAACCACCCTAGCCCCGAAAAAAACAGGTACATACCCATGCCTCCACTGTGCTCAGTGCACCAACGTCATCAAAGGGAATCGTATAACACATCCCCGTTCGGGCAAAATCTACCATTCAAAAAACTTTTTTACATGTAGCTCCTCATTTGTAGTATATCTAATCAAATGCCCATGCGGCCTGGCCTACGTGGGGGAGACTACACAAAACATACGCGACCGAATTTCCAAACATAAATCCGATATCCGATGTAACAGAACTGAACAACCCATCCCACATCACTTTTCCCTTGCCAAACACCAAATTAGCCAACTCCGATTCCAAATACTGGAACAAATACCGGCAGGACGACGAGGCGGTAACCGGATCGCGCGCCTAAAAGAACGCGAATCATTCTGGATATTTGAACTTAATACCCTCTTTCCAAACGGTATGAATCGGGACTTTGATTTCTGCACATCATGACAAACTTTTCTCAGATTGACATTACCATATGTGTGGCAAGTCTAATACAACTGGACATTCAATATCCCATACTTATCTTTTTCTTTCATATCTGATATGAATGACCTCTGTTTATAATGTGACATTTATTAACGAGATTTACTAATACCTATTTTTTTACCTCCCACAGACAAAATGACTCTTAAAGTCCATCCCAACCAGGTAGTATACAATATAGTCATATAGTATTTTCTTTATAGCCGTATAGAACATAAGATGTAGTATTTTCTTTACAGCCGTATAGAATACAAGATGTAATCCATAGCAAATTATACTATATCTATATCATACTAGTTACAGGATTCATTAGACTGACCATTCTGTTCTTTGGCCATTATTATAGCCACTATTATTATCTCAATACCCTGGTTCGATATATTCACCTCTGCCTACTTCTGCCTGCATTGCTATAGTATATATGGGCCTTTGCGGCAAGCCACTGATGCCTTCACTATTGTACTAACTCCCATACACCTTATGCCAGTACTATTTTGCCAGCACAGGTCTCGGCGGACCTACTGCGCATGCGCGCCGGCGCGGCCGCTACAGTGACGTCATCCGCCCGCGTGCGGCTGCGTCATGTGTGCGACGGAGCCGGAGGCGTGCGCAGGACGCCAGCCCACACCGGCGGCACGCTTAAATACGGCACTAGCGCTGCCTACACCAGCGCATCCCACATCAGGCAACATGCAACACGGACAAAGGTAATGGACGCTCCATCTATTCTACTCCCCTGTGGCAAACTCCGACCATATGTCCCTATGGGATGTGACCCTGACCCTTACCTAGCACCTTATTAGAGGCTCTACTTATCTATTTATATATATCTACATGTCTGTATACCATTACTTAACCTTTGCAATACCCTACAGGTCTTGTCACCCCAGAGAAGCTATGCCATACTGCCATATTGTCGGCTCAACTTTGCCATTGCCAACCATGAATTTCGCATGATATACTATTGCCTTATTGCTTGTGGACTCCAGCTCATTCATGTAGTTTTGTCTTATACTTTGTCTTGTTTTCTCTTCCGTTCTCCTATTTTGCCGCCCAATGTTGTACTTAAACTGTACTCAACTACGTGTAGCTCTATTATCATACTATTGCATGTAACTCTACTATAGATGACACCTATATAATATGACGTTATACTTACCTGTCATCCTCTGTGCTCCTAAGCAATACGAGAGCTAACTATTTTTGACATACTTGTATTATATACCTATGAACAATGATGTAATATATCCTATCTTATTATATATAATGTCTCCTGACATATTACATTGTATTTTACTCCAGGCCGTGATCAAGGTCCCATACAAGGACCGAAACGTTAAACGTTGGCCAAGTCTTTTGCATTCCTGGATGCTTTAAAACAATGAAATTTTGAAATAATATCATGAAATGAAATGGAAAATATATCATGAAATGAAAATATGAAAATATAAAAATAATTTTCTTACATACGAAAAAACGAGTGCCGTGGTCTCCTTTAATATTCATAATGTCCGACACCTGGGACCCCTGCTGATCAGCTGTTTCAGAAGGCAGCGGCGCTGGCAGTAGCACCGCGGCCTTCTCATTGTTTACCGCAGGCCCAGTGATGTCACGACTAGTATCAATGACCTGGACGGGGCTAAGCTTTGTTTATTTGAATGGATCTTATCCGCGCCCAGGCCAGTGATACTAGTCGTGACATCACTGGGCCTGCGGTAAACAGTGAGAAGGCCGCGGTGCTACTGCCAGCGCCGCTGCCTTCTCAAACAGATGATCGGCAGGGGTTCCGGGTGTCGGACCCCCGCCGATCAGATGCTAAAGATCTATCCAGAGGATAGATCATCAGTTTAAAAAAACTGCAGAACCCCTTTAAGTAATGGACTATCTAATGATTTTACCCCTATTTACTAGCAGAAGAAATAGGCTACAGTTCTCTGTAGAATACCATGCATTCTTCTGAATTTCACCCTGGACAGCAGTACTCCCATCCATTCAGCTGAATGGAGCTCAATTGTCCACATATTGACTGGACAGCATGGTGCTGGGCAGAGATAGTGATGAAGAGGCCTAGGACTCATTCATTTCTCTTTAATCTGTAATTCTTAATGTGGTTAAACTCCATGAGAACAAGTGATGACATACCTTTTAGTTTGGCTTAGAGAACAACTGTATAAAGGCATAAAAACTAGTGATGATCAAGCACCAAAGTGCTCATGTGCTCTGGCCGAACACATCGGTATGCTCGAGTGCTCTACCGAGCACCCGAGCATAATGGAAGTCAATAGGAGAACCCCAGACACCCCCTGCTTCGAAGAGAAGAGGATATCTGGTTCACGGAAAAAGGTTAGAAATTAATGGAAAACCCATCAAAATGGTTTGGAAACAGCAGAAAGAGGATGGCTGGATGCGTCTTGGACTCCTATTATCCATGACATGCAATAGACAACCACACAAAGGCTTTATGACAAAAGCCAGGTATGTGGAAGCCGACAATCTATCCATGAGGCAGATAACAGTCAGTATACCTTACAATGGCAGCCTTGTGCACTATGAGACATTTCAAACCAGCTCTTATCTGACTGAGAGCCAGTAAGCCTCAAAGTTGTTTCACATTTGTTGGATGGCTTGGGGGGACCTGCGCACCTAGATCAATATCATTAGGGTGAGAAAAAAAAATCTGATTGTCCTAACATAGTATTCAATAACCTTTCTATACAGTTTTGTCATGTAAAAACTCATTTGCATAAACATGGACATATGGGAAAGACATGCAAATAAGCAGAATTTGCATGGAAAATTTGCATTCCGTTATTCATTCCGCCATAATAGAAGTCTATGGGCTGCAAAACGGATCTGTCCCGTTTCCGTAATGCTGGGGAGTTATTGTCTGTGGTAACGGAATCCATAACACAATTCACCTTTAACCAACAAACGAAGTTCATAAGGGGAAATTCGCTCATCTCTAATGATAACTTTTTCAACTGGAAGATTTTTTATAAATAAAATTTTTGATTTTAGCATTTATTAGTCCCACAAGAGGACTTTGACATGTGATCATTAGTTTGCTCACATAGTACACTGTATTAGTTATGTTAGGATACTGACAGGCAATCTATTGGGCTCTGCCAAAGCCTAATAGGTATACGCAGAGGGCAGACCTGGGAGCCTTCAATGGACCCCCAGGCTGTCTTGTGAAGACATCAACACCCACAATCTAATTTGTGGAGGTGCTGATAGGTGACAGTAGAAGTCCCCTCCTTCTGAAACCACTTATATTCCACCGTCTCTATTGGCTGTGCATCTAAGGGGTTAACGACCTGGAAATGCCTATCCAGGTCTTATACTAGGCTGCCATAAAAATAAAAAAAAGGCCTTTAATGGCTGCTGTTTAAAAGGTGTATCAGCGGTCATTTAGGGGTTAATTTTCCAATGATAATTTTTTTGCCCAAAAGTGTGTACATCATTTCTAATTATTCATTCCAGGTGTTTCAGCCACATTCATTGTAAACCGGTGCATAAAATCAAGCACACAGCCATGCAATCTCCATAGATAATCACTGGTAGTAATATGGGTCATACTGAAGAGCCCAGTTACTTTAAACATGGCACTGTTATAGGATGTATATTTGCCATATATCAGTTTGTTGAATTTCTGATCTGCCAGTTCTGATCTGTAAATTAAGTACGTTATTGTGAAGTGAAACAAACTAGAATGAATCTGGGTCAGGTGAATGCTACCTACCAGAATGTATAGTGCCCAGTGTAAGGTTTGTGGAGCAAGGATAATGGCATGAGGCTGTTTTCAGGGTTTGGTCTAGATCAAGTATTTCCCATGGAGGGCATTGTTAATGTTATTACTACAGCACACAAGTATAAAGTTGTTTGCTGACAACAGTTTGGGAACGAAAAAAGTGTGATGGCAGCATATCCTCCATGGTTTACTTTATTCAATATGGGTCCAAGAAACAAAATGCAAAAATAGTGCAGTGTTTTGACTAATCCATAGTCTTTCTCAGGCAGAAAAGACTTGAGAAAGACTATGGATTAGTCTAAACGTTGCACTATTTTTGCACTTTGTACCTTTTCTTGGACCCATTTTGAATAAAAGAAACCATGAAGAATATGCTGCCATCACACTTGTTTCTGTACTATTGAACTGGATTGGCTGTTTTGGGTCTGCGGCTGCTGGTCGGTGTGTGCCTTTCTGGTGGAGGTCTGGAGGGATAGCTGTTCTGCTCTCATATTGCCATTTTTTAACAGTTTGGGGAAGGTCGTTTCCTATTTGAACATGACTTTGCCATATGCAAGGTCCATAGAGACATGGTTTGAGTTCAGAGTCAAGGAACTTGAGTGCCTTCACAAAGCCATTACCTCAACTCTACCAACGACTTCTGAGATGAATTAAAAAGCAGATTTCCAGCCAAATCTTCTCACCTAATATTAGTGGCCTAACCTCACAAAATGTTTTATTTATTTTTTGCTAAATGAGCACAGGTTTTCCACAGACTCCACCAAAATATTGTGAAGGATGTTATAATGAGCCTAACACTTTATTAACGCTTATGATTTCAGACCGGGATGTCCAGTACATGAATTAGGTGTGATGGTCAAGTGTTCACGTGCTTTTAGACATATAATGTGACTATCAATTAATTATGCAACAAATAAAATTAAAATTAAGAATCTGACATTCATCCTTTAGGCTGTATTCTACTTTACTTTAAAAACATTTCTACAAAGAATTTCACATGTAAAACAGGAGAACAACAGATGCAAGATTATTTTTATCTTTTTTATGGATGGCGTATGAAAGAGACATAAGGTGAAACTAACAGGCAGCTTGTTATTTAATGGCCAGAGGGGAACTTAGGCGGTTGCTGAACTAATAACCAGGTCATTAACTGTAGTAACAACCGATTTTATGGTGATTATTGTTATTATAAGCTGTAATCAAATTTTTAAGCATGTTTCAAGATTTTATTCAACCTAAAACTAAAGCAGTGAAGCAATAGGAGCAGCTGGGCTGAGAATTATTCTTTCTCCCAGACTAATATCTGATTTTCCATCAGGCTAGAAAGCGAGACGTGTTGTGCTTGTGATATATAATTGTATCAACTATAAACCTTTACAGTGCTGAAATACGATCATCTAAATGTTTCTTTTCAACTTCCTATGCATGAGCCATCTGACTAGATGGACCTCAGCAAAAGCAGTTAAAGCAATTTGTTTCACTTACAGACAGGAATAAATCAGGACAAAATGACTCCAGCTAAGGTTTACTTGCAACATATGTCATGACTTCATCTTTATCTGAATAAATACTTGGTAAAATACTTATGATTTTTCAGCCATTATGTGACCCTTAAAATCTGCTGGAGAATGATGGCTAAATCTGAGTACAAAATGTTGAATATTATTCAAAGGCTGATACTTTTTCAGTGGTGGATTACATTGTGAGCTTGCTGTTGTACAGTGCCCAAAATGATGACCTTCAATGATATTTGGTTTATAAACTCCTAGTAATGTAAGTAGTCATGATCTACATCATGGTAACACATTCTTTTTGACTTGAAGAAGATTGCAAAACTTGATAGCCAACTAATAATTGTTCTTCGGAGATGATCCACGTGGATAACCCATTATTTTATACTTTTTTAGAGTATATGGATATCATATAGGTGGGCTCCCATGCTCAGGATCTCTCTCTATTGGCCTGAGAGCCTTCTGCTTAGGAAGATTTGATGCAACATGTGCCTATTGCATGGTTTCCAATTCATTTGAGCAGCTACATTGAGCTTCCTCCTATGATAAACATTAATTGCAAGGTAGTTGGATAACTTGGACCCCTGTCAATTAGGGGCCGCTAAGAAGCCATTCTCAAAAAGTGTGCTATCTAAAACCATAGAAATAAGTACTGACCAAACATTCAATGGACTCAAGGCTGTCTGATTGGTTAGGATCCTATGCAAAGTAAGTGTTTAAGTAAAACTGGCAGATAAGAAAGATGCAGCTGAAGTCCTGGGTGACAGCTGGTACTTGTAATGCAACACTGGTTAGAAGAGCTGTATAGGAGGCAGAACTTGGCAACATGAGAACTGGAAGAGAGCCATTATCAGGTTGGTACAGGTTAATCTTGGCTGAGGAGTCCAAAGGAGTCCTAGCATACATTATTGAACATTATGCAGATACAGCTTCAGGTTATACCCAGGTTATGTCCTCGGAATAGTCCCCGCTAGACAACCGAAGAGACAAGTAGAGAAATACCAATACATTGAAGAGGTTGTCCAGCCTTTACTTAGTGATTTCCTGAGGATAGACCATTACTAGCTGAACAGAGGTCTTACACTCAGCAACCTCACTGATCAGCTGTTCAGGTGTAGTTCAATCCCTACCTGCTTGCTTGCACATTCACCCTAGACAGTGACCCCACAACTGGGAGGCAGTCCCTACGCTGGAATATATGCGATGCGACACACAAACAGGGAACAACAAACAGACAAAGAATATGAGAATAGTGGTACGGAAAAGGGTCAAATACCAGTCGGACAATGAAGTACAAAAAACGAGAAAACCAGCACTCCAAAAAGTCAAAAACCAAGAGATCAATACAATACCAAATCACCAGAAGCCAAAAATGTAGTCACAATACCAATCCAGAAAATCCAAGCCAGAAAAGTCTTGAATAACAGCACGGAAAAGCAAGTAATGCCAGAGGACACAAAATTCGCTGGCACCTGCACATGCAGGTGCCGGCCTTTCATACGGAACAGAAAACAACTCACGTCAGTGTCCCATCACACTGGGTGGCCATGGGAATCGTAACATTCAGTGGACTATGGATTTTTAAACATGGGCACAGTCAAGGGTTTCAGTAGTATCTCAACAATAAACTACAGGAGTGGGACATTGAAGGGGTTGTCCCATCTTGCTATTTCCATAGCAGAGGAAACAGAGTTACGCAAACTCTGCCCACCGCAGCTGTCGCAAAGTCTCATCTTGCCATGAAATAACAAGATGGGAAAACTCTTTTAAAAATGGTGTATAGTGGCTGATAGAATAGCATGGTATTTCAGAAGGTAGTACAGTTGCCTAGCAGAATTGTGGTCCTGGATTCAGATCTGACCAAGGACAACATTTACAAATTGGAGTTCTGTAATGTGGACCCTTTTATTTGATTTGGGATGAGATGGTGAGCCACACTTAGGGTATGAACTGATGCTCAGTGATGCCAGTGAAATATAGTATGTTGGTGAGGCGTAAAGTAGCAAAAGATAACATATAAAAGAGTATCAACAACCTAAAATGCAAAACATTGGTAAGCTGATTTTTTTTTGTCATTGCAGCAGATAGGTTTGATGGTGGGGACTCAGTTTTGGACATCATATGCTGAGTGCTTCCTGGTAACATACAGGTCCTTCTAAAAAAATTAGCATATTGTGATAAAGTTCATTATTTTCTGTAATGTACTGATAAACATTAGACTTTCATATATTTTAGATTCATTACACACCAACTGAAGTAGTTCAAGCCTTTTATTGTTTTAATATTGATGATTTTGGCATACAGCTCATGAAAACCCAAATTTCCTATCTCAAAAAATAAGCATATTTCATCCGACCAATAAAAGAAAAGTGTTTTTAATACAAAAAAAGTCAACCTTCAAATAATTATGTTCAGTTATGCACTCAATACTTGGCCGGGAATCCTTTTGCAGAAATGACTGCTTCAATGCGGCGTGGCATGGAGGCAATCAGCCTGTGGCACTGCTGAGGTGTTATGGAGGCCCAGGATGCTTCGATAGCGGCCTTAAGCTCATCCAGAGTGTTGGGTCTTGCGTCTCTCAACTTTCTCTTCCCAATATCCCACAGATTCTCTATGGGGTTCAGGTCAGGAGAGTTGGCAGGCCAATTGAGCAGAGTAATACCATGGTCAGTAAACCATTTACCAGTGGTTTTGGCACTGTGAGCAGGTGCCAGGTCGTGCTGAAAAATGAAATCTTCATCTCCATAAAGCTTTTCAGCAGATGGAAGCATGAAGTGCTCCAAAATCTCCTGATAGCTAGCTGCATTGACCGTGCCCTTGATAAAACACAGTGGACCAACACCAGCAGCTGACATGGCACCCCAGACCATCACTGACTGTGGGTACTTGACACTGGACTTCAGGCATTTTGGCATTTCCCTCTCCCCAGTCTTCCTCCAGACTCTGGCACCTTGATTTCCGAATGACATGCAAAATTTGCTTTCATCCGAAAAAAGTACTTTGGACCACTGAGCAACAGTCCAGTGCTGCTTCTCTGTAGCCCAGGTCAGGCGCTTCTGCCGCTGTTTCTGGTTCAAAAGTGGCTTGACCTGGGGAATGCGGCACCTGTAGCCCATTTCCTGCACACGCCTGTACACGGTGGCTCTGGATGTTTCTACTCCAGACTCAGTCCACTGCTTCCGCAGGTCCCCCAAGGTCTGGAATCGGTCCTTCTCCACAATCTTCCTCAGGGTCCGGTCACCTCTTCTCGTTGTGCAGCGTTTTCTGCCACACTTTTTCCTTCCCACAGACTTCCCACTGAGGTGCCTTGATACAGCACTCTGGGAACAGCCTATTCGTTCAGAAATTTCTTTCTGTGTCTTACCCTCTTGCTTGAGGGTGTCAATGATGGCCTTCGGGACAGCAGTCAGGTCGGCAGTCTTACCCATGATTGCGGTTTTGAGTAATGAACCAGGCTGGGAGTTTTTAAAAGCCTCAGGAATCTTTTGCAGGTGTTTAGAGTTAATTAGTTGATTCAGTTGATTAGGTTAATAGCTCGTTTAGAGAACCTTTTCATGATATGCTAATTTTTTTAGATAGGAATTTGGGGTTTTCATGAGCTGTATGCCAAAATCATCAATATTAAAACAATAAAAGGCTTGAACTACTTCAGTTGGTGTGTAATGAATCTAAAATATATGAAAGTCTAATGTTTATCAGTACATTACAGAAAATAATGAACTTTATCACAATATGCTAATTTTTTTAGAAGGACCTGTATGAGGTTTGCATTGCTGGCCAAAGTATAGGATGTTATCTGCACAATGTATGACCATAGCTGCTCTGGATCATCCACAGCCTTATTTTTTTTCTGTGTTTTGGACACTTTTATTTATATTCTATTCATTATTGATTTTGAGTGTTCACATTCATACGTGATTTAAACTGTAGCATTAAGAAAAATATTATAAAAAAATATATAAATATATATACATTTAATTAATTTCCTTGTTAATGAAGACAACTTCAGTATCTGCCTCACGCTATGAAATAATCATTGTGAGAAGGGTTTCCAGCCACAAGTAGCGCTAAAACATTTAATTTGTGTCATAAAGAGGATGTAAAAAAGCTATTTTGTAACTTGCATTTTCTTCTTTTTTTTTTTTAAACAGAAACAAGAAAAAGAGACTTTAATTAGAGACAGACCCAACGTAACAAAACGCAGAGTTGATAAAAGCTGCACAACAGTAATTAACCACATAGTTAAATCAGATTTTGATGAATAAAAAAGAAGTTTACTGTGAAGAGGATAAACTTCTTTCAGTGTTTATTAACTGTTCCAGATTCCGCATAGTTCTCAGCACACAATTACTTTTATAGTCCCATAAACACATTTCTGAAAAATAATGCCCTCCTGAGCTACCACACACAGAATGCAGCAGTAATTCACAGTAGCAACTTTTCCATTTGAAGCTGCTACTTTACAATGGTAGACCTTTAGTTCTAAAATTCTTGTTTGTTAGTAAATTGAAAACAGACTGAATATCGCCTACTGGCGTCTAATTATTAGGTGTGACCAATAGCATTTACAACATCTAACAGCATTATATGTCCTATAAAGGTAGATCTTGCTGCATGCGTACAGTAGTTAGTTTTCTCGGTAGGAGGTTTTTGTAGTCTTGTAAGATTTGTATGCTTATGAAACTCAGGTTTACCCACAATAGGGGAGATTTACTAGGCAAATGTGCCAAAAAAAAGTGGACACTCTTGAACCTAAGGGTTTGTCTCAGACAATCGTTTTCCAAATGTCCTGTTAGGGCATACAGACATCATAAAGCAGGTAACAAATAAAAAAAAACAGATGTCAGCTGACCACCATAGAAGTAGTCGCAGGTGGAAGAACTGATGTCCAGTGAACTGAAGTAGAGCCAGGTTGATCACTGGGTTATAGTAGAGAAATTGAAAATACAGTAGCAAGAAAGATTAAAATATAACTTTATTATAAATCAAATAAAAAGCATAGGAGTGCACATCCACAGCTACAAAGCATCCAGTAGACCAGCACCACGATACTTATTGCTTATGCTCCAAATATAAAGCCTTAATGATCGTCACTGTATGCTATACAGCGACATATATCAATACATGGTGCCAAAAGTACCCTGTTTTGCCATCTGTTAGGTTATACATTGACAAATTGGTTTCAACTGCATAAAAGGTTTTCTTCATTAAACAACCACATAAAAGGTGGATCGTGTGATAGGGTCATGTATTGTTATGTACAAAAGGAAGTAAGATGCGGTAAGGATATACAATGTCCGAAATATAACTTTGGACAAATGTGCGCTCCCACGATCTCGGGCAACATAGAGGCCAGCACTTTTTCCTCTGAAAACAAGCAGTGTAAAATGTGATGGAAAAATTAATCAAGCAAAGGAAGCAATAAGGACAATCACAATAGATTAGTAAGTGCCTTGTATTAAGTTTGGGGGTCATTTATCAAAGGTCCTTTGCGCTGAAATCTGTGAATTCTCCCCACTCACGCCAGGTCTAAAAAAGTGGGCATGGCATGGGCGGAGAAGAGGACGAGTTTTAGGCATAGAAAAAGGTCTAAATGTAAAACAGCAAGGAAGCTGTATTACATTTAGAAGTGGCAGAGGATCCGGCAAAGTTATGTAGAGGCCAGCGCCTCTTCACAGCTCTGGTGGATCCACTGCCAGGTATAGAGGTTATTAAGGCTGGTTTCTAAAACGATGCTCTTAATAAATGTGCCCCTTTGTCTACATGATAAATGCCATTTGCTGAAGTGAGACAACTCCTTTAAAGCGTACCTGAGTTTTCAAAAAAAACTTTGCATAATGGCTTTGCTTCTTTGTACAATCATAACTGTGAAGGACCAAGTCTTTTTTGGACTGTCTCTTTCATCCATAGTATTCCTTGTTCCACCTGCACAGCTAGATGCATATCTTTCAGAAACATGGGATGCATCCCTTCTGTGAAATCTACCAGCACTTTACTGCTGTGCCATCCTTTTTCTTACTCCCCACTATGTTTTTTTTTTAGCTCTATAGCTCACAGAACAGATATGGAGGGGGAATAAACATACAGACACATGGGAGGCTCCTATAATCTTCAAAAGCTGTGTAGAAGCAGTTCTATTACGAGGCTTAGGATTTCAGCTAGCTCTGACATGCCCCCACTTCTTCTCAGTCATCGTCTGTGTCTCTGTAACTAGGGACAGATCTTACCTGACAACAGACAGTGGACTGCAAACCAGGTGGACTTAGCTCGATGCCGAGACGTTTATTTAATTACGTGATTTAGAAATTTGCTATCTATGTTATTCTCTATTAAATGAAATAAAATTGTGCAAAAGTACAGTGACTCTTTAAGTCACATCCCTTTCCTACTTAACCACTCTCCTTTGTTGAGAGAGGCAAGTGTCACTGTCTAAAACACATAATAAATGTGGTGCAAAAGCATGTATGGCAGTTTATGGTGCAAATTAAGCCATAGTTGTGACAGGTTTAGCTTAGTAAATCTCCATATGGCAGAGAAGATATCAGTTTCTATAAGTACATTGATATGGAATATACTTAATGTAGATATTCTGAACCAAACATCTTTCAAATCTGGTAGTTATCTACACCCCACACAAACTCATTTTTAATGTTTCATTGCCTATGATGATTTACAGTAGTTACTAAAGAAAATTAATTATTGCATTAAATGAGAAAAACTGTACATTTATGTAATTCATACATCAAAAACAAGACCATGCTTTCCTATTACCAACATGCCGGGACAATACCTAAAGACCTGGAGAGCTATCGTTAAGACTTTTTGTCTGATTGTATTATTTCTGTTAAATGACGGTTAAATCTCATAGAAACAATAGTATATGACTCATAGTGCGCTGTACAGGCTGCCTTTCTACATTTTGAATATTTTATGAAAAAATGTAAATTTTACAAGCTAATATTTAACCCTGAGGACCTAGAAACTGGATTATTATTGTGTTTAGTAGCCAGCCCGTTGCTTATTTGTGTGCTGACGTTATCCCCAATGTATACTCTAGCTGCTTCCTACTCTTTAAGTAGACACAACTGCATGCTGTACAGATGGGAGCCAGGCTGCATCATTATGTTATATTGAAATAATACAATACCACCTGTTTCGTTTGGGTTTCCTGCCAACATTACCCCATAAAACATTTATTTTGCTAATATTTTAGTTGGTCACCACAGAAGGGCACTTGAAGTTAGAGATTTAGCATGTGTGCAACCACTATTAAAGACAGTCATGGAATAACACTGCAGAATGATAGACAATAGCCCACTGTCTATCAGAGACTCTGATATTATGTTAGATTAATTTGCCGTTTGTCTTCTATTTTTCAGTCTACAAAACGAGACTTCATTTTTTTTGGCATCTGGCGGTAAATAAATTATGATAATTGTTTCTCTGTGTACTCTTTCTTACATATATAGAATAATAGCTTTGAACATGTAACGTGATATATCAGTGATTAATTTTTGCCTTTTTTTTTCTTGTTCAAGGATTAATTTCCTAAAATGAAATGACAAGGAATGATTCAATACATGCAGTCAACTATAACAGGAAATACTAATGATATATTATTGCTGGATTACAAAGATGGTAGTAATGGAAGTGAACGGTCTGCGTTACAATTACTAAAAATTGCTTTCAATTAATGAGAAAATGTTTTTTTGTAACCTGGTCAGATTTATTTATCATTTGATTGATGCTGTTGATTGACTGAATCCCATTTAATGATATTGTTAGCAGAAAATAAGATGGATGACACTAGTGACATAACTCCACAGCAAATTTTTGATTGGGGAATTCTTTTGTCCCCTTAATGCAGTCCGGAAAAAAACTCTCACCTCACTAATCCTCCTACGAGCGCCTCCGCTCTTCATGCAGCTCTTCGTCTCTAGGCACGCAATACATTGTGACCTGACATCACACAGCGCTCCTACGCACACTAAGTCCTATCCTGAAGCTGTGCGCTGGACTTAGTGCAGTGCATGCTCCGAGAGAAGAAGAAGAGGGAGCATGATTAATACCAGTGCTAGGACTAGGCGCACTATAATTATCGCTCCCTAGCCCCTGAAAATAAATCCATTTGTTATTGTGGTTGTTGCTATTCGTAGGAGGGTATAAAATATATCTACAAATATTAAAAATAACTGGAAAATGGCTAAAATAATTTTAGGATATTTTTAATGTGTTTTATATTTTATTAGAATTTCTTGTTGGCTGCTCTTAGTGCTGTTAGTATTGCAGACAATGGAAAGCCATCGCCCCAAAGTAAGTATAGATTTACCTAAATAGTGCTATTCACAAACTTCCCTGCAATGCTTTATAGTAAAACATAAAATGGAGCTGCTTATGCTGCTAGTTAGCACCTCCATTACTCTAATGAATACAAATTTGTGTTTGTTTGCCTCTCTTTCCATAATTCTTGGGTTAATAATTCTTGCCTTTTACTTTTTTGAGTTAAAAATCATTTTTTTATTTGTCTTTATCAAAGATTTTCTGCAGTTTTTGTGATACATGTGTTTTTTAGTGTTGATCGAGCATGCTCAGCTGAACACCAGTTCGGCTCGAGCATCGAGATGCTCGGCACATCGTGGTGTTCGGCTGAATACCGCGTGTGCTCAAGCGCGATGCTCGAGTCTCCTCCCCGCACGTTTGTTGCCTGCTATGCAGCCAATAAACGTGCAGGTAAGTACTGCAACTCACTGTAATGCTGTAGCCATGTTTGTTACTGGCATTAGAGTGATTGGCTGCCCGGAATGCATCATTGGGTGCTATAAAGCACCCGATGACACGTGGTATGGCCAGTCTTAGTCAGGGAAAGCTGTGCTGTAGAAGGGTTGCAGGGTTGGTGTTAGACTATTGTTGTGTCTGTCAGCAATATATATTTTTAGCGCAACCTGTGCTAAATTGCGTGCAATTGTTTGGCTGCTGCATTACCGCCGCGACATTACCTGCGCTACATCTCCAATATAATGTTAGCGCATCCGAAATTTTAGTGCCATTCAGTGTAATTTTTTTTGCCATAGATGACAGCGACATTACCTGCGCTACATCTCCAGTATAACGTTAGCGAATCCCAAATATCAGTGACATTCAGTGTAATTTTTCCGCTGCTGGTGTTAGCGCCATTACCTGTGCTACATCTCCTGTATAACATTTGCCCATCCTAAATATCAGTGACATTCAGTAAAATATTTTCGCTGCTGGTGGCAGTGACATTGCCTGTGCTACATCTCCTGTATAATTTTTGCCCATCCTGAATATCAGTGACATTCAGTAAAATATTTTTGCTGCTGGTGGCAGCGACATTACCTGCGCTACATCTCCTGTATAACGTTTGCCCATCCCAAATATCAGTGACATTCAGTCTAATTTATTTGCACATATATATATATACCATTTAATATGCAGAAGGCGAGCAGTAAGGGACTGGGAAGTGGCCGTGTTGCTGATGGTGTACGCAGAGACTGTGGCCCTGTGCGCGGTAAAACTGTGCCTGCTGCCAGAGCACAAGAAACACACTCATCCACGATACCTAGCTTCATGTCCCAGTTTGTAGGGCGGCGCAGGACACCACTCTCGATGTCACACCAGTGCGACCAGGTTTGGATTGCAGCAGATAATGCTTCCAGTCAGTTAAGTACCACCCTGTCTTCCACAAAGTCCAGTCTCAGTAGCCAAGAGTCTGGTCAACAGAATCCTCGCCCTGATCCTCCTTTCTCCCTCCATGGAGAGTCTTTGCAAACAAGTGATCCCACACTCGGATATTCCGAGGAGCTCTTTTCATCCCAATTCCTTAATTTGGGCCTCTCGCCAACTCCTCTTGAAGAGGGACATGAGGAGATCTTGTGCTCTGATTCCCAAACTCTTGAGCATCCATAGTCAGAAGAAGATAGCGGTGGGAAACGGCAATAAGTGTTTCATGAGGTGGATGATGATGATGAGACACAGTTGATAATAATTCAACGGCAATTAGTCTCTCAAGAGGTTCATGATGAAGATGAGACACAGTTGTCAATAAGTGAGGTTGTTGTTAGGTCAGCAAGTCAGGAGGATGACCAGAGTGAGGAAGTGGAAGAGGAGGTGGTGGATGATTAAATCACTGACCCAACCTGGGAAGGTGGCAAGCCGAGCGAGGACAGCAGTACAGAGGTGGAGGGATACGCAGCACCACAACAGGCTGGAAGAGGCAGTGGGGTGGCAAAATTGAGAAGGTGAGCCACACGAAACAGGCTCGCAACTGTTCCCCAGAGCGCCTCCTTGAGGTAATCTCGCTTGCCAAGGGGTAGGTGTTCCGCAGTCTGGTGGTTCAGCATGGATGGGCAGAAGAGGAGGAAGAGGATGAGGAGATTGAGAGTTATCCATCTGATGAGGACAGCAAAATCTTGTCTGTGTTTGGACAACACCAATTACTGGTTGTTCACCCTTCTCAACCCCCGGTACAAAGAGAACTTCTCATCTCTCATTCCTGTGGTGGAGAGGACTAGCAAAATGGTGCAATACCAGAAGGGCCTTATGGAAAAATTGCTCCAAAAATTTCCAGCTGACAATGCTGGCGGCAGAGTACGTAGTTCCTTGGGCAATTGAGGAGGGGAGATGAGGGGAACACACAGCAGTTCCAACAAAGGCAGGGAAACACTCTCCAAGGCCTGTGACAGTTTCATGACACCCCGCCAGTACCCTCACCCTGGTACGTGGCTTACTGTCACAAGGAGGGAAATATTTTGGAAAATGGTGAAGGAGTACGTAACAGACTGTGTCTGCGTCCTCAATGATCTCTCTGTGCCTTACAACTATTGGGTGTCCAAGCTGGACACGTGGCACGAACTGGTGCTCTACGCCTTGGAGGTGCTAGTCTGCCCTGCCGCCAGCGTATTGTCAGAGCGGGTATTTAGTGCTGCTGGGGGCATAATAACTGATAAGCGCATCCGCCTGTCAACTGAAAATGCTGACAAGTTGACTCTTATCAAAATGAACACGGCCTGGATTGCCCCTAAATTCTCTACTCCACCAGAGGAAAACAGCTGAACATAAAGGCTCTTTAAATGTGGCTTTTATGGTGTATTGAATACACTGTATTTCCCTGCACCCCTTCCACCACAAAAAATGGTATATAGTTCAATCTTCCTTTTCTCGTCCTCCTTCTCCATCATATCAACATGCTTATTAGGCTGCCCTCGCTCCTAATGTTTTAGAGGGTCAGCTCAGCAGCAGGCCCTCAACCATAATTTTTTCAATGGTCAGCTCAGCAGCAGGCCCTCGCCCACCATTTTTTTCATGGTCAGATCAGTAGCAGACACTCGCCCCTAATGTTTTAGAGAGTCAGCTTGGCAGCAGACCCTCACCCCTAATGTTTTAGGGAGTCAGCTCAGCAGCAGACCCTCACCCCTAATGTTTTAGATGGTTAGCTCAGCAGCAGGCCCTCACCCATAATTTTTTCCATGGTCTGATAAGCAGCAGGCCCTCACCACTAATATTTTAGATGGTCAGCTCAGCAGCAGACCCAAACTCCTAATTTTTTAGATGGTCTGCTCAGCAGCAGACCCTCACCCCTAATGTTTTAGATGGTCAGATCAGCAGCAGGCCCTCGCCCATAATGTTTTAGAGGGTCACCAGCAGGCCCTTGCTCCTAATGTTTTTGTGGGTCACCAGCAGGCCATCAATTATAATTTTTCAAGGGTGTGTATGATGCCTTCCTTTATAAATGGTGTATTGTAGTGCCAGTTCCTTGACATTTTTGGCAGCCCTTTCACTTAGTGCATAGGCTTTATGAGTGTAGGAGTCCCACTACCTGAACAATTGTACCACAATGTGAATGAGGCCCTTCTTTTAAATGATATACAGGTTGTATCGGAGTGCCTCTTCCTTGTAAATATACAGGAAAGAATGTTTCCTAACAATTTTTCCTCTAAAATCGATTTTATCTTCGGTTTGGTGTGTATTAATGTCAGTCTGTAAAAGTGGTGTACTACTCGGACCTGGGAGTCCAAGATGCATCCAGACATCCTCCCTATGCTGTTCCCGAACCATTTCAGTGGGCAGACTAGATGGGCCAAATAGTTCTTGTAACGGCACCCCGGGCATAAAAGGGGGTAAAAGCCGTTTAACCCCATTAGTGACCAAGCCTGTTTGGGCCTTTATGACCAAGAGTTTTTCTTCCTTTTTTTATGGTCTCGTTCCAAGAGCTATAACTTTTACATTTTTTCGTCTATATAGCTTTATGAGGGCTTGTTTTTTACGGGACAAGTTGTAGTTTTTAATGGCACCATTTTGTGGTACAAATAACTTTCTGATTAACTTTTAATAACTCTTTCTGGGAGAGAGATGGGGGAAAAATAGCAATACTGCCACTGCGTTTTTACATTATAAATTTTACGGCGTTCATTTTTCGGTACAAATAACATAATATCTTTATTCTCTGGGTCAGTACGATTACAGTGATACTAAATACTTATATTTTTTTTAAGTTTTACGAAAAATAATTCCAATAAAACCCCTTTTATTAACTCAAAAAATTATTTTGCATTGCCACTTCACAAGACCCATAACTTTTTTAGTTTTTTTTCTATGGAGCTGTGTGAGGGCTTGATTTTTGAGGGACAACTTGTATTTTTCATTGGTATCATTTTGGAGTAAATGCAGCTTTTTGATCGCTGGTTATTAAGTTTTTTTCGGTGGAAACTAAGAATAAATTAGAAATTCTGTCTTTTTTTTTTTTTTACGGCGTTCACCATAGGGGATAATTTATGTAATATTTATGTAGTCCGTGTCGTTACGGACGCGGCAATACCAAACATATGGGGGATATTTTCTTTTGCCAATTTTTTTAATTGAAAAGCGTATTTACAATGGAAAAATGTGTATTTTTTTTACTGCTTAAAAGTCCCACAAGGGACTATAATATACAGTATTTTGATTGCTTTTAAAATGTAATGCATTATCTCTATAATGCATTACATTTCAAAAGCAATGCTATTTAAAGATTGACCAGCAGGCTGCGCCAGAGAGGCAGAGCCTGCTGGAGATAACTGCAGACAGGCTCGGGGCCCTGATCGGAAGCGAGGTAAGCTTCCCAACACATCAGCACCCCGAGATCGCATTTTTGGGGTGCTGATGGGAGACAGAGGGAGTCCGCTCCCTCTGTCACCACTTTACATGCAGCGGGCGCCATTGCGCCCGGCATGTAAAGGGTTAAACAGCCCGGATCGGCACTTCTGCCGGTCAGGGCTGTTAGAGCAGGGGCCCGGCTCCCATGTGAGAGCCGGGTCCGCGCTCCCCGCTGCAGGCGGGAGCCGTGCAGTGTTTAGACTGGGCCGCCGTATAAATGCGGCGGCCCAGCCTAAGGCCCCTTAGTGACTGCCGTAAAAAGGCGTATGGATGGTCACTAAGGGGTTAAGAGATATTCCCTTTGCAGATGCAAAGGCAGCTACTAAAGACGCCCCTCTCCCAAACTGGAAACCATATGAATGCCGCATACAGCCGAATAGGAAAAACCATATGAAAGGTTTGCACTCCTAGCAGTTGAACTGGAACAGCATACCATAAATCCCCCCAAGAACGAGACAAGGTGCCTTGTTGAGGGCCAAGCAGTGGTCAGCCAGAGCTGTGGGTTTATTGTTCTTATATACACATGCTTACACATTAGTACCACCCACAGGGTTTTGTAAAACAACCAGTAACCATGTACAGAACAGACACTCCCACACAAAATCCTCCCCTCTGCCTGGGATACAATTACCTTACACAATGGGTTAATGTAATTATGACTGGCAGGGAAATACACAGTTTTACACAATATTCATAACTTTAAAAGTATGCATCACATTCACATAAAACTTACATTTACAGAATCGGCATACTCCAAATACAAACATACATCAAAATCATACAACTTAGTCCAGTGGGTCAAAAGTTAGATAGAAGTCCTTTGTGACCAAAGGAAGCATTGCTTTCCGGCCCAAACCAGTTTCCACAGAGTCTTCTGTCCTGGAGATAATTGGGAAGTAATCCAATTTATCTCCAAGGACAGAGGCAAAACTCCATTAGCCACATGGTAGCAAAAGACAATAAAAGACATAAAAATATATAACTGTGCAGCTATTTCATAAAACAGGTACATTCAACATATCCCCAGATAGCTTGGATCTGAGCGCACATTATTACTGAATGGCGCTCAGATCACATACATACAGTTCAATTGCCATGGAGCCAAACTCTTTCACATAGTCTTTCGTTATCCGAATGGGCTCAATGGCATAGCTATCTGGGGTATCACTGTTCAAATAGGGCAAGTACCAAATGACCCGGCTTTCATGTCTTTGCAGGGGAAAATCAAGCATTTCAACATGGGGCCATAGTCTAAAGAGAGAAGGTGGGCAACCAGGCTTCTCCAATGCAATGTGGCGAGATTGGTCTCGTTACAGTTCTTATCTGCAGACACATTCTATGTTTCTATCAATTTCTGACCTTTTCATGTGAACCAGACACCCTCCCCTCTTCAGAGCAGCGGGTGCCTGGTTTAATGCTCGGGTTCTCCCATTGACTTCCATTGTGCTCGGGTGCTCAGTAGAGCACCCTAGCATCCCGAGGTGTTCTACTCGAGCACCGAGCACTTTGGTGCTCGATCAATACTAGTGGTTATAAATCAGTCTATTTGCCGAATATCCCTCCTGAGTTCCGTTATCTGGTGTAAAGCTCATGTGAAGCCTTATCTCTCATCTCCTGATGTGATAAATACTCATGTAAGCCATATTCTTATCAGTTTGATAAGAATTTAGCTATAATGAGTGTTTATGAAGTCAGAAGATCAGATAAAAATGCTTCCCATGAGCCCTCAGCTGAACATAGGAGAGACTGATATTTAACAAATGTGTATCACAAAAACTGACCAATTGAAAAACATTATTGCTTAGCCCAAAATGAGTAAAATGCAATAATAAAAATATTGCTCTGAATGTGATCATAGCCTTTAAGGGGTTTTTCGGTCTAAAATATGTATTTCACTGCCATTAAACTTTGACATGGCTACTCTGGGGTTCTATGCCCCATCCCACCATTTTCACCTCTAGTTACAAAACCACAGCTCTTTTCCACTCTGTAAGGCCTATGCTAAGACAGTGGTTTGATAAGTCCCTGCTCATCACAGTGAGCTTTTTCCTTTTTCTCACCACTCCTTCAACTCCGTGCAGCCCGAACGCCTCCCTCTGCTCTGCTGAGGCACCTCAAATGCCTCTCTACCAGAAACTACCCCTTCACTTTTCTCCATTGAAGTATGCTCTAACTATTGCGAAGTCTAAGTCATTAGGACCTCTTATTCTGTGTCTCATAGTGGCTGAATAATGCAGGCACATGTGATGCATGCATCTTATCAAAAAGGTATTCTAATAATATGTAGCTGTGATAAGCTGAACACTGTAGACATGTTCAGTGCTGTGAAGTAAAGGTTCGGTGGTCATTACCCATGATGGCCAATTAATACACAGATGTAGTCACATGACCAACCTGAAGAATGAGCTCGGTAGCATCTTTCTGTATGTGAGTAGACAAGACATTAATTTTACCACTGCAAGTGTTGCCTGGAAAACCAATTTAATTTCCTACACCCACTGTAGTACCTGTGGAGAGAGGATCCCATCACTTCCCCATGATAAAGCAGAAATGCTCAGATACCTATAGTTAGACTGAACTGAACTTTAATCCATAGTATTATAGTATCAAAAGGTGTGGGTTGGCCTTCTCTTTCTAGGGGCCACATTTCAGCCATGTGGTCTACCTCTTGTAGGCTGTAACAGCATAACTACCCGACATCTCTGACATGAGCCACCCAAGATTTTAGGAAATACTTCAACTTCCACTACTGGAGACCAAAGACATGGGATCTGATTTATCAAGTCTTCACTCCAGAATTCTGACTTCAAAAAGTCGCTAAATAGGGTGCAACTTTTTGCATTTTTACACCACTCACTCCAGTTTTGTAATGTAGGTGGAAAAGTGGGTGCTGTTAGCTATGTTAATGAGTTTCAATCCAGAAATTATCATGGAGACTTTAAAGAAAAAAAAGTGAAAATCTCACTCATTGTACTTTTTTTTGTGGGGAATAACAATATGGTGGCTTTTTGGTATAATCTGATATATGGTGCCACTGCTAATACATACCTTTTTTTACCTGTTTTCATTTTCTTACACTAGGTGGTGGGGACCCCATCTTATTTTGCTATGGGGCCCTATTATAGTTATGCCCCTGTAAATACAGCAGTGGAACCATCACTTCATCTTCATCTATAGCTATGTTCACATCATCTTCATTTGTAGCTACAGTACCTCCATGTATGCATGCAAATTAATACAGAAGACCATGTGCATCCTGATTTACACAAGGACTTCTATGTAAATTTGTACACCTGAATGGGCAAAGCAAATGAACTATGGTTTACCGTTTATCAGATGCCCACTACTGCATACTTACTAACATTTAACTTCCCCAAATTTGGAAACTCAAGATCCGCGTTCGGGAAAGCCCCAAAAAGGGCGAATTTTGGAGTAAATTTTCATAACCCCAGCCCTTTTGTGCCCAGTTTTCTGGATTATCCTGGCTGTATGCTACTGCACATTCACACCTGCACTGTTCACATGGACCTCCTCATACGCAACACTGCCTGGGCTTTGGTTTTATGGAGACAGGTTAGACAGCAACCGCTATTATTATGTGATATTATATGTCATCTTAGGGCTCATTAACTTAATATTTTGTAGCCAAGTGAGCAAATCACTAGAAAAGGTGCCAACCTATGAAGTTAATACCTAACCTTTATTAGGTTTGTGTTAAAAAGTATTTTTGCATTAAACAACCATAGTATATGAAACTTGTGTCCCTTTTAGGGTATTAGCAGATATTGTTTGGGGTTAGGGTTGATTTTAGCCATTGTTTGGCCTCAGTGTCTTCCCAAGTATCATTTCAGAGCTAGGTTGGGTGCTGCTCGCAGACATGTCAACGCTGAGACTAATCATTGACTGCAGTAATGCACGTGACCCCGATAGAGCAGGCTTGGCTTCAAATTGAAATAGTGCAAACACTAGAATAACACTAAAATAATAATGGCTGCAGCCTTTATGTTACCTATTGAGTTTTGAAGGGTAACCTATATGCTGTATAGTACAACAGTTTATGTATGACCATGTGCCAATATTGCAAATATGATCCAATAAAATGTGTAATTTCCCCAATGGAAACATTTTGGCTAAATGATGCTTTTTATAAACATATTCCATTATGTAAATGAAATAATATAAAGAAAGACTTAAAAGGTTCATGAAAATATTAACATTAAATATTTGATTCTACATTTTTCACAAAAACTAATATTACAACACAAAAACAAATGAAAATGAAAATGTTGTCAAAATCAGATGTGTTTGTATGTAAGCTCCAGTTTTATCATCCATGCGGTAAAGGTCATACCCTCCATTTTCCCTTTAATGTTTGTACTTGATTTGTTAGACTACTCTTTCAAGCCCTTTCAACCATAGGTTGTTTTTTTTGCTCAGAATCCATTTTAATTCCCTGTGGTCAAATATTTTCCAAGCCAGATGCCCAAGCTTAATTTAATTATGCAATGAACAGTGTGAGAAAGGCAAGGGCACAAATAGTTAAAATAATGAGCTGTAAGGGTTATATAGACTTGAACACTATAATAAGTAATAAAAAAAAAGACTATTACCAGCTGCGATTTAGGAACAAAAGGTTTGCAATATATTTCATGGATTTTACTTTCAATTTTAATTTGATTTACAAACCAAATACCACCACAGCAGAATACGAGGTAACAAGACATTTTCTAAAAACAACCATGTTTTATTTGTAAACTGTAATTTTTATTGCATATATCTGTATTATTTCTCCAAACACTCACTAAACAAAAGGAAATATTTATTTGATTGTAATGTGTAATTGTTCAGTTGCTTTAATATATCAAGTATCTATAAAATGCATTCACACCCCCTCCAGGACTTTCTTCCTAGTTTACAATGTAACAATGTTGAATTGAATTAATTATCCTTTTTAACCACCAGGGAAAATGTATTTTACAGTGGTTCCACATGCAGCGTATTTTGGAAATACGCCTCTAAAGTTGTTCATGACGTTTTTGAGCCAAAGACAGAAGTGGATGCAGGTGGAAGGAGAAGTATAAGTCCTTCCTTTACCTGTGAATGTATTGATGACTTTGGCTGAGGTAGGTTTACTAATACTCTCTATGATTTACAGTACATAATGTAAAGGTTCCTTTACACGGGATAAGTATCAGGTCAATTATCTGGAATAAACGTTCATATGAGTACTTGTTCCCGTAAATGTCCTGTATAAAGGAGCCAGTGAATGAGCAAATTATCATTCATCAGGTGGAAACATCATTGATGAGGCACCCAAAATCAACATTTCTGGTAGCAGGTATATTTTGCCAAAATACTATGAAACTGCATGGGGACAAGCAACCGCAGGACGAATGGTTACTTGTCCCCATACATCGAAGGTGACTGCTACCTGCAAATGCCCTACTCCGACAAGTAGGCAATTATCGTGAATGAATGGTTCATTCCTGACAATTATCTTGAAAAAAATATATTGATTGATACTTAGATGATAAAAATCGTTAGTCATGCAGGTAAGGAAACATAATATCATAGAGAGCATGAGACTCATTAAATATAACTTTTATTTATATACGATTAAAAAAGGTAAAATAATAGTTTTCAGACACAAAACATCTTAGATATGTCTCCAGGTTTTGGTTGGTACGCTCAGTCTGTCCATTCGACTGAGGATGGAAAGCTGAGGAAAAGGACAAGTGAACCCCCAAACGGGAACAAAAAGCTTTCCAAAATTTAGAAATAAATTGGGTTCCCCGATCCGAAACAACATCGGAGGGGACCCCGTGAAGCTTCACGATCTCACTGACGAATACCTGAGCAAGAGTTTTAGCATTAGGTAGTGCGGGTAACGCAATAAAGGGTGCCATTTTGCTAAACCTGTCCACTACTACCAAAATCACTGTTTTACCCACAGACAAAGGTAAGTCAGTGCTAAAATCCATAGACAGATGTGTCCATGGTCTATTGGGAATGACGAGTGGTAATAGAGACCCTGCAGGACGTGTATGTGAAACTTTTGCGCGCGCACAGGTAGAACAAGAAGACACAAAATCCAATACATCCTGACGCAACCTTGGCCACCAAAAACGACGAGACAATAGCTCTAAGGTTGCTTTACTACCCGGGTGCCCAGCAAGTGCCGAATTATGATGTTCCTTTAATAATTCGAGACGTAGGTTCAACGGTACAAACGGTTTCTCTGAGGGGCAAGAGACCGGGGCGTCCCCCTGGGCCTCTAACACCTTCCCCTCCAAAGCAGAGTGTACCGCAGAGACAACCACTCCTCTTTGTAGAATGGGTACCAGATCACTCACATTACCCCCTCCAGGGAAACAACGAGATAGTGCATCAGCCTTGGTATTCTTTACCCCAGGACGATAGGTAATCACAAAGTTAAACCTGGTAAAAAATAGCGACCACCTAGCCTGTCTAGGGGTGAGACGCTTAGCTGATTCGAGGTACAGCAGATTTTTGTGGTCCGTAAACACAGTGACGGGGTGGACTGCCCCCTCTAAAAAGTGACGCCACTCCTCAAACGCAAGTTTAATAGCTAACAGTTCCCTATTGCCAATATCGTAGTTCTGTTCTGCTGCAGATAGTTTTTTAGAAAAGAAAGCACAAGGACGCCATTTGCCAGGAGACGGACCCTGAGACAGTACAGCCCCCACTCCCACCTCTGATGCATCGACTTCAACAATAAAAGGCTGAGAGACATCAGGTTGGACTAGTACAGGTGCTGAGGTAAACCTCTCTTTTAGAGAGGAAAAAGCAACTTTAGCGGCGTCAGGCCATTTAGAAAAATCAGTCCCCTTCCTAGTCATGTCAGTAAGGGGTTTTACGATCACCGAATAATTTTTAATGAATTTCCTATAGAAATTCGCGAAGCCCAAGAACCGTTGTAGTGCTTTGAGGTTCTCAGGAAGATCCCAATCCAAAATTGCCTGGACCTTCCTAGGATCCATACGGAAACCTGACGCAGATAAATAATAACCTAGGAATTGTATCTCCTGAACGGCAAAAACACATTTTTCAATTTTAGCATATAATTCATTCGTCCGTAGGACCTGTAGTACTTGTCTGACATGCTCCTCATGTGTTCTCAGATCAGACGAATAAATTAAGATATCATCTAGGTATATTACCACAAACCTGCCGATTAGATGACTAAAAATGTCATTAACGAAATGTTGAAAGACGGCAGGAGCATTGGTCAGGCCGAAAGGCATAACTAGATTTTCATAATGCCCCTCAGGGGTGTTAAAAGCTGTTTTCCACTCATCCCCCTCTTTAATACGAATCAGATTGTAGGCCCCCCTAAGATCGAGTTTGGAGAACCACCTAGCACCCGCAATCTGGTTAAACAGGTCAGGAATGAGAGGAAGAGGGTATGGGTCTCGGATGGTTATCCGATTTAATTCACGAAAATCTAGGCAAGGACGCAGGCCCCCATCTTTCTTTTTAACAAAGAAAAACCCTGCAGCCACGGGTGAAGAAGAGGGTCTGATGTGCCAAACTCTCGGAGATATAATCCTTCATGGCTTGTCTCTCTGGACCTGAAAGATTATATAACCTGGTCTTGGGTAATTTTGCGCCGGGAATAAGGTTAACCGGGCAATCATAAGGACGATGAGGTGGTAACTTCTGACAACCCTTTTCAGAAAAAACGTCCTCAAAGTCCGAAACAAATGTAGGTAGGGTAGCTATGGAGGCGACTAAGAAATTGCTATTTAAGCAATTTTCTCTGCACGGCTCACTCCACTCCAATATCTCCCTGGCCTGCCAATCCACCACTGGATTGTGCGCTACCAACCAGGGAAGACCCAGCACTACCGGAGCGGGAAGCCCCTCCAGAACAAAACATGAGAGCATCTCGTTATGGTGGCCCCCTACCCGAAGGTGTAAATTATGAACGATGTGGGTGAGGTTTCTCTGAGACAGAGGAGCAGAATCTATAGCAAATATGGGAATAGGTCTCTGTAGTGTACAGAGAGACAAACCCATAGTGCGGGCAAAATGGGCATCTATCAAATTTACCCCTGCTCCACTGTCTAGAAAGAAAGAAATAGTCTCTGTCTTATCACCAAAAACAATAACCGCTGGCAACACAAATTGCGATGTACGTATGGAGGAAACGTATACCCCCCGGCTGACATCCTCCACACAGCCTGGGGTTAGTAGTTTTCCGACGTTTTTTTGTTTCTGAGGAAAGAAGGACAGACATTAATGAAATGACCCCTCTCCCCACAGAAAAAACAACCCCCATGCCTACGGCGAACCTCAGGAGGACGGACCTGACGAGTAGTTCCTCCTAGCTGCATAGGCTCGTCTAAGTCCGTACAGACTAACTGCTGCTTGGGAGGGGTTACCAATGGCTCCGGTTTTTTCAACCTGTCCCTAAGGCGTCTATCTATACGGATAGAAAGGGACATAACTGCATCAAGGGAAAAGGGGGTCTCATACAATGCAAGCGCATCCTTAACCCTTTCGGATAACCCAGAGCAGAACTGACTCCTGAGAGCCGGGTCGTTCCATTGGGTATCCGTAGCCCACCTACGGAAGTCAGAGCAATACTCCTCTACCGGCCGCTCTCCTTGTAGGAGTCTCTGTAATTTTGATTCAGCCAGTGCGACTCGGTCAGGGTCGTCATATATGAGACCCAAGGCCCCGAAAAACTCATCCACTGACCGAAGAGCCTGGGAATCAGTAGGTAAAGAGAACGCCCAGGACTGCGGGTCCCCCTGCAGCAGGGAAATAACAACACCCACCCGCTGTTCTTCATTACCAGAGGAGTAAGGACGCAGTTTAAAGTATAGTTTACAGGCCTCACGAAAAGTCAAAAACTTGTCCCTTCCCCCAGAAAATCTGTCAGGGAGCGGGACCTTGGGTTCCGCAACAACCTGGTTACCAGTAGCAACCGCTGGGCTTGCGGTCTGTTGTAATTGCTGCTGTTGCTGGAGGACCGACGCCTTCAATCCTGCCACCTCCAAAGACAGCCCATGAAATTGTTCGGACAGAGCAGCAATTGGATCCATACTGGATTCTAAGTAGGTAAAAAATTATTATTATTTTTTTTATTTTTATTTTTTACCTACACAAAAATAAGGGCCAGATATAATGTAATGACCGGCAACACGCACAGGGAGGAAAACAGGGAAAGCCCTGCCCAAGGGAGAGGGAAAGGTGGTGACCCCTAACTCACCTTGCAGCTGGCACCTGACTGCCCTGACGTCCCTAGACAGGTTCCTCACCCGTGCGACGATCACGTGCCTAAACCCTGGCTTTCCCTGAAATAAGCCCTAGATAATGAACGGGCCGGTGGGATCGCTAGTCCTCACCACTGCACTAAGAGGGAAACACCAGGGAGAGGACAGACAAACACAGACAAACACAAACACCCAGGTGGACGACAACAACTGTCCACAAAGGTCCAACAGGGATCCGGAGGGTAGCGTTCTAAGGCAACACTCAGAGAACGCAGCAACACAGCTCCAGTGGGTCAGAATAGATGTCCAGGCAGGAAGCTCTATATCTGGCAACCAGAGAAGTGTGAGAGGGGAATATAAGGAGGATTGGGAGTGCTGGACAAGGAACAGCTGAGAGAAGGCGCTACGGATCCCTGAGTGAGCCAAAAGGGTTTGTAAAGCAAACCCAGAAAGCTACAATAAGGAAACTTCCCTATCTGACATAGAGCGTGCAGCCAACCGCTGCGACCTCCTGACCCCGGGTACAACGGAGTCAGGCGTGGCTCTTGACACCCTCGTGACATGTCCTCAAAATAGAAAAGAAAATGTCATGAACCTAGGTTCTTAAGATAAATGCCAATCCAAAGGTAGGCAATGGAGAAGGGGAATTAGCTTAGGGAAGATAAAACTTTCCCTAATCGATTCCTAAATTTCCCTCAGCCCAGAGATGTGCCCAGATGGTGGGGACTCTCAGCCCTCGTACCTTACTTGTAAAAACCCTATTGTACCCTACTATACCCTGACACGTTTCCCCCAAAAACAAAAGAGTTCCTCAGGGGGTAAATACCAGGAGGGCAAATATTGAAAATAGAATAAAAGTGATAGGGTAATTGGTAATTAAAGAAGATAAGCAAGATAAATCATCATTTCTGGGCAGCAGGGATCTGCCAAAAAGCTATGAAACTGCATGGGGACAAGCAACCGCAGGACGAATGTTCACTTGTCCCCGTACATTGAAGGCAATTTCTACCTGTAAATGCCCTACTCTGACAAGCTGGTTCATTCCTGAAAATTACCTGCTCAGTCAGCCCATGTAAATAGTCCTTTAGACTAGTCCAGGGATGGGCAAACTGCGGCTCTCCAGCTGTTGTAAAACTACAATTCCCACCATGCCCTGCTGTAAGCTGATAGCTGTAAGCAGTCTTTGCATGCTGGGAGTTGTAGTTTTGCAACAGCTAGAGAGCCGCAGTTTGCCCATCCTTGGACTAAACAGTCTAAAGATCCAGCAGCTTTACCACAGTGACTTGTGCTGGATGACTAGATTGTGTAATCTAACTTCGTACTATCTATTAGTTGGCTTACTCTGCAGGTGAATTCTGGTTTCAATTTATACTCACAGTGCCACAACTATAGCCATGGTACTTTTTGATAAGTCACACTCCTTTTCCCGTTAAATCCCATCCACTTGCCTGAAAAAAAGTGTCAAAGACACTTTCTAAATGGAGCACACAGCATGTGAGCTGGAATTCTAACTCAATTTGAGCTAGAATTATGGCACATTTTCAATAGTAAATCTGTCCCACTATGCATGAACCCACTCTAAGGCCTCTTTCACACGGGCGTCATGTTTTTTGCCCGGATAAGAGGCGGGTGCGTTGCGGGAAAATGCGCGATTTTTCCGCGCGAGTGCAAAACATTGTCATGCGTTTTGCACTCGCGTGAGAAAAATCACGCATGTTTGGTACCCAAACCCGAACTTCTTCACAGAAGTTCGGGCTTGGGATTGATGTTCTGAAGATTGTATTATTTTCCCTTATAACATGGTTATAAGGGAAAATAATAGCATTCTGAATACAGAATGCTTAGTATAATAGGGCTGGAAGGGTTAAAAATAATAAAAAAAGTTAACTCACCTTCTCCTCTTGTTAGCGTAGATCCCGGTCTGTTCTTTAGCTGTGGGCTGAATGACCTGAGGTGATGTCAGATCACATGCTCCAATCACATGGTCCATCACCATGGTGATGGAGCATGTGATCTGACGTCATCAAAGGTCCTTCAGCCACAGCTAAAGAACAGACCGGGATCTACGCTAACAAGAGGAGAAGGTGAGTTAACTTTTTTATTATTTTTAACCCTTCCAGCCCTATTATACTATGCATTCTGTATTCAGAATGCTATTATTTTCCCTTATAACCATGTTATAAGGGAAAATAATACAGTGAATAGACTGTCACCTAGAACCCATGCGTGAAAATCGCACCGCATCCGCACTTGCTTGCGGATGCTTGCGATTTTCACGCAACCCCATTCATTTCTATAGGGCCTGCGTTACGTGAAAAACGCACAAAGAGGAGCATGCTGCGATTTTCACGCAACGCATAAGTGATGCGTGAAAATCACCGCTCGTGTGCACAGCCCCATAGAAATGAATGGGTCAGGATTCAGTGCGGGTGCAATGCGTTCACCGCACGCATCGCACCCGCACGGAAAACTCGCCCGTGTGAAAGGGGCCTAAGGGCTGTTTCACACGAGCGGATGCCGTGCGTCGCATCCGCTCCGTGAAAGACAGCCAAAACCCGATGCAGACTTCAGAGGCACGGAGCATTAACATGACTGATAATGCTCCGTGCCTCTCTGTGATCTCTTTACTACGAAATCACAGTTGTCACTGTGATTTCGTAGTAAAGAGATCACAGAGAGGCACGGAGCATTATCAGTCATGTTAATGCTCCGTGCCTCTGAAGTCTGCATCGGGTTTTGGCTGTCTTTCACGGAGCGGATGCGACGCACGGCATCCGCTCGTGTGAAACAGCCCTAAGGAGGTTTACAAGGAGTAGAGTCCCCAACCTGATTGATAGAATGAAGTGCCCTCTTCATTGGTTACATAAGCACAGTGGCTCATCTGTATGGGCAGTTGTACCTGGTATTGCCGCTCACATCCATTACTTCATTTTGCTGGCATTAATGTTTGACATCTGGAAACCCTTAAATATGAAATCCAAACCAACTCACTACCACTGTATTATCTACAAACATTACACATAAATTAATTGAATAAATTACTATTCACAAATTTCATTATTTATCACCACCTGTGTAAATTCTTCAATTCAACTTTTATATTTTGGGTCATTATCTTTCTGGAAAATGTATTTTCTGCAGTTCCCATTAGTGTTGAGCACGAATATTTCAATATCGAATTTTTATCGCAAAAATATTGCCACTTCGAGAATTTGCGAATATGTAGAATATAGTGCTATATCTTCGTTATATCAGATATTCTGCATTTTTTTCCATCTGAACACATGATTCCTCTCTGCTTCTTGCTTGTGGGCCAATGAGAAGGAAGCAATGTCAAGTTCACAACAATACTTAGTGCACTAATCAGTAATCTGTAGTCAGACCTGCTAAAATGTGAAGTTGCACATAGTGCAAATAAATATTCTAATCACTGACGATTAGCGCAATTGCGAATATATTGGAGCACTTGACTCTATCTGCATATACAGCTATTCTAATGTTCTCCCGTGCCAACCATTTTCTCCAGTCTCAGGAAACTTATATTAGATTGAAAAATGTAGCCAAAGTGACTCACGCCTGTATTTCGTGTTACGAATTCGCATTACACGATTTTTACATTGCCGATTTATCGCATTCAATAAAATAATCTCAAATTCGCGAAATTCGCGAATATATGACGAATATTCTACAAAATATTCGTGAAATATCGCGAATTTGAATATAGCCCCTGCCGCTCATCACTAGTTCCCATGCAGACTGCAGAAGGTTTCTAAATTATGCTGAGGAGCAATAGATCAATGCACGTGGCAGCGTGATCCATATTTCCTTTTCTACAGATTGGCAGGTTTCTAAAGAAGTCTCTTGTATTTTGCAGCATTCCTCCTAACCTTCATCTTCCCACGCTTTCCCAAGCCTGCTGCAAAGAAGGATCCCCAGCAGAAATATAATATTTCCTCACAGCCTCCACCCAATTAGACATACTTTAGACATCTTTTTGCTATATTTGACTTATGGCTCATTAAGACAGACGTAGGGTTTTGCGGTCTGCAAATTGCGGATCCGCAAAACACGGAATCCAGCCGCGTGCATTCCGCATTTTCCAGACTGCACATAACTGGCACTATGATAGAAAAGACTATTCTTGTCTTTCTTGTAGAGCCGGGGAATGGAACTACAGTTGCGGACCCATTAAAATGAATGGGTTCGTACCCATTCCGCAAACTTGCAGAACGGATCTACCCATTCATACTGTAGTCTGAATGAGCCCTTACTTTTCTGCAATCTATGGATCAGATGCCATTTTGATTTATATAATTTTGTGATTTCTCATATGCCATGCTTCATTTGCATGATGCTTTAGCACAGCATCATATGAGCAGGTACGCCCAATGTCATCTTTGCCTGCTGGCTTTGCCTTAGGAGGTCAATGCGATTATTCTTTCCTCAATATTATTTTTAAACACCTAAAACAGTATAGAATAGTATAAAAGTATAGCAAGTATTAAAGTACAGCACCAAACAACTGTGATCTTCATTATAATAGTAATTGTGACAGAAATCTGTCTCATCATCATTAAGACAGTAGACTGTCTTTCTGTCCATGGGGAGCCTGCATGGGATAGTTCATGTTATTAGTTTAAAAAAAAAGATATCCGTCCCTCAAGTTCAAGCATAGGATGGGAGAGGATGTGGATGAAGGAAAGGGGTATGGCTAACCCATAATCCATGAACCAAGCCACTCACTGGCATCAGCAGCACATCACTGCTAGTTCTTGCACATGTAACCACTGAAGCCATTGTTTCAGCAGGGACTGCCAGGAGCCATGACGCTGAAACGGAGGGCATTTTAAAAGGTGAGGGTAAGGCCTCATGCACACGACTGTTGTTTCATTCCGTGTCCGTGTTTTCGGGATTTTCTGCGGACCCATTGACTTTCAATGGGTCCGCTGAAAACTCGGCAAATGCACCGTTTGTCATCCGCGTCCATGATCCGTGGTTCCAGTCCGTCAAAAAATTATAACCTGTAATTATAACGGAAAACGGTTAGCGGACCCATTAAAGTCAATGGGACCGTGAAAAAACGCGGAGGCACACAAGATTGTCATCCGCGTCCGTTTTTTTCCTATCATTTGCATGGCAAACTTGACTTAGACTTTTTTTTTACTTTCCTTCATGTCTGGTGATCCTCCAAAAATAAAGGAAGACACACGGAAACAAAAACGGAAACGGATCAAGGAACAACGGTACCCCATTTTGCGGAACGGAACACAACAACGGTCGTGTGCATGGGGCCTAAGGGTTTTATGTTTTTGAACACATGTCGGCTGTCATACATTTAAAATTAGGCTAGACAACTCTTAACTGTCACATATGTCATTGTCTACAACTAATATATGCTCTTGAATTCACTAAAAGTTAATCTGAAAAATGGAAACTCAATTCTCATGTATGCCAAGATGCAAACCAAGTCACAAAAACAAAAAAGCTCAACCTCTTCAAGACATCTGTCATACATGTACAGTGTATGTGGGGTCTTTAAATATAGTGCTGGCTCAGGAGCTGAGAGGATGCTATACTGATCAGAGGCAACTCCAATTATGGACATTTAACCTGTTAGATATCGTGGTCAATTGTGAACAAAGCATTTTAGCTGTCATTTACAGAGTCATGGCTCTCTCCAACGGAGTCTCTCCCTCCGCTGCAAGATCACAGGAGTCATTTGCTGCTATGGCAGACTTAAAAAGGCTCCAAGGCCTCCCATTGTAAAGCTCCTATTAGGTCCTGCCTCAGGTGCATTAGTGTTATTTGTCTAAAAAACTGCCAGAGTGCAGGACTTATGGGATTTGTTGCCCCTTGCCCTCTGCTGAGCTCATGTGCTCTACCAGTGATTTTCTGCTATATAATTGGAGGTAATTACGCTGGTCTCCACAGCAGTATGCGGATCTGGCTATAGTATTACATAGCAGACATATTTATTAATAGAAAACCTTAAAGGGGCATTCTGATTATTGTCGCCATCCATCATATATGTCCACACTATTCATCTTATATGTCAGATAGATAAGCATCTCATCTAATGCCATTCCTCGCACATATGCATCAACTTTCCTGATAAGTAAGGATTAGAGTTGAGCGAATAAATTTGAACCTAACTGAATCTGACCCAAGTTATCCAAATATTTGGGTCAAATCATAATTTTTGAGGATTCAATGCAAGTGAATTTCTCAAAATGGCATCAGCCATTTTTCAAAACAGAAGGCAGGAAAGATAAAGAAAGAGCATCATATCACCCCAGTGTGTGTACATTTGCATTTGCCACGAAATAAACTAACATTTTTCACACCTTTTTAATAAAAAGAATTAAAAACCCTACCATGCAGTTTGCTTTTAAAGAGGCTGTTTGTTACCACCAGAAGCCATATATGTCGCTGTCACTTGAGGATTCCTAAAGCTGTCTTGGCATTAAGGAACTTGAAATGAGTTGCTTACAGTCCTTAGGAGATCTCAGAATGTCATCCACAAATTATCAGGGCTATTGGAGCCCTTTCAAATTCGGTCAAATTTATTTGGATACAAATCGAATATTTTGACCGATGCAGCCAAATCAAATTTCAAGAAATTCATTCATCGCTAGTGACTCAAGATCCCAGTGACTGATTGATTAATAAAATTAAATGGTCAGAACAGGCCTTTCATTAAAAAAAATTACAATTGTAGTTTCATGTCAACACATGATAAGAAAAAGGCAGAAGATATTCTTACAGAAGATAATATTCCATAATATTCCAAATGATCAGTACGATAGAAGCAATTAAGATAGGTTGTCCTTTTTTGGGATGCTCCTTCTTGTAATGTAAGTAAAACAAAGTGTGATCTCTGGTCATTAGTAAGTGAATGATAATCTCGTGCTTAATGAAATCCATCACTCAAAACAACAAATGATGTTTTTTTTCTCAACCTTCTAAGAAAATGGATTTCCTGTAGGCACTTAATTGTACAGAAAATGAGTGAACTTCAAAGTGAAATGATTTTAGGAAAGAAAAAAGATCCCAGTAACCGCCATTTATCAGGTCTGTTTCTTTGTAGATTGACAAAAGACTAAAGATTTGAAGTAGCTCTGCACAAGATGAAACCAAGTGCCTGCAACTCGTCATTCCTTCCAGGTCTGCGTGGAATGGCAGGATGGACTTCTTACAAGTTCTGCATATTCCGCTTGTAGAAAATATACAATAGTAAGGATAAATGTGATCTGCTCTGCAACGTTCCATGTCCTTTCAAACAGCATGATAGGAGAGATTTACTAAGCAAAAAATAAATAGACAAATGAGGTGTACATGGCGTGCACCAAAAAAGTGGCTGAGATTGCAAATTATGTGTCTCTAAAGACCTTCCGATTTTTCCAGCACATTGGCATGTGTTGGAAAAAGTGGTGTAGGAGCATTTTAAGCTTGGTAACACCACACTACTCTATGTATTTATGCCAAAATACATAGTATAATTAGTGATAAATCCACTTCTTCCTCTACAGAGAAGCCATAAAATGCTACTAAATGTACTTTTTTGTGTCGTCTAACTTGTCATGAGAGTTGTGCCAAACTGATCGCAAAAGTCGATCTGTCATTTTAGTCACAATAAGTCACAATAAAACAAAGCTTTCATGGAGTTCATTCTATAAACAATGCAATAGATTTACTAATCCTGTCTAATAGACAATAATGTGAACTAGACTAGTCTAAAGATTCACCAAATGTATCAAAGTGGTTTATTCTGGATGCATAAATCTTAAATTGACCATGCAAAACTTCTGAAGGCACTAGGTAGGAGTTGGGAAGAGCAATACAAATATACATTTTGCAGAACTTCAGGAGTAGTGTTAAAACTTAATATGAATGTTTGTTCTGTCAGGCACTATTCCTGCAAGTGTCCTGGAGGTGGGGCTTCAATGTAAAATGGTTTCTGACTTGAGCTGCTTCACAATCCCTCCTTCTGCTCTGAGTGAAAGTTATAGCATTCAACCAGGAGACCACTACAGACCGCACTCAGGCTGTGAAGCAGCTTAATGCAGTGAGCAGAATGCCATGGGCATGTACAGGAGCAGAACCTGGCAGAATAAAAGTTCATATCAATCTACTCCTGATCCTACATAGTGCTGTCAACAATTTGGCCTAATCAAAACTGCTGAAAACTACATTTAAACCAAACCCTCTTTTCCAAGGAAACTACCCCTGCTCTTGCTAGGCCATTCCCTCTTGTTGAGCAAGTCACCAAAAATATCTAAAACCCATAATAAATGTGGTACAAAGCATACATGGCAGTTTTTTGGTGTTAAGCCAGAATTCTGGTGCATTTAACTCGCCCAATATCAGCAAAGCTCCTAACCTCTGTCTAGTGATGGCTGTAGGCAGCAAGAATGTTATCCGCCTAACTAACCTGTATCTCCCACAGGATGATGTTAATTAATGCAAATATAAGGGTACAGCTACCATGCAATAGCTGTCGCAGCCTTGTTCACTGAGCAGCAATGATTCCATAGAAATAAATGGGATCGCCTCGCCCATCACAAGAAATCCAACACTGCTGGTATCTTTCCGTCCTCCTTCAAACATTCTGCTATAAACCTATTACTAAATAAAATCTCTTGACCTGACCTGTGCTGCTAACTACTGACCTGTTTCTAACCTCCCCTTCATCTCTAAACTCCTTGAACGTCTTGTCTACTCACGCTTAACAAGTTATCTCTATGCAAACTCTCTTCTTGAACCCTTACAATCCACCTTTCACCCTCTCCACTCTACAGAAACTGCCCTTACTAAAGTGTCTAACAATATCCTAAGCAAAAATAAATGGCAACTACTCGCTACTGATTTTTATGGATCTCTCTGCAGCGTTTGATACCATAGACCGCAAACTCCTCCTCACCATGCTCCCCTCAATTGGCCTTAAGCACACTGCTCTCTCCTGGTTCTCTTCCTATCTCTCTGGCCGCTCCTTTAGTGTATAATTTGCTTGTTGTACTTCTTCTCCTCTTCCTCTTGATGTTGCAGTTCTTCAGGGTTCAGTACCCTTCTCCCTCTATACAGTCCCCATAGGACAGACTATCAGTAGATCTGGCTTTCGGTACCATCTTTATGCTGATGACGCCCACCTATATACTTTATCTCCTGACATCACCTCTGCTTTACTCCAAAGCACAAGTAATTGTCTGGCAGATGGCTCTAACATCATGTCCTCTCTGTATCTAAAACTGAACCTCTCAAAAACTGAAATTCTGGTCTTTTCCCCATCTACTGCACATTCCTGTGTAACACGTCCGCTGACTTGGGGCGATGTTTGACTCAGATCTTTCCTTTTTTTCCCATATCCAATCACTTGCACGCTCTTGTCATCTCCACCTCAAGTATATTGCCTGAATCCACCCTTTTCTTACAGTGGAAATGGCAAAAACTCTTGTTATTGACTTGATTCATTCACGTCTTGACTACTGCAACTCATTACTAATCGGTCTCCCTCCTATTAAACTTTTCCCCCCGTCAATCTGTCTTAAATGCTGCATCCAGGCTCATGTATCCACCTGCTATACTGATGCTACTATCCTGTACCAGTCACTTTACTGGTTGCCCATCCAGCACAGAATATAGTTCAAACTCACTATCACCCACAAAGATCTCCATAGAGCTACACCTCCATACATCTCCTCCAGGGGCGTAACTATAGGGGAAGCAGGGGAAGCGTCTGCTTTGGGGCCCTGACCCAGAAGGGGGCCTATCCAGGAGGAGGAGGACTAAAAGATTTTCTCAGGGCCCCCTCAACAGTATTACACAATGAAATTATATACAGTGACAGTATAGACAGTGTAGAAAACGGATGGAACAGCTGCTGGGCCTCGTCTTAGAGAACGATCTGTATTAGCCACAGGAATGGGGGCGCCATGAAAGGAAGGGGTTGCGAAAAAAATTACTGGGGGAGGGGGGACCCATTCAAAAATTTGCTGTGGGGCCCAGTCATTTCTAGCTATGCCACTGATCTCCTCCATCATTTCTGTCTAGCACCCTACTTGTGCTCTCCGTTCTGTTAGTGACCTAAGATTAACATCCTCCATAATTTGCACCTCTCACTCCCGTCTTTAAGACTTTTCTTTTCTCAAGCTCCACCTACTCTCTGGAATGCTCTGCCCCAGAATATTAGGTCAATTCCCAACTTCCCCACCTTCAAACGTGCCTAAAAACACATATTTTCCTAAAATGACTGCCCCCCGAATAAACACCTCCCCCGTCAGCTCCTCGGGCCAGAACTCAATCTTCTAACAGTACTACACCTGAAGCAGATCAGCCTACACCACTGACTGCACAATAATGACTTGATTACTACATATCACAATCAACTACCTCATGTGTCAGCCCCAATTCCTCATAGATTGTAAGCTCTTGCGAGCTGTTTCCGTTGTATAATAGGCAATTACATTGTGATGTCTTTTGTATTGTACATGAACCCTCTGAATTTGTAAAGTGCTGCGGAATATGGTGGCGCTATTTAAATAAATATTATTATTATTATTGCATCTCCCCCATCATTGAACCACTCAGATGCTGCGTTCATCACTTATTGCGGCATATGAGATCAATATTAAAGAATTTTAGGGGTCGCTCATAAAAAATAAAATGAAAAAAATTAAATCATACTTACCTCATCGATTTGTGCGCGAAGAAACTGCTGCGGCCATGTTGCTTGAAGATCCAGTGCAAAATATCGTCCAGTGCGTGATGACATCATCACATTGGCCAGCATGGTGAATCATTTGTCACCGTGCACGAGATTTCGCACAGGATCCTCCCGCTCAAATGGATGTATGATTTTTTTTTACCGCCATTTCCGCACATTGAGATGTGCTGACTAACCCCCTTTGCAGCAAAAATATGTTTTAAATCTACGACTATATGGGAGGCGGAGTTTGGAACGCTGTTATAAATTATTATGAATCAGCATAAAATTTGGGACCTAAAAAAAGACATGGCCGATCCCACATTTGACATTTAGTGGAAGCACTAGCAAGCTATATACACCCTGCTATTGTATAGACTTACGTATCTCCGGCTTCACTTTCCCTTTATCTTTCAGTTTTTATTTGAATTCACCTCCTTACTCCGTTACATGTCAGTGAAATGAGCTCTGCACCACATATATTTTACTCACAGCATTTAATCTCTATGGGAAACATATTGCTAAGTCCCAGATTGAAGTCAGAGTTACAGTCTTGAGACAATAGTTAAAATGTTAAATTGCAGGCTTGAATGGGAATAGTCCTGACCTTTTTAAATCAACTTTCCATTTAAAATCTCGGTGCCGTCTGGTAGAAAACTGGTAGCATTTGAGATGAAGGGTATGTAAGGTTCAACCTCAAAACCTTTTTATTTAATGGCTGCAGATGAAACACAAAAGAAAAATGAAGATTTTGAAGGAGAACTAAAAGGGAAGAAAAAAAACCATGGTGGGGCGAAATAGTTGTAAGTCAGCAGCCAGGCAGAAGCAAACCAAGGACATTATGAACTAAAATGTCATAGTAGCATTAGATCAAGCTGCTGCGTATATCAAGGCAATATCTAGTAAAGGTTATCAGAATACTGAACCCTGCCACGGTTCCGAGGTGCAGCTCTGAAGCATATTAACTGGGAATTTGTTTGGTTTTGTCAGCATGTCTGTGACCCTTAACATTATTTTATAACATAGTGTTTTTCATTTCATAAACTCTAATTGGACGAAATGTCAATGTTAACATCACCATAATTAAAACTATTGCTGACTAGTGATCTTTTCCCCTCTCAGTCATTAAACCTGAATCTCAGTTGCTCTGACCTTTCCTTTCTGCAGAGGGACTACAATTTCAGTCCAAACTGCAAGTTGTAATCCTTGATGAAATTAGGTAGATGGTGCAGTTACGTCTCCTGCAAGAAATGTGAGGCCATCGGCTCTATATAACTTCCACCTGTATTGTCTTTGTTACCCTTGGTGCAGGAAGAAATACATTTCAAGGTTGATGTGATGGAGCTTTTAGAGATGCTTTCTATGCAGAAAAGGATTAGACTATCAATCAGGTCGGAGGCCATTACCTAGGAGTCTCTGAAGAGGAGAATGCCGCTCATCTCACAGTGGTGGCCCATGACCTGAGCGCCTTCGCTGCATGTCAATATCATCCTTGTAAAGAGAATTTATAATCAATGAATACACTTTATTCTCCCTGATTCTATGCATTCATGAAAGTTAGATACAATATTTTATATGCAGCTCCAGGGCCACAATGTTGAATCAGCAACTGGACCCCCACCTACCATGTGCCATTTGTAATACCATGTGGAAAAAAGGTCTTGAGAATCGATTAGGCACCAGGACAGAGTGGAGATATTACCTCTATTACCTCTAGTACTGTATAGCTATACCCCTGAATATTTCTTAGTCCCTCTTTTTAAAGAGTCATCCCATGAATTTGAAGATCTTTTTGACTCACTTATCTGCTTATCTGGAAGACTTGACTTCCTTTCCTTTCTGTTGGTGGGCAGATGCTCACATAGTTGTCAACTATCTCAAATTTGTCTGGATTGTCCTTGATTTTCAGAGACAGTCCCAGCGAGGGTGTCCTCAGGGACTTAGGTTTTTGGTGGGTTTTACGGCATTCCCTATGCAGTAAAACTGACTCGTGCTCTTCATTCTCCAACTTAGTATGAATCTGGCGATGCTACATATGTAATTTTTTTTTCTTGCATTTTAATACTGAAAAAATAACTTACAAAAAAAATGTATTTTTTTTTGTTTGATCACCATATTCTGACCCCCATAACTTTTTTATACTTATGTCTACAGAGATGTGTGGGAGCTCATTGTTTGCAGGACGATCCATAGTTGTTGGGGGTGTATGACTTTTTGATCACTTTATACTAAATTCTGGGGGGAATTAAAGTGATGGAAAAAATAGCAAATTGGATAACTTTTTTAATATTTTAATATTCACAAACTACTACCCATTTAAAATGTAGCCTTTAATATTGTTTCATTAAAAAATAACCCTGAATCATGCATCACGATATAGACATAAAAAAATAACAAATGAATTCACAATAGTATAACGGGCAGTTATATAGGCATATGTGTGGGTTATTTGATAATGGGGGGCAATTGTCCCTAAATCTCACCCTATACTGTCAACCCTGCCTATGAAGACAGAATAGCCGCCCCGATAGGGGCAATCCCGTATCAGGAACCTCCTGCATGCCCTAGGATGGCCCTGATTGGCGATAAATGGCACACTAGATAGTGGCCTCAAGCTAAATTATGAATCAACTACCAAAGGTACACAAAATAATAAATAGAATAGAATAGTGTCACCAAATAGGTCAAACTTAAAGACACGGTTAATGGTTTATAAACAACACTGTGGGTATCTCCCCCATCATTATTGATATCAAAATAGATGTGCTGCCTTCCACAAACCATCAGAGAATGTTTACCCCACATACCCCACATCAATCATTCATATACACAATGCAGGTAAATGACCACCTCAGATGTGCACATTAGAGGCATCAAAATAAATGCGCTGGTTTTGACAAAGTATCGCATGTTACTTGCGTGCTGCCCAAAGGTAAGAGCTGATGCGGTAGAACAAGTGGCCAGGCTTCGGGGTGAAGCAATGATGGAACCCTGGTGGAGAGAGAGAAGGTCCACAGACAGGCAGCGTCCGCGATGGAGTGGCTGGTAAGTATATAACAGACGCGCCTGTTTAAATAAGCCGCCGGAAGAGCCGGGACCTCACATGTGCTAAAGGATCACATGATCAACCCCGGAGTGACTTGAGCCGCGTGAGAGTTGCCTGACCAACGTCACATGACCGGCAGTGTTAATGCATCACGACCGCTGATAATATAATGCTGTCTAGAGCCGGTCATATAAACAGACAGCCATGAGGAGGCAAATTCTAGATTAGAATAAAGTAACAGCACATTAAAAAATTTCAAATGATTATTGGAGAGATACATAACCATAAGACTTATTTTCACCACAAACCCATAGTAGAAGCTTGAATCAAAAGAACATATACTGTAGGTTATTTAATAATAATAGTAAGGGGGCCAGAATTCTCGGTGATGGGGAGAAGGCTACAAACTCCCATTGTAGTATAATATTAAACCGAGATTTGAATGATAGTGGCCCATATTATTGAATGGTTGGTTGATAAATTAGAGGAAGCATGCATAATCAATACTTTCATTGAGACCAAAAGGTATTATCGTCTTAAGGGTGTAGGTCCATCTCAACTCCTTTCGTCTCAACAACCTATCATAATCGCCACCCCTTTTAGATTGTTTAATTGTTTCAATCATTGAAAATCGTATCGATTTAGTATTACCGGCGTGATAAAGAGAAATGTGTCTCGACAGAGGTTTGTCACGTTTGTTGCGAATGTTACCTACATGTTCTGCAATCCTCTTTTTGAAACTTCTGCACGTCTTTCCCACATATTTGAGTCCACACTCACACTGGGCCAAATATACAACTCCGACTGTATTACAGTTAGCAAAAGAGTGGGCTCTATAAATCCTTCCTTCGGTGCTACCAGTAATGATGTCACCCACTGCAACATACGAGCATGCTCTACATTTACCGCATTTGAACGTGCCCAATTTTCTATTGGACAACCAAGTACTTTTCAACTGAGTTTCAAAATGACTCTGTAACAGTGAGTCCCCTATACTGCGTCCACGTCTAAAGGTGACTGCTGGATGATCAGGGAGAAGTTTCCCCAGATCAGGATCCATTTTTATAAGAGACCAATATCGTCCTAGGATCTTTGTTTGAATCGATGGAACAGTTGAGGCTTTGTAATAAACTGGGCAGTGGATTCTAAAGGATTGTTCATTTTTTACCCTTAAGCTGCACAAAAAGGAATGGGCTTTCCCATTAAAAATTGGAATGAGTATTCTCAGTTAGCAATGACTGACAGACGAGCTGGAGTTTCCAAATTGCAGTATGGAGGTAGTAGGCAGGAACCATAGTCAGATGGAGTTAGGGTGAAAGCAGGTGGTGACAGCGGTTAAAGGATGACAGCCAACAAGAGACCTAGAGACTAGGATATTGCTAAGAGTACTTTCACACTAGCGTTGTTAGAATCCAGCAGGCAGTTCCAGCAACGGAACTGCCTGCCGGATCTGGAAAGTCGTATACAAATGGAAAGCTCTTTTTTCCGGATCCGTTAGATGGATACGGTGAAATACCAGCTCTGTCTCATCTGGTATCATCCGGAATAACGGATCCGGTATTAATTTTCAAAGATCCAAACCGGATCCGGCGATGCAGCAATTTCTGGAACACTTGGTACCAGAACCAGCATTAATACATCTCTATGGAAATTAATGTGTGGTATTGTTCTGGGATTTTGGCCAGAAAAAATACAGCAGCAAGCTGAAGTATTTTGTCTGGTCAAATATCGTACAAGGGACGGAACGGAAGACATCCTGATTCATACTGAACGGATTGCTTTCCATTCAGAATGCATTAGAACAAAACCGATGCTTTTTTTTTCCGGTATTGAGACCCTTTACTGGATTTCAATACCGGAAAATAATAAAGCTAGTGTGAAAGTACCCTAAGACCTTGTGTAGAAAACCACAATAACACAGAGGGAAGAAAAATGATTAGCTAGAGTCAGGGATGCTTGGCGCCAATTGGTTCTTCAAGTCTACAAGAACTGGCGCATGTGCACATCCTACAGAGACGTCACACTTAGGCCTCGTTCACACTTCAGTGTTTGGTCAGTGATTTCCATCAGTGATTTGTGAGCCCAAACCAGAAGTGTAACCTCCACAGACATGAGGTAGAAGGCAAAAGATCTGCTCCTGTTCTGTGTTTAAAGTTGCACCTGGTTTTGGCTCACAAATCACTGATGGAAATCACTGACCAAACACTGAAGTGTGAACGAGGCCTTAGGGGCGAGCAAATCGAGCTTTGGAGCTAAGATCCAAAGTCAATTTGTTCCCCAACTTCATTTTAATGCTGTACAGAGACCTTTCTCCATACAACATTAAAATATATAAGCTTCACAGAGGAAAAAAGTCCAAAGTCGTGCGAAATTTTGATTCTACAACTTTAAAAACATTTTAAAACAGGAATATGAAGTTGGCTTTGGTACCAGCTGGTACCTCGGTACTAAATCAAAGGCCGCAGTTATTTACCAAAATCTCACGTGACTTCGGACTTAACGAATTTTGCCTCCTTGAAGCACATACATTTTAAAGCTGTACGGAGATAGGTTTCCGTACAGCATTAAAATGAATTTAAGGGAAGGAATCGATTTTAGATCTTGGATCCAAAGCTCGATTTGCTGACCCCTAGTCACATTGCTTGTTTGCAACTCAGTCCCAATGGACCTTGGTTGCAATACCAAGCACAGCCACTATGCAGTGTGGTTAGTAAGCTATAAGGAAGCGCTGCGGCCTCTTCAAACTGCAGATTTTTGGGGGTTCCAGGAGTTCGGCCACCACCGATCAAACATTGATGACCTACCCTGAGGACAGACCATTATTACTGAACTCCTAGAAAACCGCTTATAGCAGTGATATCATGTCTATCTAAGCATGCAACTTTACTGTTTTCTGTTTTCAAGGATCAGGCCTTATTTTCCTAGGAAATTGTTTTTGTTTTCTGCTTTATAATGCTTAATGTACAATATGCAAATGAAATACAGTTAAAGGGCAATGACAGGTTTCCATTAAGATGGATGGATAAAAACAGCAAAAGTTGAAAAATTTAATTAACACATGTGATATTGTATCCATAGTCAAACTTTAAGAGAAAAGACAAAAACTTCTATTGGTGAGAACCAGAACCATTTTGATATGGAATGTAGGGTTATTAATCCATCTATAATGTGTGCTGGACATTATTGCCAGCACTTATATCCTCCTTCCAGTAAAGTGCCTATATCATTACTATAGCCCATTCATATTATATAGCACCTCCTCTGTACTGTAGCCTAGCACAAACTCAGTCTCCCAGAACAGAAACTCATTGAAAGTGTTACTTCACCATTTGGTTACATCTCAATTCACTATTGACTTTGGGGAAATGTCGTATTTTGTTGCGGTTGCTTTAAATCTAAATATTTTTTCTTGGTTCCGATGGAAATTCGAAGTACAGAGCATAATCTGTGTGGCAGCCAGATTTTTATTACGCTAAATATTTGTGGGCACATGCATGTCAGAATGAATATGGAATAGACATCTGCAGGGGAAAGTGCTTTTTACACTTTGTTTCCTTACAAATTCTACATCTACTATATGAATCACGTTGTTCTGGAGAAGTTAATGGAATATGGCACCAGTATTCCCCATAAAGTTTTGGAATTTGAAAGTAAATGTAAATTTGTATTTTACTAGTGCAAAAAAAAATTAAGAACGACAAACTGACAAAATGAAAATGACATTTAGATTATTGAAGACAATAACAGAAATGAAGCAACATGTTAGTGCATAAATCAGACTGCACAAGGTTTGTTTGTAGTCTGTAACCATGTAGACAACATAGGTCTTCATAGGTGCTGTGTTTTCCAAACAGAAGGGAAACAAAAAACTCAAAATAGACATATTTGGTATCATCACGCCACGCAATGCTCTAAAAAAATAACCCATGCTTTATCCTGTCAGGGGAACTCTGTAAAAAATTAAATTAAAATGGTGCCAGAATAGACATTTTTTTGTTACCTTGCGTCACAAAAAAGCCTAATATCGAGCGATCAAAAATCATATGTACCCTAAAATAGTACCAACAAAACTGTCACCTTATCCCGTAGTTTCCAAAATGGGGTCTTCAAAATTATCCCTTGAAATCTGTCCAAAATCCATATGTTGCTCCTTCCCTTCTGCGTCCTGCCGTATGTCTGTACAGCAGTTTACACCCACATAAGGGGTGTTTCTGTAAACTTCAGAATCTGAGAAATGAATATTGAGTTTTGTTTTGCTAATAACGCTTGCTGCCTTACAGGGAAAAAAGTATTACTATGGAAAATCTGGAAAAAAAAGAGGCGAAATTTGGAAATTTCTTCATTATTTTCCTTTCATTGTTGTGGAACACCTAAAGGGTTAACAATGTTAGTAAAGTCATATTTGAATAACTTAAGGGTGTAAATTCTAAAATGGGGTAATTTATGAGTGGTTTCTACTATTTAAGACCCACAAAGTGACTTTATAACTGAATCGGTCCTTTAAAAAGCGGGCTCTGTAAAGTTTCTTAAAATTCTAATCCATCATCTACCATCCAAAAGAATTATCACCATGTCACGTACGGGAACTGCCCTGTCACTTGACCCGGGTGCCGACTGCCAAGGGTCCATCTATTTCACGCATTCAATCTCTCGTGCCCCTACACACAGGCCTCAGATTGAGCCTCAATCACACCCTGACACAGCATCTCATGCACAGCAACATGCTACCACCATCTATGACATTTAAATTAATACCCGGATTAAGGGCTTATAGTAAACTCCACAGCACCCCACTCACAAGTAGGCTGACAGTAGCACAGGCCACACTTATAGCAAATACACTTCGGGACACAAGGCAAAACCATTAAAGATGTGCTTTAATATACTAAAAAGATATGGTACTTAGTTAGAAAAAGTTACAAGAAATTAACCATACATAAATGGGCTCAAAACAGTATAAAAATATAAGGATAAAATGCAGAAAGGTTCTTACTCAACGAATTGTGTGTTCAGAGTCCATTCAGTTTTTTCTGGGGACAGGAGGAAAGTGGAACACAACCCAATGTTAAATGGATCCTCAAATTGTGTCAATGAAATGTTCCCAATCGTTCATCTTTATCCTCATTCGGCAGAGGGTGGAGCTGAGAGGAGTCTCCCCATCATCATTGGTCCAGCCTTCTAGAATTGCCCTCATTGCCTGTACATGCTCCACCTCTCTTACTCAGCTGGCAGACATGAAATATTAATGAAACACAGCTTCCCGTCCATACTAATGGATATTCAGGTCCCGACATGTTCTACTGGATTTGAAAAGCTTCTAGACCCCTGCTGGGGAGGTTCCATTCGGTCTGAGTGTCTGCATTTCCATGAACCATCTTCATTACCACTTGCAAAGGGCCAGATTTTTAACATTCAGGTGATAAACTGATTTCCAATGCGTATTCCAACTGCAGGTCCAGACGGAACGGTACATACAATCACAGAATGGCATAAAAATATATATGATCACATGACAGGTATAAAAATATACACAGATAATAAAAGTAATGAGAATTGTTGTCCATTTCTCACACACCATCTGTCTTAAAAGCAGAGAAATTGTCATTTTGAAAATAGTTTTTGATTTTTTTTATAAATAAAAGTTAAATATATCGACTTGAGATGAGTGAAATTTTAATAAATTTGATTTGCCCGGTTCTGTGAATTTTACGGAAAAATTTGCTTTGCTTTATTCACTGTAAATCGCGTAAAAAAAACTGCTATTTCCTGGCTGCTGAGAGCCTTTATAGTGGGGTAGAACACTGTGCCTTGCAGTAACATGCATATGGAGTCTGCTTTGGTAGTGAAATAATACTGTGAGTCCGCATGGCATGCAGATGACAGGCGTCGTTCTTAGACTCACTGCATACTTAACTTATTTGGGCGGTCATTGACCAAATAACTCAAGTATGAACTGAGTCTTGCAGGTCGATGTTAGCATCAAGAAGAACCACACTCTTTTTACACCGTCGTCAGCTGATTCCCCATAGATGTCTACAGAACCTGTTCTATTAAACGGTTATACAAGTAGAGCCCCCCGACAGAGTGGAGAGGGTGTCAGCTGTAAGTTTGTGTTGACATCACTGATTAATTTTCAATTTAATCATCATTTGCTCAATAATCCATCAGTATTGCTAAAGGCAAAAAAAAAAACGGATTGGGTATAAAACAGAGATGACACGTGAATGTAATATTTGCATGTCTTCTGTGTTTTGTACCAACTCCTGCTTTTGGCTACCAAATCATAAGCCAATTCTGATGGGATCATACAGGCCTTACAGCTGCTACACAGACAGGATCCATTGTGCATCTCATTTTCACTTCCTTCTGACAGATCAGAAGAAGTGTCAAATAAATGATGATGTCAGCCAGGCCAAAAGCCAAAATAGTGGACCATTCATGAAGTGGGGAGGGTGGGAACAGCATGAGAAGTCCACAGAGTGGACCTATGACATAGTGGTGAGGTGAAAGCAGCATGAGGAGGCCACAGAGTGGCACAATGACAGAGTCTAAAGGTGGCAGCAGCAGCATCAGGAGGAGGCCACAGAGTCGCACAATAACAGAGTCTGGAGGTGGCAGCAGCATGAGGAGACCACAGAGCGGCATAATGACAGAGTCTGGAGGTGGCAGCAGTATTAGTAGGCCACAGAGTGGCACAATGTCAGAGCCTGGAGGTGGCGGCAGCAGCAGCAGGAGACCACAGAGTGGCACAATGACAGAGTGTGGAGGTGGCAGCAGCATGAGTAGGCCACAGAGTGGCATAATGACCGATTCTAGAGGTGGCGGCAGCAGCAGCAGCATCAGGAGGAGGCCACAAAGTGGCACAATGACAGAGTCTGGAGGTGGCAGCAGCATGAGTAGACCACAGAGCGGCACAATGACCGATTCTAGAGGTGGTGGCAGCAGCAGCATCAGGAGGAGGCCACAAAGCGGCACAATGACAGAGTCTGGAGGTGGCGGCAGCATCAGGAGGCCACAGAGTGGCAAGGTGACATACTGTGGAGGTGGGTGGCAATACCAGTACCCGCTGAAGATGGTGGGTGAAATAAGGAGCACTTGGCATCAGATGTTTTGCATCAGGCGGGTAACAGCATCAGAATAGTAGCTGAGGCATGTAGCCAGAAGAAACCGGTCTCTTTTGTCAAATTGTTGGTGTGGCACCATGGATGATCTAGTCTGATGTATTAGGCTTTGGTGTGTGGAAATCCTGGCTGATCCACTCCTGATTCATCTTGATGCAGAGTCCCACTATGTGCTATATGTGGGCACTTTAAACTTGCTAAATGTCATATCAAATATATTGTGGTATCATGCGGTAATTCCCTTTAACAGGCTGGCATTGTCATTTAACCTTTATTCGCCCCTAGGTTGTGCTGGCACCACTTATATATATAGCTTGGGGGGGGGGCAGTCAAGTCAGTGTGTGTGTTGAGGATGAGAATGAAGGGCAGAGGAAATTAATGGAGGAGGTGGAAATTAGTTTTTCCACCGAAATAATTCACAAAAGATTTTACCACATATAAGTGCAGCGCTTAACGCTGAATACAATTTTTTTTCTTACCTAAATAAGTCACAAAAGATTTTACCACATATAACTGCAGCTTTGAACACTCAATGAAATTTGTTTTTCCAAAGAAATAATTCCCAAAAGATTTGACCGCATAAAAGTGCAGCGCTTAATGCTGAATGAAATTTGTGTTTTCACCTAAATAAGTCCCAAAAGATTTTACCGCATATACCTGCAGAGCTAAATGAAATTCCATCGAAATAATTTAAAAAGATTTTACTGCATATAAGTGCAGCGCCGAACGCTGAATAAAATTTATTTTTCCACCAAAATACTTCAATAAAGATTTTACCACATATAACGGAGCACCGAAATGTAAAGGGTCTTCGGATTCACCCTGCACTATACAGACTTCTCAGAAATGAACCGCTGCTCCCGACAGCAGCTCCTGGGAAGGTCATGAGGCCACACAGGGCCCCCAAGCTGCAGATTTATCATGGAGACATCATGGAGATTTTACTGCATATAACTGCTGAATACATTTTGTTTTTCGACCAAAATACTTCAATAAAGATTTTACCACATATAACCACCGCATTGACTGACTACTACTTCCGCTACTTCCGTGAACCCCTGCACCACTATTTCCAGGGTAGGGGGTTAGTCTTTGCAGATTTACAGCTTTGCAGAATTACAGGGTAGGTAGGCTTCTGCGAAGCAGGTGCTCTATGCCGGGCACATTTGGCTCCCGACCTCCCACTTCTGCCACCCTGCTGAATCCCAGCCATGCTTTCAACACATATAACTGCTGCCAACATGAACTGAAAATGCATTTTTCTTTTTGTACTGAAATAGACCAGTAAACGCTTTTGCCACAAATAAATGCACCAGTGAAGTCCATATATATTTTTCTTTCTTTACTGAAATAGGCCACTGAACGCTTTTGCCACAAATAGGTGCACCAGTGAAATGCGGATATATATTTTTCTTTTTTCACTGTAATACGACCGTATACGCTTTCAACAGAAATAACTGCAGAAGTGAACTGAGCATATATTTTTCTTGTTGGACTGAAATAGGCTACTATATGCTTTCACCAGAATTAAGTGCAGAAATGCACTGAGAATAGATTTTTCTTGTAGTAATGAAATACTCCCCTATATGCTTTCACCGGAAATAACTGCAACAGTGCAGTGCATAAATATTTTTATTTTTTTACTCTAATACGCCACTATACACTTTCAACAGAAATAACTGCAGAAGTGCATGCTAACAGAATTTTTTTAAATAATATTCAATACATTTGAAGGCTCTTATTTTATAATCCCAGCTGCAATGTCAACCATCTCAAGACAGAATTGCTAACCTATTACAAGTAATGATGAGCAAATTTCCTGAAATTAATTTTGGATTCGAATCGGGGTCAGATTTAATTTGAACCCAAATTGTAAGTGCTTCAATTGTCTGAAAAGCAGTGAATGACGTTCTGCAAATTTTCTCCCGAATTGATTCACATAAAATTCTGATTCTATAGAATCCATTCGATCATCCTTAATTAGTGATAATGTATGAAAAAATTGTTGTTACCATTACACAATCTGACTAGGTTAGTCCTGATTGAATTGTATCAGAGTATGATGAGATGCATCCCATTGACAAGAGGATTTATTTATACATTTCTAAGGGGAATAACAGGAGAAAAGCACAGTGCAAAGTTTTGAAAAAATTTTTTATTAAGATTTGATAGCACTTGAAAGAGATTAATAGAACAGACATGTCAGGATAGCCAACAGGTGCTCTTTAACTCACTCTAAAAATAAGGGGCCAGACTTCTAGTGATGAAGGAAAACTGACCTAGTCATCATCAAAACATTACATAAGGGTTCTTTATTAAAGTGTAACTGTCATTTTTTTTTATGTGTTGGGGCAGTGGTACTAACCATTTTTTTTTACTGAAATCATACATTTCTATCACAAAATAGCTCTAAAGTAGCCCATTTTTAGCCTTAGCAATGCTCCTCTGTCTTTTGTTTACATAACACAGTCAGTGTGGAGCGTGTCTGCACAGTTATGTAAACAGAAGACAGAGGAGCATTTCTAAGGCTTAATATGGGCCACTTTAGAACAATTTTTCTGATAGAAATGTACGATTTCAGTAATTAAAGTACATTACAAAAATGGTCAGTATCACTTCCTACCACACATTACAAAAATAAAAAAAAGAATGATAGTTACACTTTAAGTGAGGGGAGTGACCTAGGGATTAAAGAGGGCCAATCAACAAGGCCATGATGTGAATACCATTGAAGCTGCTATGGATTCCAGCATAGACCCCAGGGCAGCACCACATTGCCAGCAAAAGTTCAACACAAAACGAAATATCTTGTACTTTATTGCCCCCAATGTTTGCAGAGGCATAATTTAAAGTGTCTGCACCCCACTACAAAATCTGTAACAGGAACCCCTACGTTCCATGTGCCTTTTATTATACTGGTGCTTTCTTATGTGGCTGAAGAGCCTGGAGATCACTTGGGTGCTAAGACCCGGGTAAGAATACTATCTCTGCACACTCGAGATGAGGCTGGAGACAGAAATAAAGTGCTAAAATGCTAAGTATTATTTTATTAAGAGCAATATTTAATTAAACTAGACAAAAATGTAATTTCAGATACATATGATTTTGCACAGACAGTTTCCCTCGGGTTTTAGTAGGTGAAGAAATTAATAGACTCAGTCTGAAACAATGGCACTGTGGACGATTCAGCGGTTTCCTAAATTCAGCGGACATTTCATTTATGAAAACACTTTCAAGCTATGTTAAGCAAGTCACCCCTGAAATGATGATTTTATCCCTTGTTGGAAGATACATGTTGCAGCTGAGTGCTTCACTTATAGCATGCTCCCTTACAATGGTCAGAAACTGTTGTGTGCTGAGAAAATTGTACCTTTAAATAATACGTTACCAAGTATGCCTTGTAGTTATTGACCCTTTAAGCTATCAATTCCCAGGTATTGCCACTTTTCTAGACAGCAATTTCTGGAGTCATGGAGTCAATAAAATAAACAAATAAAGCCATAGCTAGGCTTTCCTTCACCTCAGGAAATATTCATTTGGTAACCCTAGACCCCATCTTAATACAGGGGCGGAATAGCATGTTTGTCACTTTTGGCACTCAGGGCACATATGAAAATAGCCCCTTGCACCACCCCCAACCACAAACTACTTCCACGAGTAGGCATTATCTTGTGTACTGCTAAAAATAAATCTGAAAAAAGCACTGCAAAACTATCAATGTCAATTAAAGGGGTAGACTAGATCTGGGAGCTAGGCAGGGTGTGAAATAAAAATAAAATAAAAGACTCACCTGTGCAGAGCATTCTGCGTCTAGTGTTGACCTTCTGTCACCATCTTGCTTCGAGGCACCATTTTACTGTAACTATTGGCAGGAAAACCATGAGGGAGGAATAAGATGGAGGATCACATGACATTGGAAGGAAGTAGGGGGAAGGGCTTGCCCTGATCAGCCAATCAGGGGCAGATTTTAGGAAGGTCCTTTGCTAAGAATGTCATACAATGCCATTCTATGTCATGCTTCTGATTGAAATGTCATCATGTAGCACTGACTGACAAAAAACTATTACACATACAAGCCACTAATGTAGAATGAGAGGGATGCTATGGGAGAGAATAGAGAGATATATCATAATTGGGTAGATTTGGGGGATTTTGTTCATAAAAGATTTAGGGTCATCTGTCAGGGAGTAAAGGACTGGTCACCCACTTTTGTGTTTAATACAGTTGATGTCTAGAAGCTACAGTAGTTCTGCATTTCAAAACCTGTGCAAGAAAAACAAACTCAAATTATTTTTTTCTGTATATGAAGCTCAAGTTTCTATAGTTCATTGGGTTTTGCCACCCCAATAGCATTCTGCTGAAAAGCTGAGCAACTGCACTTTTTCTTTTCTTCTAATAACTATTTTATATAATATCCATGTTATTAAATGCATTGCATATTATTGCAAGATAACGTATATAGCAAAAGAATATTACATTAATAACCCCATTATTATATCCGTGTTATTAAACGTGTTGCATTATAGCAAAAGCATTCTACGGTAATCAATAATGCCAATATTTTACCCATGTTATTAAACATGTTGCATTATAGCAACATTTTAATGCAATCAATCATAAGCACCATTATTATAGCTATGTTATTAAATGTGTTGCATATTATTGCAAGATTAAGTTCAGTTATAGCAAAAGCCTTTTATGGCAATAAAGTAAAATGTATACCTGTGTTATGGAACTTAAAGGATAACTGTCACACTTAGACCCTAATTTCAATTTTCATATATGTATTTACTAATAACATGATATTCCAGAATCAGTTACTATTAGACTGACTTACCTCATATTTAATAAGATTCAGCCCTTAGCAACCAGTCTGCATAAAACTGCAATTTCACTATTCAGTTAAGATGGCCGCCACTGCCCTCACCCTGAGGCTAATCCCGCCTGCCCTCACTAGCCAGTAACAATAGCCCCCCAAAAGTGTCAGTAACCAGAGCCCTCCCCCTAAAGGGTTAATCTCCTGCAGCACAAAGGGGTCCTCTTACCACATGTTGCTTTCATTTATACACTGAGCAGACGGCAGATCTCCCTTCTCTGGTCTGCGCTGCTTCGACTCTGCATTGTCCCAATCTGCTGAGTGAGGGAGCGTCTGCCAAGCGCAGGGACAGGGAGAAGTGCACACAGCCCAGGCACTGTTATCAGCTGCTGGGGAGGACCTGGCTTTAATCATTTACTTACAGTCCCTGGCTGTCTGTAATGTGAGCTGCACGCTGCCTGCTTCTGCGTCCTCCGTCCTTCAACACATAGACGGACCCTGCCTAGCAACCTGATTTTAAGCACAGGTAAAAGTAGGCAGTACAGGGAACAAAAATGTGGAATTAAGGGGTAATTGAATACACAGTGAAAAGTTGAAATAGGGCCACCAAGGAGATATTAATCACCACAATCCAATACTACCCAAAAAAAGATGACAGTTATACTTTAATAGTTCAAAGATATTTTACCACAAATATTGCATTTCTATACCCATGTTAGTAAATGCCTCACCGCATTAGACTGTGTAGTTCAAATACATTTCACCACAAAAATTGCATTTTTATACTCATGTTATACTCAAGCAGGGTGAAACTCAACAGGCAACGTTACTGTATATAACTCTTGATACATCACATCCATTGCATTAAAACAGTCTCTTGATACAATCTGGCATCAAGCACAATCTCCCATGCATATGGGGAAAGGGAAATGCAAATCCTCAATGAAGTACAGGCTCTAGTAATACATAAGAAAACTACTGCTCAGACTAGGCTTGTAATTATGAGTTTGGGCCCCAAAGCAGCCACTTCTCTGCTTCCCCTATAGCTACGCCCCTGATCACAGAGACCGACTGCATTTTATCCAAGGCAGAGTCCTAGAAGCCTCTTAAAAAAGAGTGTGCCTTGAATGCATACCTGTATTTCTGGAACTCATAAATGATGCTTGTATGGAAAAGGTCGTTACTAGAGTTGAGCGAACACCTGGATGTTCGGGTTCGAGAAGTTCGGCCGAACATCCCGGAAATGTTCGGGTTCGGGATCCGAACCCGATCCGAACTTCGTCCCGAACCCGAACCCCATTGAAGTCAATGGGGACCCGAACTTTTCGGCACTAAAACGGCTGTAAAACAGCCCAGGAAAGGGCTAGAGGGCTGCAAAAGGCAGCAACATGTAGGTAAATCCCCTGCAAACAAATGTGGATAGGGAAATTAATTAAAATAAAAATTAAATAAATAAAAATTAACCAAAATCAATTGGAGAGAGGTTCCATAGCAGAGAATCTGGCTTCCCGTCACCCACCACTGGAACAGTCCATTCTCAGATATTTAGGCCCCGGCACCCAGGCAGAGGAGAGAGGTCCCGTAACAGACAATCTGGCTTCATGTCAGCAGAGAATCAGTCTTCATGTCATAGCAGAGAATCAGGCTTCACGTCACCCACCACTGTAATAGTCCATTTTCATAAATTTAGGCCCAGCACCCAGGCAGAGGAGAGAGGTCCCAGTAACAGACAATCTGGCTTCATGTCAGCAGAGAATCAGTCTTCATATCATAGCAGAGAATCTGGCTTCCCGTTACCCACCACTGGAACAGTCCATTCTCAGATATTTAGGCCCCGGCACCCAGGCAGAGGAGAGAGGTCCCGTAACAGACAATCTGGCTTCATGTCAGCAGAGAATCAGTCTTCATATCATAGCAGAGAATCAGGCTTCACGTCAGCCACCACTGCAACAGTCCATTGTCATAAATTCAGGCCCAGCACCCAGGCAGAGGAGAGAGGTCCCGTAACAGACAATCTGGCTTCATGTCAGCAGAGAATCAGTCTGCATGTCATAGCAGAGAATGAGGCTTCACGTCACCCACCACTGCAACAGTCCATTTTCATAAATTTAGGCCCAGCACCCAGGCAGAGGAGAGAGGTCCCGTAACAGAGGATCTGGCTTCATGTCACCAGAGAATCAGTCTGCATGTCATAGCAGAGAATCAGGCTTCACGTCACCCACCACTGCAACAGTCCATTTTCATAAATTTAGGCCCAGCACCCAGGCAGAGGAGAGAGGTCCCGTAACAGAGGATCTGGCTTCATGTCACCAGAGAATCAGTCTGCATGTCATAGCAGAGAATCAGGCTTCACGTCAGCCACCACTGCAACAATCCATTGGCATATATTTAGGCCTAGCACACAGGCAGAGGAGAGAGGTCCCGTAACAGACAATCTGGCTTCATGTCAGCAGAGAATCAGTCTTCATATCATAGCAGAGAATCAGGCTTCACGTCAGCCACCAATGCAACAGTCCATTGTCAGATATTTAGGCCCAGCACCCAGGCAGAGGAGAGAGGTCCCGTAACAGAGGATCTGGCTTCATGTCACCAGAGAATCAGTCTGCATGTCATAGCAGAGAATCAGGCTTCACGTCAGCCACCACTGCAACAATCCATTGGCATATATTTAGGCCTAGCACACAGGCAGAGGAGAGAGGTCCCGTAACAGACAATCTGGCTTCATGTCAGCAGAGAATCAGTCTGCATGTCATAGCAGAGAATGAGGCTTCACGTCACCCACCACTGCAACAGTCCATTTTCATAAATTTAGGCCCAGCACCCAGGCAGAGGAGAGAGGTCCCGTAACAGAGGATCTGGCTTCATGTCACCAGAGAATCAGTCTGCATGTCATAGCAGAGAATCAGGCTTCACGTCAGCCACCACTGCAACAATCCATTGGCATATATTTAGGCCTAGCACACAGGCAGAGGAGAGAGGTCCCGTAACAGACAATCTGGCTTCATGTCAGCAGAGAATCAGTCTTCATATCATAGCAGAGAATCAGGCTTCACGTCAGCCACCAATGCAACAGTCCATTGTCAGATATTTAGGCCCAGCACCCAGGCAGAGGAGAGAGGTCCCGTAACAGAGGATCTGGCTTCATGTCAGCAGAGAATCAGTCTTCATGTCATAGCAGAGAATCAGGCTTCACGTCACCCACCACTGCAACAGTCCATTTTCATAAATTTAGGCCCAGCACCCAGGCAGAGGAGAGAGGTCCCGTAACAGAGGATCTGGCTTCATGTCACCAGAGAATCAGTCTGCATGTCATAGCAGAGAATCAGGCTTCACGTCAGCCACCACTGCAACAATCCATTGGCATATATTTAGGCCTAGCACACAGGCAGAGGAGAGAGGTCCCGTAACAGACAATCTGGCTTCATGTCAGCAGAGAATCAGTCTTCATATCATAGCAGAGAATCAGGCTTCACGTCAGCCACCAATGCAACAGTCCATTGTCAGATATTTAGGCCCAGCACCCAGGCAGAGGAGAGAGGTCCCGTAACAGAGGATCTGGCTTCATGTCAGCAGAGAATCAGTCTTCATGTCATAGCAGAGAATGAGGCTTCACGTCACCCACCACTGCAACAGTCCATTTTCATAAATTTAGGCCCAGCACCCAGGCAGAGGAGAGAGGTCCCGTAACAGAGGATCTGGCTTCATGTCACCAGAGAATCAGTCTGCATGTCATAGCAGAGAATCAGGCTTCACGTCACCCACCACTGCAACAGTCCATTGTCATAAATTCAGGCCCAGCACCCAGGCAGAGGAGAGAGGTCCCGTAACAGACAATCTGGCTTCATGTCACCAGAGAATCAGTCTGCATGTCATAGCAGAGAATGAGGCTTCACGTCAGCCACCACTGCAACAATCCATTGGCATATATTTAGGCCTAGCACACAGGCAGAGGAGAGGTTCATTCAACTTTGGGTAGCCTTGCAATATAATGGTAAAATGAAAATAAAAATAGGATTGAATGAGGAAGTGCCCTGGAGTCCAATAATATATGGTTATGGGGAGGTAGTTAATGTCTAATCTGGACAAGGGACGGACAGGTCCTGTGGGATCCATGCCTGGTTCATTTTTATGAACGTCAGCTTGTCCACATTGGCTGTAGACAGGCGGCTGCGTTTGTCTGTAATGACGCCCCCTGCCGTGCTGAATACACGTTCAGACAAAACGCTGGCTGCCGGGCAGGCCAGCACCTCCAAGGCATAAAAGGCTAGCTCTGGCCACGTGGACAATTTAGAGACCCAGAAGTTGAATGGGGCCGAACCATCAGTCAGTACGTGGAGGGGTGTGCACACGTACTGTTCCACCATGTTAGTGAAATGTTGCCTCCTGCTAACACGTTGCGTATCAGGTGGTGGTGCAGTTAGCTGTGGCGTGTTGACAAAAGTTTTCCACATCTCTGCCATGCTAACCCTGCCCTCAGAGGAGCTGGCCGTGACACAGCTGCCTTGGCGACCTCTTGCTCCTCCTCTGCCTTGGCCTTGGGCTTCCACTTGTTCCCCTGTGACATTTGGGAATGCTCTCAGTAGCGCGTCTACCAACGTGCGCTTGTACTCGCGCATCTTCCTATCACGCTCCAGTGCAGGAAGTAAGGTGGGCACATTGTCTTTGTAGCGTGGATCCAGCAGGGTGGCAACCCAGTAGTCCGCACAGGTTAAAATGTGGGCAACTCTGCTGTCGTTGCGCAGGCACTGCAGCATGTAGTCGCTCATGTGTGCCAGGCTGCCCAGGGATAAGGACAAGCTGTCCTCTGTGGGAGGCGTATCGTCATCGTCCTGCCTTTCCCCCCAGCCACGCACCAGTGATGGACCCGAGCTGCGTTGGGTGCCACCCCGCTGTGACCATGCTTCATCCTCATCCTCCTCCACCTCCTCCTCATCCTCGTCCTCCTCGTCCTCCAGTAGTGGGCCCTGGCTGGCCACATTTGTACCTGGCCTCTGCTGTTGCCAAAAACCTCCCTCTGAGTCACTTCGAAGAGACTGGCCTGAAAGTGCTAAAAATGACCCCTCTTCCTCCTCCTCCTCCTCCTCCTCCTGGGCCACCTCCTCTTCCATCATCGCCCTAAGTGTTTTCTCAAGGAGACATAGAAGTGGTATTGTAACGCTGATAACGGTGTCATCGCCACTGGCCATGTTGGTGGAGTACTCGAAACAGCGCAACAGGGCACACAGGTCTCGCATGGAGGCCCAGTCATTGGTGGTGAAGTGGTGCTGTTCTGTAGTGCGACTGACCCGTGCGTGCTGCAGCTGAAACTCCACTATGGCCTGCTGCTGCTCGCACAGTCTGTCCAGCATGTGCAAGGTGGAGTTCCACCTGGTGGGCACGTCGCATATGAGGCGGTGAGCGGGAAGGCCGAAGTTACGCTGTAGCGCAGACAGGCGAGCAGCAGCAGGATGTGAACGCCGGAAGCGCGAACAGACGGCCCGCACTTTATGCAGCAGCTCTGACATGTCGGGGTAGTTGTGAATGAACTTCTGCACCACCAAATTCAGCACATGCGCCAAGCAAGGGATGTGCGTCAAATTGGCTAGTCCCAGAGCTGCAACGAGATTTCGCCCATTATCACACACCACCAGGCCGGGCTTGAGGCTCACCGGCAGCAACCACTCGTCGGTCTGTTGTTCTATACCCCGCCACAACTCCTGTGCGGTGTGGGGCCTGTCCCCCAAACATATGAGTTTCAGAATGGCCTGCTGACGTTTACCCCGGGCTGTGCTGAAGTTGGTGGTGAAGGTGTGTGGCTGACTGGATGAGCAGGTGGAAGAAGAGGAGGAGGAAGCCGAGAAGGAGGAGGTGGCAACAGGAGGCAAAGAATGTTGCCCTGCGATCCTTGGCGGCGGAAGGACGTGCGCCAAACAGCTCTCCGCCTGGGGCCCAGCTGCCACTACATTTACCCAGTGTGCAGTTAGGGAGATATAGCGTCCCTGGCCGTGCTTACTGGTCCACGTATCTGTGGTTAGGTGGACCTTGCCACAGATGGCGTTGCGCAGTGCACACTTGATTTTATCGGATACTTGGTTGTGCAGGGAAGGCACGGCTCTCTTGGAGAAGTAGTGCCGGCTGGGAACAACATACTGTGGGACAGCAAGCGACATGAGCTGTTTGAAGCTGTCTGTGTCCACCAGCCTAAATGACAGCATTTCATAGGCCAGTAGTTTAGAAATGCTGGCATTCAGGGCCAGGGATCGAGGGTGGCTAGGTGGGAATTTACGCTTTCTATCAAATGTTTGTGAGATGGAGAGCTGAACGCTGGCGTGTGACATGGTTGAGACGCTTGGTGACGGAGGTGGTGGTGGTGGTGTTGGTGGTACATCCCCTGTTTGCTGGGCGGCAGGTGCCAACGTTCCTCCAGAGGCGGAGGAAGAGGCCGAGGCGGCAGCAGCAGAATAGGCCGAGGCGGCAGCAGCAGAAGAGGTAGCAGGGGGAGCCTGAGTGACTTCCTTGGTTTTAAGGTGTTTACTCCACTGCAGTTCATGCTTTGCATGCAGGTGCCTGGTCATGCAGGTTGTGCTCAGGTTCAGAACGTTAATGCCTCGCTTCAGGCTCTGATGGCACAGCGTGCAAACCACTCGGGTCTTGTCGTCAGCACATTGTTTGAAGAAGTGCCATGCCAGGGAACTCCTTGAAGCTGCCTTTGGGGTGCTCGGTCCCAGATGGCGGCGGTCAGTAGCAGGCGGAGTCTCTTGGCGGCGGGTGTTCTGCTTTTGCCCACTGCTCCCTCTTTTGCTACGCTGTTGGCTCGGTCTCACCACTGCCTCTTCCTCCGAACTGTGAAAGTCAGTGGCACGACCTTCATTCCATGTGGGGTCTAGGACCTCATCGTCCCCTGCATCGTCTTCCACCCAGTCTTGATCCCTGACCTCCTGTTCAGTCTGCACACTGCAGAAAGACGCAGCAGTTGGCACCTGTGTTTCGTCATCATCAGAGACATGCTGAGGTGGTATTCCCATGTCCTCATCATCAGGAAACATAAGTGGTTGTGCGTCAGTGCATTCTATGTCTTTCACCGCTGGGGAAGGGCTAGGTGGATGCCCTTGGGAAACCCTGCCAGCGGAGTCTTCAAACAGCATAAGAGACTGCTGCATAACTTGAGGCTGAGACAGTTTCCCTGGTATGCATGGGGGTGATGTGACAGACTGATGGGGTTGGTTTTCAGGCGCCATCTGTGCGCTTTCTGCAGAAGACTGGGTGGGAGATAATGTGAACGTGCTGGATCCACTGTCGGCCACCCAATTGACTAATGCCTGTACCTGCTCAGGCCTTACCATCCTTAGAACGGCATTGGGCCCCACCATATATCGCTGTAAATTCTGGCGGCTACTGGGACCTGAGGTAGTTGGTACACTAGGACGTGTGGATGTGGCAGAACGGCCACGTCCTCTCCCAGCACCAGAGGGTCCACTAACACCACCACGACCATGTCCACGTCCGCGTCCCTTACTAGATGTTTTTCTCATTGTTATGGTTCACCACAACAACAAATATATTATTTGGCCCAATGTATTGTATTCAAATTCAGCGGGATATAAATTTGAGGCCTAGTATTTAGGCGCTGGGTGACCGGTATGGATTTAGTGACAGAATTAGACTTGGAAATGCACAGAAGCGTGTGTGTGAAGTTATTCTGAATGACCCTATGTGCACCTTCAATATGATCTACCCTTTTAGGGATAGATTTCAAATAGCTCTGATATAGCAGAAACGACTAAATTATGAAATTGCTAAATTGGGAATTGTATTTCAACCCAGAACAAAAAATGTGCTTTGACGGACACTAAATAACTTTCCCAGCCACAACAGGACAGCGGTAACGAGAGATTTAGCGGGATATAAATTTGAGGCCTAGTATTTAGGCGCTGGGTGACAGGTATGGGTTTAGTGACAGAATTAGATTTGGAAATGCACAGTAGCGGGTGTGTGAAGTTATTCTGAATGACCCTATGTGCACCTTGAATATTATATACCCTTTTAGGGATAGATTTCAAATAGCTCTGATATAGCAGAAACCACTAAATTATGAAATTGCTAAATTGGGAATTGTATTTCAACCCAGAACAAGAAATGTGCTTGAACGGACACTAAATAACTCGCCCAGCTACAGCACTAAGGACAGATTTAGCGGGATATAAATTTGAGGCCTAGTATTTAGGCGCTGGGTGACAGGTATGGGTTTAGTGCCAGAATTAGACTTGGAAATACACAGTAGCGGGTGTGTGTGAAGTTATTCTGAATGACCCAATGTACACCTTGAATATTATATACCCTTTTAGGGATAGATTTCAAATAGCTCTGATATAGCAGAAACCACTAAATTATGAAATTGCTAAATTGGGAATTGTATTTCAACCCAGAACAAGAAATGTGCTTGAACGGACACTAAATAACTCGCCCAGCTACAGCACTAGGGACAGATTTAGCGGGATATAAATTTGAGGCCTAGTATTTAGGCGCTGGGTGACAGGTATGGGTTTAGTGACAGAATTAGACTTGGAAATACACAGTAGCGGGTGTGTGTGAAGTTATTCTGAATGACCCAATGTGCACCTTGAATATTATATACCCTTTTAGGGATAGATTTCAAATAGCTCTGATATAGCAGAAACCACTAAATTATGAAATTGCTAAATTGGGAATTGTATTTCAACCCAGAACAAGAAATGTGCTTGAACGGACACTAAATAACTCGCCCAGCTACAGCACTAGGGACAGATTTAGCGGGATATAAATTTGAGGCCTAGTATTTAGGCGCTGGGTGACAGGTATGGGTTTAGTGCCAGAATTAGACTTGGAAATACACAGTAGCGGGTGTGTGTGAAGTTATTCTGAATGACCCAATGTGCACCTTGAATATTATATACCCTTTTAGGGATAGATTTCAAATAGCTCTGATATAGCAGAAACCACTAAATTATGAAATTGCTAAATTGGGAATTGTACTTCAACCCAGAACAAAAAATGTGCTTTGACGGACACTAAATAACTTTCCCAGCTACAACAGGACAGCGGTAACGAGAGATTTAGCGGGATATAAATTTGAGGCCTAGTATTTAGGCGCTGGGTGACAGGTATGGGTTTAGTGACAGAATTAGACTTGGAAATACACAGTAGCGGGTGTGTGTGAAGTTATTCTGAATGACCCTATGTGCACCTTCAATATGATCTACCCTTTTAGGGATAGATTTCAAATAGCTCTGATATAGCAGAAACCACTAAATTATGAAATTGCTAAATTGGGAATTGTATTTCAACCCAGAACAAAAAATGTGCTTTGACGGACACTAAATAACTTTCCCAGCTACAACAGGACAGCGGTAACGAGAGATTTAGCAGGATATAAATTTGAGGCCTAGTATTTAGGCGCTGGGTGACAGGTATGGGTTTAGTGACAGAATTAGACTTGAAAATACACAGTAGCGGGTGTGTGTGAAGTTATTCTGAATGACCCAATGTGCACCTTGAATATTATATACCCTTTTAGGGATAGATTTCAAATAGCTCTGATATAGCAGAAACCACTAAATTATGAAATTGCTAAATTGGGAATTGTACTTCAACCCAGAACAAAAAATGTGCTTTGACGGACACTAAATAACTTTCCCAGCTACAACAGGACAGCGGTAACGAGAGATTTAGCAGGATATAAATTTGAGGCCTAGTATTTAGGCGCTGGGTGACAGGTATGGGTTTAGTGACAGAATTAGACTTGAAAATACACAGTAGCGGGTGTGTGTGAAGTTATTCTGAATGACCCAATGTGCACCTTGAATATTATATACCCTTTTAGGGATAGATTTCAAATAGCTCTGATATAGCAGAAACCACTAAATTATGAAATTGCTAAATTGGGAATTGTACTTCAACCCAGAACAAAAAATGTGCTTTGACGGACACTAAATATCTTTCCAAGCAACAACAGTACAGCGGTAACGAGAGATTTAGCAGGATATAAATTTGAGGCCTAGTATTTAGGCGCTGGGTGACCGGTATGGATTTAGTGACAGAATTAGACTGGGATATGGCCAAAAAATAACCACACTATTGCTGGTTAAATGCACTTGGTGACGGGCGCAGCTTGCCCCTGATGTAGTATATGGCCAAAAAATGAACAGACTATTGCTGGTTAAATGCACTTGGTGTCACAGCTTGACCAACCACACTACTGAGGGTTAAATGCACTTGGTGACGGGCGCAGCTTGCCCCTGATGTAGTATATGGCCAAAAAATAAACAGACTATTGCTGGTTAAATGCACTTGGTGTGACAGCTTCACCCTGATGTAGGCTTTAGCCAGAAAACAACCACACCATTGAGGGTTAAATGCACTTGGTGACAGGCGCAGCTTGCCCCTGATTTTGTATATGGCCAAAAAATGAACAGACTATTGCTGGTTAAATGCACTTGGTGTGACAGCTTCACCCTGATGTAGGCTTTAGCCAAAAAAACAACCACACCATTGAGGGTTAAATGCACTTGGTGACAGGCGCAGCTTGCCCCTGATTTTGTATATGGCCAAAAAATGAACAGACTATTGCTGGTTAAATGCACTTGGTGTGACAGCTTCACCCTGATGTAGGCTTTAGCCAAAAAACAACCACACCATTGAGGGTTAAATGCACTTGGTGACAGGCGCAGCTTGCCCCTGATTTTGTATATGGCCAAAAAATGAACAGACTATTGCTGGTTAAATGCACTTGGTGTGACAGCTTCACCCTGATGTAGGCTTTAGCCAAAAAACAACCACACCATTGAGGGTTAAATGCACTTGGTGACAGGCGCAGCTTGCCCCTGATTTTGTATATGGCCAAAAAATGAACAGACTATTGCTGGTTAAATGCACTTGGTGTGACAGCTTCACCCTGATGTAGGCTTTAGCCAAAAAACAACCACACCATTGAGGGTTAAATGCACTTGGTCGCAGCTTGTGCTGGCGCACCACAAGACACAAAATGGCCGCCGATCACCCCAGAAAAATGTGACTGACAAACGGTCTGGGCAGCCTAAAAACAGTGAGCAATTGAGGATCAGCAGCTCAATGATCCACAGCTGCAGATCGATCAGTTAATCAAGTCCTTTGGAGGAGTTAATCTGCCTAATCTCGCCCTACTGTCGCAGCCGCAACCTCTCCCTACGCTAATCAGAGCAGAGTGACGGGCGGCGCTATGTGACTCCAGCTTAAATAGAGGCTGGGTCACATGGTGCTCTGGCCAATCACAGCCATGCCAATAGTAGGCATGGCTGTGATGGCCTCTTGGGGCAAGTAGTATGACGCTTGTTGATTGGCTGCTTTGCAGCCTTTCAAAAAGCGCCAAGAAAGCGTCACAAAAGCGCCAAGAAAGCGACGAACACCGAACCCGAACCCGGACTTTTACGAAAATGTCCGGGTTCGGGTCCGTGTCACGGACACCCCAAAATTCGGTACGAACCCGAACTATACAGTTCGAGTTCGCTCATCCCTAGTCGTTACACAAAAGAAGAAAGCCTATTTCAATATAACTAATACTGTTCTGTCTAATTATTACCATTTACAAAATATAAATAAAGACATTAATGACCCTCTAGGCCACCGAATCATTTCAGGAATTAATTCACTTACATTCAACCTATCGGAATATATTGGTCTACAACTGCAAAAATATGCCATTGATTTAGATTCTTACCTTAGAGATCCTGCGAGCCTGATTACGAGGTTACAGTCACAAAAATGGCAGTCCACCTATGGATCGGCCACTTTTAGATGTCGCTGCACTCTATAGCATTATACCTCACAACAAAATAATTAAATGTGTCAGCTTATTTTTAACAAGAGATTCCATTGCACCCAAAAACAAAAAGAGTTTATCCCCAAGTGCATCATGTTTATAATCCTGCTCGTATCCAGGAGTTCCGACCACCCTGCAATACAGCAGTGGTAGTCGTGCTTGCACACTATAGGTCAAAGTGCCACCCTATGCTCACTTCAAAGGTCCCGACCACCAATGGGGCCTGCACCTTCTCCTTTAGTGTGCAAGCACGGCCACCACTGTTGGATTGCAGGGTGGTCTTATCCTCTGGAAATGAGCATTGGATAATGCAAAGGAAAAATGAAACAAGTCAGCCAAGGAGGTAATATGGACAATCACAATACATGTCATTTGCAGAAGTGAGACAACTCCTTTATTTTAAGGATCACTTACCTTTTCAATAAAAGACCTGAACGGTACAACTGTTTGTGTTCTACTAGTTTAGTTAGATTATATTTTTCCATAATTGTAACTAAGATAACAATCAGTTCACATTTCACTAGTATTCAATTCAGAAATCCAGGTAATTACAAAAGGTGCACTTACCTTTTCAGACAACTCTACATCCACCTGGGGATATAAAAAAGGGGAGTTATAGTTGCTCTGCAAATTCTGCATCAGAATACAGATTGGCATTTACCACAGTCTATACTTTCTCTTTGGTTACATATAGTTAACATACACTCACCTAAAGAATTATTAGGAACACCTGTTCTATTTCCCATTAATGTGATTATCTAGTCAACCAATCACATGGCAGTTGCTTCAATGCATGTAGGGTTGTGGTTTTGGTCAAGACAATCTCCTGAACTCCAAACTGAATGTCAGAATGGGAAAGAAAGGTGGGCTACAACAGCAGAAGACCCCACCGTGTACCACTCATCTCCGCTACAAATAGGAAAAAGAGGCTACAATTTGCACGAGCTCACCAAAATTGGACTGTTGAAGACCGGAAAAATGTTGCCTGGTCTGATGAGTCTCGATTTCTGTTGAGACATTCAAATGGTAGAGTTCGAATTTGGCGTAAACAAAATGAGAACATGTATCCATCATGCCTTGTTACCACTGTGCAGGCTGGTGGTGGTGGTGTAATGGTGTGAGGGATGTTTTCTGGGCACACTTTAGGCCCCTTAGTGCCAATTGGCCATCATTTAAATGCCACGGGCTACCTGAGCATTGTTTCTGACCATGTCCATCCCTTCATGACCACCTTGTACCCATCCTCTGATGGCTACTTCCAGCAGGATAATGCACCATGTCACAAAGCTCGAATCATTTCAAATTGGTTTCTTGAACATGACAATGAGTTCACTGTACTAAAATGGCCCCCACAGTCACCAGATCTCAGCCCAATAGAGCATCTTTGGGATGTGGTGGAACGGGAGCTTTGTGCCCTGGATGTGCATCCCTCAAATCTCCATCAACTGCAAGATGCTATCCTATCAATATGGGCCAACATTTCTAAAGAATGCTATCAGCACCTTGTTGAATCAATGCCACATAGAATTAAGGCAGTTCTGAAGGCAAAAGGGGGTCCAACACCGTATTAGTATGGTGTTCCTAATAATTCCTTAGGTGAGTGTAGTTGATAAAGTTAAAAAAAGAAACAGGTCCATCATGTCCAATGTATAATCCTACAGATCATAGAGGGCAAAAACCCCTATGAGGTAATTGCCAATTACCCAATATTAGAGGAAAAAAATGTTCAATCTCCAAATTTGGTGACTGGAATAAATCCCTGGGTAAACATCCCATCTCCAGGAATCTAGTACCAATTAGGCCTCTTTCACACAACCGTTTTTTTTTTCCGTTTGCGGGCCGTTTTTTTTTGCGTTCCGTATACGGAACCATTCATTTCAATGTTTCTGCAAAAAAAAATGAATGTACTCCGTATGCATTCCGTTTCCGTTTTTCAGTTCCGTTGAAAGATAGAACATGTCCTATTATTGCCCGCAAATCACGTTCCGTGGTTCCATTCAAGTCAATGGGTCCGGAAAAAAAAACGGAACACATACGGAATGTACCACGTATGTCTTCCGTATCCATTCTGTTTTTGCGGAACCATTTTTGTCTATGTAATTACTGTATACTGTATATGCCATACTGAACAACTGATCCGTGAAAAACGGACTGCAAAATACTGAAAAAGCCATACGGTCCTGTGAAAGAGGCCTTAGGCTGAGTTTACATCACCGTTTAGTTTTCCGTTCTTCTGATCTATCAGATGAAGAGAGAGAAGAAACAGGATCCTGTAAAAAAACGGATCCTGTTGCATCAGTTGTCATCCATATGAGATCCATTTTTTTTTTTTACCAAAAAAAGTCCTGCCTCCAGTACTTTTTTTCCATCTAAAAAAACGTATCTCAGGCGGAAATGGCTCGAACGGATGACAACTAATGCAACAGGGTCCGTTTTTTTTTTACAGATTCCTGTTTTCTTTCTCTCTCTTCTTCTGATGGATCAGAATAAGGGAAAGCTCAGGCTGAGTTCATATATCATCGTTCAGCCTTTACGTTCTCCTGCTCCGTTATGGGAGCAGGAGAATAGAAAGGACGGATTCGGCACATAACTGAGCCGAACGGAGCCTACGGACACCATAGACCATAGGCCAATTAGGTTTCCGCTCAGAGGAAGATTTTTGAAGTGGAGATAAAAGTTGTGCACACAGGACTTTTGTCTTTGCTTAAAAAATGTTCCTCTGAGCAGAAACCTAACGGACCCCATTATAGTCTATGGGGTCCGTAGGCTCCGCTCGGCTCAGTTATGTGCCACATTCGTCCTTTCCGTTTTCCTGATCTATAACAGAGCAGGAGAACAGAAAGGCCGAACACTGATGTGAACTCAGCCTAAGGCCTCCGGCACATGAACATATTCGTTCGGTTCCGTGCATTGGGGACCGCAGTTTGTGGTGCCCAGTGCATGGGCAACCTCCGTGCGGCCGTCGGTGACGGATCCAGACCCATTCAACTTGAATGGGTCGGCATCTGTCCGTTCCGCAAAAAGATAGAGCAAGTTCTATCTTTTTGCGGAACAGAAGTACGGAACGGAACCCCACGGAAGCACTCCGTAGTGCTTCTGTAGTGTTCCATTCCGTGCTTCCGTTCCGCACAGTTCCGCATCTCCAGATTTGCGGACCCATTCAAGTCAATGGGTCCGCATCCATGATGCGGAATGCACATGGAACGGTGCCCGTGTATTGCGGATCTGCATATGCGGTCCGCAATAAGGCAATTGGACACCTACGGTCGTGTGCAGGAGGCCTAGCTTGTGATATTATCACTTTCAAGAAAGGTATCCAGTCCCCTTATTAGAAACATCATGTAATTGTAATTAGATCAACCCTAAACCATATTTTATAGTTAGTAATGCAGATCATAAAGCAGCCTATGTCTGTGGAAAGTCTGAAAAAGATGAAATTACCATCTCTGCTTGTAAATGGCCCAAGCTTGATAATTGCTATATATTAGTTAATTTCAGCTTGTGGTCTCTTCCTATGTTCACGTGAGGCTTCACTTTATAATACTTCCATGAGTATCTGCTCATAAACTTTTTAAAAAATTAAAGGGTGCAACCTAAATTTTTGCTTCAGGCCTTACTGTCACTTTGGTAAACCTTCAGTTGTAATTTAAGTAATTGCATTGGGATTCTGGTAATAGGCATCAACAGGCAGAGAAAATTAAATTTCCCATGGATTTCTTCCTGGTGGCAATAGCAGTATCCAGGTGCCTTCTTCTTTTCCAATATTATAATTCTGTTTCCTTCTACTTAAAGTGTAACTGTCATTTCTTTTTTTTTTTTTACATTGTGTAGGGACAGCAAATGTTCTTATTTTATGTTGTATTTTTTAAAGGGAAATGTGTATTTTCATAAGAAAACAGCCTGTAAAATGTCTCCTTAGCGGAGTTGTTGAGGCGAGCCTGTCTACAGTGTATACTATAGGCTGAGGACGTCTATATGTAACATACAGAGGTAGGATTCTCAGCCTCTGGTCTCCCTTCCCCAGCCCCATCCTACCTAAATGTACGCTACAATATTTCTGACTGGTCTCTGCCTATGTGATTTGCAAGATAAAACTTAAAAAAGGAATATACACAGAGTGCATATGAAGTGTGGGGGCGCCGAAGAAATGCCAATCCTAGGTGTGTAGTTAGTGAAGAATTACAAAGTAAAATATAAAAAACTACATACTTCTGAGTGAGGTAGATACTGGTTTTGAAACGGTATATTAACCACTTACTTTACCAGGGAGGGGAGTTCGAGATAAACTCAATACACTCGTACCCTCACCTCCCTCGCCGAGATCGCTTGACAGCATTGCTTGTCTATCTTGCTCATGAGGAAGGGGATTTATTTACTTCCCCGAAACGCGTCGAGCTCATTTTAATTGAGGTCCCTGGGATAAGGAATCCATTACATCTGTCAAGCGATCTCGGCGAGGGAGGTGAGGATACGAGTATATTGAGTTTATCTCGTACTCCCCTCCCTGATAAAGTAAGTGGTTAATATACCATTTCAAAACCAGTATCTACCTCACTCAGAAGTATGTAGTTTTTTATCTTTTACTTTCGAATTCTTCACTAACACACCTAGGATTGGCGTTTCTTTGGTGCCCCCACGCTTTATATGCACTTTGTATATATTCCTTTTTGAAGTTTTATCTTGCTCTATATTCACAGTTCACGCACTTGGGTTGAATTGAATACATAGGGCGCAGCCTTAGTGTCCAATTCCACACCACTTCATCGCTTAGAGTATTCCCCTGGCGCTTTGTAATCCTCTATCCCTCTAATCCCTTTTTACCTTTTTTCCTACCCGAATTCTGGTTACATTTTATAACTCCTTTTTTTTATTTACTCAACATATGTGATTTGCAGGCAGTTCTAATTAGAAAAAAAAAGTTTTCTGCAGATCAGGATAAAATCCAATTATTTTATTTAAAAAACTGTAAAAATAAAATAAAAATCATGATACAGCCACACCGCAACATGTTTCGGACAAACATCCTTAATCATGGCATAACATACAAATCATCTGAACCCATCAAAAACACATATGCATCCAATAGGATCAAACTACTAATTATGCCATGATTGATGTTGCGCCATGATTAAAGGGGTTTTCCCACCTCAGACAATGGGGGCATATCGCTAGGACCCGCACCTACACCGAGAACGGACCCCTGAAAGTGGTGGAGGGCGCACTGTGCATGTGCAGCCGCCAGTCATTCATTTCTATGAGGTCGCCAAAAATAGCTGAGTGCTGGCTCGGCTATTTCCATTGGGCCCATAGAAGTGAATGGGAGCAATGGCCGTACATGCATGATGAGCTCCCATTCGCTTCTATGGGGAGAGTGCTTGGTGGTGGTCGGACCTAGTGAAACCCGGGGTCCTCCAGTCACCACTTTACCAATTCCGTTCTCGATATAGGTGCGTGTCCCAGCAGTGGGACCCACACCAGTCAGACAATGGGGACATTGTCTCAGATGTGAATAGCCCTTTAAGGACGTTTTTCCAAAACATGTTGCATGTGCATTGTGCTCTTTTTACAGTTTTTTTTTTTTTACTTTAAGAATTGGATTTTATCCTGACGTGCAGAAACTTTTTACTACCTAGATTGTCTTGCACAAGCCAGCAAGTTTTTCCTGCACTGTTGCATTAGGGACACTTGAGGAGATTATTAACTGAAGCATAAATGGTCTCCGTTTATACTACATGTTTGCAGACAGTTCTACTAGCTTCTGCCTTCCCTGAGTTTCTCAGTTAGTGAGAGTGCAGGGCAGAGAGGAGAGTGGAGCTGTTAGTGATGAGTGCTGACACTACGGCCCCGACTTATCATGCCTTCACTCCAGAATTCTGGCTTGAAAAAATAATAAAAAAAATTGCAAAATGGGGCTTTTGTGAGTTTTAGGCTCATTTGCGTAAAAAAAACTATTTGCATTTTTACACTGAAAAAGTATAGGAAAGTGTGTTAGCTATGTTAATGAGGTTCACTCCAGATGTATCGCTGACTTTATTAAAAAGTCGCAAGAGTTGCAATTTCACTCTAGTGGGAGGGTGGAGTAGGAAAACTGGAGTAGCTTTCGTAGACAAAAGGGTTAGTATTCATCAAACAACATGCAACATTTAATAAATGTGCCATAAAGAATACCAACGCAGACTCAAGCAAAACCGACTTATTTATTATGCTCATTTATATAGCGCTGACATATTTCATAGCACTTTACAGACATTACCAATCACTGCTTCTAGGAATGTTCCTAGAAGCACTGATTGGTAGTTTTGTTAGTGGAGCGTAAACCACATTAATGCTCTTCACAGTGATTTGTTCTTTACAGACATTAGCATCAAGTTGTCCCCAATGGGACTGTCAATCTAAGTTCCCTTTCAGTATGTCTTTGGAGTGTGGGGGGGAAACGGGAGAACCTGGAGGAAACCCACGCAAAAACAGAGAGAACATACAAGCCCACTTCAAATATTCCCTTTATAAAAATTCCCCCCATAAGTGTACAGGGACACAGGAAGAATGTATTTAATAGTTATTGTCAGTACTGATCTCTGAAGTCCCATTCTCCTCCACCTTATCTGCTCTTACTAACAGAAAAGCACAGGGGAGATAGAAATGAGCAAAACTTCCAGAAATCAGTAGGGTTGTATATGTGACTCATAAATCTAATTCTCATTCAGCTCCCTGTAAGGCTTTACATGTGTTTTTAGGGGGCATGCACATCCATTTAGGAAGTGTGCCCCACTTATTAATTATTATGGAGGGCACCTAGCGACCTGTGATGGTTTTATCCATATTTGTGCTCTCTCCTACTCCAGTGCATTGCCTATAGTGCAATCGCTCTACCTGCTTCCTCATTTCCTCTGGTGAGGCCTCGGAATCAACTATGTCTCTGCCATTCGCACCTTGTTGATAGTCCCACCTCAGGTCTGGGTACTGGGGTGCTACATATTATTATCTTTTGGCTTTCTTCATCCTTACTGAAGTTACAGCTGAAGATGGGTCTAGATCTAGGTGGAGCTTTGAATGTAGACTTGGTCTCTAGGAGTCTAGCAGCCTGCATAGAACTTCTAGGCAAGATGTGATAATAAAAATTTTAAGTCATGAATACCTTTTGGACATTTTTTCATGATTGCATTCGGGCTATAAATCATTTTTGTATTTGGTCTTTTTTTTGTTTAATACTTACTGTCAGTACCGATCTCTTAAGTCCCATTCTCCTCTACCTTCCATGCTCTTACTAACAGAAAAGCACAGGTTAGATAGAAATGAGCAGAATTTTCAGAAATCAGTAGGGTTGTATATGAATACCTTTGGGACATTTGTTTATGATTTCACCCGGGCTATAAATCATTTTTTTATTTAGTCTATATTAAACATTTTCTTCTATTTTTGAGATACAGGGGGAAAAAAATCAGTCTGATTGATGAGTGAAGCCTTATCTCTGATCTCCTGACCTCATAAACACTCATTTAAGCCATATTCATATCAGTGTGCTAAGAGTTTAGCTATAATGAGTTTTTATGAGGTCAGATCAGAGATGTTTTGCCCAGCCGAGTTTAGAATCATTTAAAATCAAGTCTGCTTCAGTTTTGCAATTTCTATGGTGAATAATGTGGTAATAGCACCATCTAGCGGTGTTAAATTGTCTTGCACCTTGTTTTTCTTGTTTCAAAGACTGCTGTATTGTGGGTGGTGCAAAGCATTGTGAGAGTGCAAAGTATCCTGGGAAAGAGAAGTCTCCAGGACACAGTACAGAGCTGTCCGCCTGCATATCTCCTTCTTAAACTCCACCATCCTGGTAAAATCATATCTGGTGAGAGATCTATCTTTGTTTCAGGGACATTATGTCATGCAGAGCTGTTCAACTAGTTATCATTGTCTCATTGTCAAGTTGTTATACTGTTAGACATGAAGTCTTATGTTAGGCAGCCATTTTACCATGTGCTTCAGTGTTATGCAAATATTACAGTACATGCTATGCTATATACGTATTCATGTTATTTGTATTCTTAAAGTTTAACCAATCAATTGATCAATCATCCAATTCTCCTGTTTTGCCAATAAACAAGTTAGACTACAAGAACAGTCCTCTTATTTGGAAGATAGGAATGGTTTATACTGAATGTCAGACTGCGCACTGTATGAACGTGTATGAAAACAGAACAAGAGATAAGGCTTTACATGTTCCGTCAGCTGGCGGGACTGAACAGTGATATTCCACAAATAGATACATTTTTAACCCCTGTATCTCAAAAACAGCAAAAAAAATTAAGAAAGACTAATTGAAATTATTTTTTTACCCCATAATGAGTAAGATGCAATCATAAAATAATTGCCACAAAAGTGTCCATAGCCTTTAAGTGTCTTACAAAATCTATGGTTGAAAGCGATATACTTTGTAAACTGTACCTAGTGCCCCATAGATGGCCTATGAGGTTAGTAAATGATCTCACCAGTATTAACAGCTTATATGGCATTTTCTATATTTGGTTATTAGAAGATTTTTCTTCCCCCTTTTCTTTTTTCTCAGATACTCTCAGATGGACTATAGGTATTTCTCTCACAATATCTGAAACAACACATATGCACCTGATTTCTACACTAAATACCCAGTAATTTAGATTTTCCCCCCCCCCCAAAAAAAATTTTTACATTATAATTACATGTATGATTTCTAGTGGGGGACCTACGTGTCCACCCTGTTATGTTTTTTCTCATTTGCAATTCTGCATAAGATGTTGAACTTGATGGACTTATGTTTTTTTCAACCATATTAACTATGCAACAATTTTAATAAAGGAATTTGTGAACACTTTTTGATACACGAATGTTGCCGGACACATCAGTGGTGAAATGATATGGGATCTAGCAAGCTGCCCTTTGTCAGCTCCACTGGAGCCTTTTAGTGGAGCTGAAGATGACTGAACACACATGTCAACAAGTCATTTACTGACCTCATTTTCTGTCATGTATTTTAATGATCCTCTTAATTCCCAGGAAATCATTATTGGGGATTGATATGTTCTCCTCATACAGCACTTTGTCTAATGATCTATTTAGCTGCTAATTTCTTCAGCTTCTTTTGTTGGAGATCACCATCATTTTTCACCCCAGAAGCTTCAATCTCAGCTGAGATGTTATAAGGAGCTCATGAAATTATCTCCTAAATAGACCATTACACAAATCACTTATGTGTGCCCTGAAATTCTAACGTTTGGATTTTCCAAAACTTGGAGATGCCTCAGCCACCACTGATGGTGACTCTTAGGCTAATTTCACATCTGCATTTTCCTTTCCGGTTTTGAGATCCAGCAGAGGGTCTCAAAACCGGAGGAAAACTCTTCAGTTTTGTCCCCATTCATTGTCAATGGGGACAAAACTGAACAAACTGGAATGGAATGCACTTGAACGCATTCCATTCCGTTTTGTTGCGTTCCTATGCCGCACACAAAACCACTGCAAGCAGCATTTTTGTGTGCAGCATGGGAAACTGAACAAGCCATGTAAGTCAATTGTGCCAGATCCGGTTTTTTTCGGACACGTCATGTTTATTTTTAATATAATACAACCAGATCCATTCTAAAAGGATGCAGCTTCTTGTATTATTCAAACGGATGCATTTTCCTGCAGTTTTGAGATCCTCTGCCGGATCTCAAAACCGGAAAGGAAAACACAGATGTGAAAGTAGCATTAGGTGTTTGTTTGTAACTGTCTTTTTATGTCAAGGTACAGTAGGAAAAACTCATCATATGATCTTTGGATAACCAGGGTTTACTATTACTGTAGTTATTAGTTTCGTAATAGCACCATCTAATGGTCTTAAAAATGTATTGCACCTTGTTTTATGTTAATTAAGATTATTGTATTTGTGGGTGGTGCAAGGCATTGTGGTAGTGTAATGCATTCTGGGAAGGAGAACCCCAGTCTCCAGTCATCTAGGACACACCAGCAGAGCTGTCCTTCTGCAGTTATCATTCTTAAACTCCATCATCCTTGTATGAGCAAATCTGTTTTACCAATTGAATACTACTCCTGTTTACCAATCAATTGATCGCACATCAAATACTCCTTTTCTGACAATAAACAAGTTAGACTACAGAAAACAGTCCTCTTATTTGGAAGACAGGAATGGTTTATGCTGAATGTCAGACTGCACACTGTGTGAACGTGTATGAAGACAGAGCACTAAGATAACCTCAAAGCCAATACTATTTTCTCAATTTTGCAATGAAAGAGGTTGTTTCACCAAAACATCCCATACCGAGTGAGGCAACAGAGTACCCCTGCGTGAACTACTGCAGGAAGTACAGTTGTATCCTTAAAGGGGCTCTCAGGGAACAAATAAAATAAAATTACTGAAAATACTTGAATAATACTTTATTATAAATACATTCCCAAATAACTTTCATTAGTTATAATGGCTTGTTTTGTCTAAGAAGCAATCATCAGGGGAAATAAAATGGCCACCATCCTATTAGTACACACAAAACCTGACCTTATCACACAGCAGGACAAGTTACTTCACAATACTGAGCTAAAGAGCTGCCTCATCCTCCTCTCCTACTTGTCAGGGATTATGATCCTGAATACAGGTGATATGATCTTCAGCTGAATCTCTGTGGGAATGGAGTTCATGAGGAAACATGAAGTACAGAGAGAACGGACAGGACAGACTGTGGTAATGTGGGGCTCTGGTAATGGAGACTGCATAAAAGTGTTGCTGCTCATTAGCCACATCTCAACCTCCTCTCCTGTACTTCAGCTGTCTCTTTATCAACTCCTTTCCTACAAAGACTCAGATGAAGGTTTTATCAGCTGTATTCAGGATAATGAACCCTGACAGTTTCAGAAGTAGTTCAGTGTTCAGAAGTAACTTGTCCTGCTGTGTGATTAGGCCAGGTTTTGTGTGTACTAATAGGATGGCAGCCTTTTTATTTCCCATGATAATTGCTCCCTATGCAAAATGAGCCCTTATTCTATGTAGAGAATAGGGACCCCTAGACCCACCTGTTGAGAATAAACTGAGAAAGCCAGGCACAGGTGCAACCACCTCTCCAGAGGCTCCCACTTTCCACATGGTACCCACATCTATGAAATGTTTATATCCACAGGATATGCCATAATTGTCCAAGTTTGAATATCCCTTTAATGAGCAGTTAGCAGACAGTATAGCACTGTATACCTAATGCAAGATTTCCACTCATCACTTTTTCACACTTTGCATTTTCTTAATTAATATGCAGTAGGGGTGAGTTTGTCATTTGTGGTTCTGCCGTGTTATCTGTGGTATTCCTTAGAACTAGTTTGTGATGTGTATTAGTACCTCCAGCTAAAATTCTAACTTCCTAATCCTGTGAATTAAAGCAGTGTGCCAGTGCCTACTCCATAAGGGGTTAACATGTGCCATTATTCTATGTAGTGTGTAGAGTCCACTCTGTAGACTGCAAACAGGATTCACGGGGGACTCCTCCACTCATCCCCTCTAGAGGGGAGTCCTCAGTGAGTTCGAGTCAGTTAACAGTCAGTCTGAAGGAGTGAGAGAAAGTAGAGACCAAGAGGCAGCTTTGAGAAGTAAGAACAGCCAGCGTGGCTCTATGGAGATGGCGCCAAACTCCAGCCTCTGAGGAAGAAAAGTGATACTCATTTGGATTGTATGCCATTTGCAAGGGTGATTCTGAATATAAAGACTGTGGAGATGATGTCTGTCTAAGGCTTTGGGCTCCATAGCAGTTTTGTCTGTGGATTCTAATCCTTGCTTTAATGCTTTAAGCATCCAGGCAAACATAAGAGGAAGATTGCAGGTATTCTACAGGACTATACCATGCATCTGGTCACTGCAGAGCCACATTTTGAGAAAAGAGAGAACTTTACCCCTTTTTGGCTGGAACAGAGAGAAGGTGCAGTAATATTGGAAAAGAGCCTCATAGAATAACTGGCCTTTCAACCCCCTATATTAACAGCCTCATGGTGAACGATTTCCTGTGTCTACTGCTGTGAGTACAAGTATTCGCACTTTGCCACCATTTTCTGTAAAGACCCGTTTGTTATAACAAAACTGGCCTGTTTATTAGAGCTGCACTGCCACCATTAGTTTGCTTTAAGGGATCCAAGCCTGGCACTTCAAAACATCACCAACATGAAGGACACCCCAAACCACCATCAGACAGGAGACCCTGAAACCAGGGCGTGTCCAGAGGGGAAGAAAGGGTGCACCCTTCAGTTCATTGTGCACTGGCCCAGGGAGTGCTAGAGCTTTATCACCACCGTGAGCACTATTATCACCATCCTCTCACTGGACCTTCACTTCCATCATCTCCACCTCACACCTCCTGTTTGGGCCGCTACATTAACCCTGTGTGTTCTTTATTGTCTAAATTTTGCCATTTGTACCACAGACTCCCCCCCTTCAGGGATGGGAACTATCTCCCTGACTTGTATCATTGTCAGCCATATTAGCTCTTATAGGTTTAATTTCTCTATCAGCTTCACTTGGAGGGTCCCTCTTTCTCCCTGGTTGTCATGGTCAAAGAACTTTCCAATGTATCTCTCTTTGACACCTGAATGATGCATTGAGTTCTGTTGCATCTGTGTAAGCAAATAAAAGAAAGGTGATCAGCTGATTGCCACAGATCTAGTCTTTATGATTGTCTGTTATCCCTGCAGTGGCCACTAGAGGGGAAAAGTAGTATGACATAGTGTCCCTATAAAATTATTGGTTAGCCATGTAGTAGATAGCAGGGATGAGTCCTCTCTTTCTTGGCAGCAGGCATCCTACAGGGGAGTCTCAAGCAGGCACACCCTCTTTGGTGTCCGTATGCATTAAAGGGGTTTTCAGAATTTTACTACTGATGACTAGTGATGAGCGGCATGGGCTATATGCGAATTTGCGATATTTCGCGAAGATTTGAGCGAATATTCGTCATTTATTAGCAAATTTGAGAATTTCAGATCTCCATTTATTATTTTCTTCATTGCGAAAATCGGCAATGTAATATTCGCGTACTGCGCATGCGCAAAACGGGCGTGGCCTAGTTTAGCAACTGTTCTCAAACTACTCGAAGTTTGATGAGATTAGAAAACATGGTTGGCAGCAATTTTCACGACAGTGAGGAGGAACTCCTGATCACTGTAAGTAATTTGACATTACAGCAGTGGATTTGATTACATTTCACATGCATGTCAGAACAATCGCTTTATATAGATAGAGTGTTTTAAAATATTTGTGATTGCGAAAATCGTCGCTAATGATGCAAATGTTTTTTTTGCAAAACATACAACTTCACATTTTATCAGTAGTGTTTTATGAATTACGAATTTTAATCACGAATATCGGCACATCGAGAATTCGCGAATATTTCGAATATGGTGCAATATATTTGTTTTTTTTTAATATTCGTCATTTTTTCAATCTCAACACATGATTCCTCCCTGCTCCTTGCTTGTGGGCCAATGAGTCATTGGCCCACAAGCAACTTAAGCAGGGAGGAATCATAACTTCAGATGGAAAAAAATGATGAATATTCTAAAAAACTAATATATAGGACTATATTGAATATAGTGCTATATATTCATTTTTTTAGAATATTCGTAATTTTTTTCCATCTGAATTCGTGATTCCTCCCTGCTTAAGTTGCTTGACAAGCAGCTTAAGCAGTGTAAAAAAAATTACGAATATTCTCAAAAATGAATATATAGCACTATATTCTATAGTGCTATATATTCGTTTTTGACCCACGCTTGCATTGATCGCATATTATGCATTCATTACCTTGCCGATTTTCGAGTAAAAAAATTTTTTTGGGACTATAATGAATATGCCGCTCACTATATAACACACACACACTATAGATTACAGTTTGTGTCCTGTTGACCGCCAGTTTTTGCTGGTTCATTTAGAGTTACCCAGGGTGCACCACGTGGAGGCGAACCAGCTTTACACCCCATACCATACCATCACTTCGCTAGACAGGTACATCATTGCTCAGCTGGCCATTATCCGATTGCTCAGACCCCACACACATACAATCGCAATACAATCCGATCTTATAACGGTAACATTAAATCTAATATTTACCCTTCGAAGACTTAAATACTTTTTGCTGTTTGGTTGAGGACATTATTTTCAATACTTGTATTAAAAAGAAATTGGGATTATATGCATGCATCTTTATCCTGCAGCGCATGTTGGAGTGGGGCTATGACAGGACCCGGGTCCAGTCTGAGAAGCAGGCCATTGTGAGGGGGATCCATTTCGAGCTATGGACGAAGTTCAATGGCAGGCACACTAGGATGTCCATACTAAAGAAATGGTCTGATCTGAAGAGGAGGAACTCGGAGCGGATCAGAGAGATCAGTGACAGAATATACCCAGGTACAATGCTTACATTTCTTTTGTATCTCTCGCCAACACTCTGTAATGTATATATACAGTTATGCAAATACGTATTTCATCCCTTTACAAATGATAACTTAGTACCTAGTGTGACACGTAGCAAATCAGCAGGTTATATCATACATCTCTACCTCGCCATGAGTATATATATATATATAAATATATATATATATATACACACTCACCTAAAGAATAATTAGGAACACCATACTAATATGGTGTTGGACCCCCTTTTGCCTTCAGAACTGCCTTAATTCTACGTGGCATTGATTCAACAAGGTGCTGATAGCATTCTTTAGAAATGTTGGCCCATATTGATAGGATAGCATCTTGCAGTTGATAGAGATTTGAGGGATGCACATCCAGGGCACGAAGCTCCCGTTCCACCACATCCCAAAGATGCTCTATTGGGTTGAGATCTAGTGACTGTGGGGGCCATTTTAGTACAGTGAACTCATTGTCATGTTCAAGAAACCAATTTGAAATGATTAGAGCTTTGTGACATGGTGCATTATCCTGCTGGAAGTAGCCATCAGAGGATGGGTACATGGTGGTCATGAAGGGATGGACATGGTCAGAAACAATGCTCAGGTAGCCCGTGGCAATTAAACGATGGCCAATTGGCACTAAGGGGCCTAAAGTGTGCCCAGAAAACATCCCCCACACCATTACACCACCACCACCAGCCTGCACAGTGGTAACAAGGCATGATGGATACATGTTCTCATTCTGTTTACGCCAAATTCGGACTCTACTATTTGAATGTCTCAGCAGAAATCGAGACTTATCAGACCAGGCAACATTTTTCCAGTCTTCAACAGTCCAATTTTTGTGAGCTCGTGCAAATTGTAGCCTCTTTTTCCTATTTGTAGTGGAGATGAGTGGTACCCGGTGGGGTCTTCTGCTGTTGTTGCCCATCCGCCTCAAGGTTGTGCGTGTTGTGGCTTCACAAATGCTTTGCTGCATACCTTGGTTGTAACGAGTGGTTATTTCAGTCAACGTTGCTCTTCTATCAGCTTGAATCAGTCGGCCCATTCTCCTCTGACCTCTAGCATCAACAAGGCATTTTCGCCCACAGGACTGCCGCATACTGGATGTTTTTCCCTTTTCACAACATTCTTTGTAAACCCTAGAAATGGTTGTGCGTGAAAATCCCAGTAACTGAGCAGATTGTGAAATACTCAGACCAGCCCGTCTGGCACCAACAACCATGCCACGCTCAAAATTGCTTAAATCACTTTTCTTTCCCATTTTGACATTCAGTTTGGAGTTCAGGAGAGTGTCTTGACCAGGACCACAACCCTACATGCATTGAAGCAACTGCCATGTGATTGGTTGACTAGATAATCGCATTAATGAGAAATAGAACAGGTGTTCCTAATAATTCTTTAGGTGAGTGTATATATATATACATTGCTGCCCATAATTATTCATTCTTCATTCCCCTGGCAAATTTTGACTTAAAGTTACTTTTATTTAACCAGCAAGTAATTTTTTGACGGGAAAGGACATAGGTGTCTCCCAAAAGATAATAGGATGATGTACAAGAGGCATTATTGTGGGGAAAAAACATTTCTCAGCTTTTATCTACATTTGAGCAAAAAGTGTCCAGTCAAAATTATTCATTTTCAATAGAAAAGCCTTTATTGGCTATTACAGCAATCAAACGCTTCCTATAATTGCAGTCCAGCTTTTTGCATGTCTCCACAGGTATTTTTGCCTATTCATCTTTAGCAATGAGCTCCAAATCTTTCAGGTTGGAGGGTCTTCTTGCCATCACCCTGATCTTTAGCATCCTCCACAGATTCCCAATTGGATTCAAGTCTGGACTCTGGCTGGGCCACTCCAAAATGTTAATGTTGTTGTCTGCTAACCATCTCTTCACCACTTTTGCTGCGTGTTTTGGGTCATTGTCATGCTGAAATGTCTACTGGTGCCCAAGGCCAAGTTTCTCTGCAGACTACCTGATGTTGTCGTTGAGAATCCTCATGTATTGCTCTTTTTTCATGGTGCCGTTTACTGTGATTCGGTTTCCTGGTCCATTGGCTGAAAAACATTGCCAAAGCATTAGGTTCCCACCACCATGTTTGACAGTGGGGATGGTGTTCTTTGGGTTGAAGGCTTCTCCTTTTTTAAGCCAAATGAAGAAAACATCATTGTGACCAAACAATTCAATTTTTGTTTTATCTGACCATAACACAGAAGACCAGAAGTCTTCTTCTTTGTCCAGATGAGCTTTTGCAAAGGCCAAGCGAGCTTTTGTGTGCCTTATCTGGAGAAATGGAACCCAGCAGTGTGCAGTGTCTGTTGGATTGTCTGCCTTGAGACATTGCCACCAGCAGCTCACAGATTCACCAGGATGGCCTTGGTGGTGATCCTTGGATTCTTTTTGACCTCTCTAACTATCCCCCTGGCCAGCACAGGTGTCACATTTGGTTTCCGACCACATCTTTTGAGATTTTCCACAGTGCAGAACATCTTGTATTTTTTGCTCAAATGTAAATAAAATGCCTCTTGTACATCGTCTTATTATCTTTTGGGAGACACCTATGTCATTTCCCATAAAAAAAATTATGGGCAGCACTGTATATATATATATATATATATATATATATGTTTATACACATAGCGAGGTAAGGATGTATGATGTGACTGGCTGATTTTGTGCGTTTCACACACACATAAATATATATATGTGTGTGTGTGTATACATAAACTTCAATCATCAGTCATTAGATTAGATACATCCCCCACTTATTTTGCATTTGTTATGAGTTCTGAGTTGTTTGTCTAAATTCTGAACATTGTGTGATTACAGTGGTTCCTGTTCCCTCTGTCCGCCAGAGGCCTTCGACAGAGGATCTGGAGGTGGTGGTGTTGTCCGCCAAGGAGGAGGAGGGAGAGGAGAGAGAGCAGGCTGGACCCTCCCATCAGCAGCAGCATGAGGCGCCACCCCACCTGATGTGGGCAAAGAGGTGGAGGTGGAAGAGGCTGGACCCTCCCAGCAGCCGGATTCCCCCCCAGCTCCTGATGACGATGAAGAGGAGGAGGTTGTCACGAGCCCCCACCCCCCATATATATATATATATATATATATATACTGTATATATATTCATATTGACAATATATGATGAACAGAGCACATGTGCAAAAATGAAGCATGCGCACCAGTTTAAGAGAATTCTAATACTCGATAGTTGACAAGGTCCTAGGGCAAATAAGTGGTCCATGCTGGTTGTCCTCAACAGGATCAGGACATACAGCAGCAGGTAAATGGTTACGCTGGAGTGTAAGGCCTACGCATAGCTCGACCAAACTTAGCAGGATCAGGACATACAGCCGAAGGTAAATGGTTATGCTAGAGTATTAGGCCTACACATAGCTCGACCAAACTCAACAGGATCAGGACATATAGCAGCAGGTTTATGGTAATGCTGTAGTATAATGCCGACACATAACTCTGCAGGATCAGGACAGACAGCAGCAGCAGGTAAAGGTAACGGTGGAGTATAAGGCCTACACATAACTCAGCCTAACTCAGCAGGAACAAACAGCAGCAGGTTATTTGTTTCCAGCAGGAATATGTTCACAGGAATGGGCCCCCGCCAGACCAGGGCAACACCAAAAATAAACTTAGACACCTCTGACAGCAGCAGGTTCTATGTTTGCAGGAGGAAGAGGTTCCCAGGAATGGGACCCCACCAGACCGGGGCAACACCAAAAATAAACTTAGACACCTCTGACAGCAATTTTTTTTTCAAAGGCATTTTAAGTTTGTAAAGCCCACTATAAATTGGTACAAAATTAGCTTCATACCAGCACATCGAGTCTAGAGAAGAACACTGAGGTAACGCAGCCTGCCGATCCGAGTGCTGATTCTTCCAAGCCAGAGGGTAGTAGGATTGGTGGGGTTAGCTGCGTCTCTCTCATCCCCCTTTTGTGTGTGAGGAGTTATGGGTACTGCCTCTTGCCCCACCCATACATGATCAGGTCAGCACACAAACTGGGCTCTAGCCATCGGCAGCACCGAGCCATCCTCTTCCCATCTGAGCTCAGAAGCCAGTGATGAGCCAGTTTGCCTCAGCCCAGGTCTGGAAGAGTCCCCGGCTCTGCCACCATGGTTCAGTTCCCCTCAGTGATGACTCAATCACAGTCCCCGGCTGCTGGCAGGGTGCTTGGCTGCTGCCTCCAGTGCGCAGCCTGGATCATCGATCACAGGTCAGGCTGCTGAATAAGCCTTTAACTGCAATGCTTGGCTACACATGGGGGTAGTGTCACACAGCCCGGGCCAGATATCACCTGGAAGGAGCTGACAGGCATCGGGGAGCACCGACACTGTCATCTAGCATAGCAGAGTTTTTAGTCTGTTTTGACGGCACCATGTGTTCTCGAGTTACATAGAACTGCAGGTAAACTTACCCCACAGCTCTGCTTCACCTTTGTGGACTTGGCATAGAAAATCAGATCCTGATGCGGCTCCCAGCCCTTTTGCACGACATAAGTTTTCAGATCCTAAAACACCCAGGGACTGACAGCACTCCACTGTCAGAGAGGAGTAATACACACCCAGCTGAGACTGCTGGCTGGGTTTGATATAGGCCAGTAAAGACCCGGCCTGGAGCGTGGGGAGCAGCCACCCACCCATCACTTTGGCTACCCCCAGTAAGAGCGGGCCCGGATTAGCTTACAGCCATACTAAAATAGAAACATGTCAACCAGCACTAGCTGCCGCTGACACTTGAAAATACCGGCTGTTACTTTACCGAGGCCAGGAACCTCGGTGACACATACCTTCTGTCAACGACGTACCCTTGGGCCTTCCTACATACCTTCCCCTGAGGGGGTGAACACTTGCCAGACAGTGTACCCGGTACAGGGCATCCGTGTTTCCCTGTAAGCGGTCTGCCCTGTGTTCCACTGAGAACTTGAAGTTCTGTAACGACAAGAAACATCTAGTGACCCGAGCATTCCTCTCTTTGGCTTGGCTCATCCATGTGAGAGGGGATTGGTCGGTCACCAGACGGAACTTTCTCCCCATCAGATAATAGCGGAGAGACTCAAGTGCCCACTTGATGGCCAGGCACTCTCTCTCCACTATACTGTACCTAGTCTTTGCTGGGGTAAGTTTGCGGCTCAGGAAAACAACAGGATGTTCTTCCCCATTGATTTCCTGAGAGAGTACAGCTCCGAGGCCTACTTCAGAGGCATCAGTCTGTACCACAAACTCCCTCTTGATGTCGGGCGTCACCAAAACCGGTCACCCGCACAGGACCGACTTCAATGCAGAAAAAGCCTCTTCCGTCTGGTCATTCCAGTGGACCATCAAGGACTTCAGTCCCTTCAGGAGGCCTGTCAATGGAGCCGCTAAAGTGGCAAAATAGGGAACGAACCTCCTATAATAGCCCACATTCCCAGGACTTTTTTTACCGAGCTTGGCCTAGCCTCTCAATAAGCTCATGCACCCGAGGCATAGGATATGCATCAAACTTCAAGATTTCATTTAGTTTGCAAAAATCGTTAAAGAACCATGATGTCCCGTCCAGTTTGGGTATTAAGACTATCGGACTGGCCCATTCACTTTTGGACTCCTCAATGACGTCTAGCAGCAGCATTAGCTGCACTTCCTCCGCAATGGCTTTTCGCCGAGTCTCGAGTACCCAGTATGGTTTTAACCAAACTTTTGCCTGAGGCTTAGTGATAATGTTATGCCAGATTATGGAAGTGCATCCAGGGAGGTCTGAGAACACATCCAAGTTCCGACTAATGAACTCCCTGGCTTCCTGAGCCTGTTTAGAGGAGAGACTGTCAGCAATTTTAACTGTGGCAGCCGCTTCCCTTGCTTCAGACAGAAGGGCCGAAACTGCTTTCCCTAGAAACCCTGGTCGCGGGCTGTCTTCAGTACAGGTTTCCCTATCTTTCCATGGTTTGAGCAGATTCACATGGTACACCTGCTCTGGCTTTCACCTCCCTAGTTGGTGTACCTTGTAATCTACCTCTCCAATTTTTTCAAGTACCTCGTAGAGCCCCTGCCACCTAGCTAAGAACTTAATGTCTACGGTTGGTACCAGAACCAATACCCGATCACCTGGGTTAAAGTTCCAGACCCGAGCCTGCCAAATATAGTCCCTACTCTGGGCACACTGTGTTGCCTCCATATGCTGCCTAACTTGAGGTAACACTGTTTCCATCCGTCCTTGCATCTGGGTGACAGGAACCTCGGTGACACATACCATCCGTCAATGACGGACCCTTGCGCCTTCCTACTATAAATATATATATATATATATGTGGTAAGAGCTGAGCGTGGTATGGAAGAGGCATGCCTACCCACTGCCCTGACCTATCTGGCTGGAGTGTGCCCGGAGCCAGGTACGAGGTAAGGCCTAAATATGTGGGACACGCAAGGATAAATGTGAAAAAAGGGCATGGGAGGGTGGGGCACAGAACGACCGCCCTCTGACTCCCGGCCGCTGGTATAAGTAGAGGAGGCAGCCCCTCCCACAATTACAGGCTGTAAACAGCCTTCACTATTTGTGGTAAGAGCTGAGCGTGGGACGGAAGAGGCATGCCTACCCACTGCCCTGAGCTATCTGGCTGGAGTGTGCCCGGAGCCAGGTACGAGGTAAGGCCTAAATATGTGGGCAAAATAATGACGGCGCCACTGTGGAGGGTGCAATAGTTTATTTGAGCAAAATAAGACTTACAAAGCTAAAGAACAAAAGGCTCTAGATATTTAAACCTGTGGATTAGGAATATATTTTGCGTAACATGACGACCGCCAGCGACCCATCTTACGGATCACATGAGCCGGAACCTGATACCTAAAAGCCGCTGAAGCAGCTCCTATATGGAAGGAGTGCCCGGAAATTGAGCTACGATTGTATCCTAACCCTGCCACTAGTATGCGTATGTTAGCGATGAATCGGGCAGAAGAAAGGGGCCTGCATCTAACGGGAGCAACTGGCCATCTAAGGCAGCTGACTGAGGTAAGGCTATGAGTTCCTTGAGCACTTTGACAGGACACCAGCAGTTGTAAGTGGGGAAAAACTCAACTTCGGTGGGAGGACCTGCTGGGTTGGTTTTGGTGGATGGTATGTACAGCGTGAAGTGATTGTCTTGCCAGATGAGATGCTGCTTGAGGAGGGTGGAACGGCTGAACGAGCCGCAGGTGAATTCTCCGGATCTAAGGAACCCATAGAACCTGAGGTACATGGCCGCTTTGATGGTGATGCTGGCCGAGTGCCCAAAAGGAAGACCGTCCAGGGCTAAAGATAACTTGCGAAACAGCTCACTGCGAACCTGAACCCCTGCGCTATTGCTTTGAATACCCCTAAGAGTAGCTTTGATAACCTGATTTGCCATGATGGACTTGCCAGAGGGGTCGCTGAGCATTCGTTGGTGCTCAACTCTTGCTAGATACAGCTTGATAGTATTAAAAGATAGGTGGCGGTGAGAATGACAATAAGCTATGAATGCAATGAGGAAAGTGAATTTGTCCAAGTCACCCTGTGGATGGGTGTCTACAAACTGAAGAAAGACCTTAAATCCTGCTCTGTAGTTCCTGGCAGTATTGGCTGCTAAAGAACGCTGAACTAAGATCCTTGCAGAGGCTACCAGGGACCCTAGTCCATCAGGAGGGAGCTGAATGGCGGAGCTGGAGTACCGACGGGGTCTGCATCTGGTAGTTCCTGGAAAAAGATGGCACAATTAAAGCGGGATAATGCATCAGCCGCGACATTCTTTGCCCCCTGGATGTGAAATGCGAAGAAATGAAAATTAAACTGCAAGGACAGCCAAACTAACTTACACAAGAGGAACATGATTTTCTGGGACTTTGCCCTACCTCTCGTGATAACATCTACTAACACCTGGCTGTCTGTCATGAAATTCACTCATTTACTGGCCCAGAGTGAGCCCCAGACTTGGACGGCTGCCACTATAGGGTACAGTTCTAATAATGGGGATGACCTCAGAGAATCGGCGTCGGAGATGAATTCCACCGGCCAACTGACAACGAGCCAGAGGGGATGGAATATAGCAGCAAACCCACGAGAGGCAGCGGCGTCTGAAAAGACTGTGGGTGAAGCGGAATCCGGGGAAGGCACGAACAGAGAAATGCCGTTCCACCTGGAAAGAAATGATTGCCACATTCGTAAGTCCGCTGCTTGTCCAGCTGGACGGTGGAATCCTGATCCGGAGCTGAAGGGAGGAGACTGAGGAGCCTAGACGTGAATGATCTGCCTTGGGGCATGATCCTGAAAGCAAAGTTTAGGGAACCTAACAGGGACTGGAGCTCCCGCTTGGACAGGACCCTGGACAAAGCCGCAGAGGAGATCGCAGCCTGGATCTTGGAAAGCTTTGCTATGGGGAGGCTGGCCTCCATGCGGACAGAATCGAGGATGATGCCCAAGAAGGTAACCCTGGTACCTGGCCCCTCAACAAATCATCGAGGTAATGGATAACCATGTCCAACCCCCTATGATGAACCAGAATCCAATGTAGAGCGCACGCAAATCGATCAAACAGCCATGGGCTGCTCTTAGACCCGAAAGTAAGCTGGTTGGCGAAATAATACCTATGTGCCCAATGCAAGGCATAATACTTCCATAACTGGGGAAGAATGGGGAGCAATTTAAATGCATCTGCTATGTCGGCCTTAGCCAACCAAGCTCCTTCCACAGCTAGCAAGATATACTGAATGGCCTCATCGATGGATGAGTGACTCATGGCGAATTCCTCTAACGGGATTAAAGAATTCAAACATGGAATGGATGACATGTAAGGAGCAGACAAGTCGTAAATTAAGCGCTTTTTAATGGAGGACTGCTTGGTTACAAGGCCAATCGGGTTTAACCTCCAGGTCGCGAAGGGGATCGACTGGAACGAACCCAACAGGAAACCCTTCTGGACCTCCGCCTGAAACAGGGTATCTACTGCAGCCGGCTCCTGAGTAGCCGACAGCAAGTTCCTTCCCTCCCATGAAACATGAGGGAGGGCAATAAAACCTGTGTGGAAACCCCTCTCGAAACCGGAGAGAAGGAACTGAGTGAATTGGCGGTCGGGATGGTCCTGCAACAGAACACCTAAGAGCTCGATATTGATGTCGGCTAGTCATAGTGTTTTGTGCTGTTTTTTCGGGCAGCTAGAACGAGGATGGGCCCTGAAACAGAGGGAGCAGATATGCAAGGCACTGCAACAGTTGAACCCGCATCCCCTAAATTAAAGTTGTTACATATTTGGCTCTGTCCCAGATAAGTAATTGGTCTACCCAGCTTATCCGTTGAGGCCTGGTACCGCTGGGCGCTAGAGGGACCTGGAAGGGAACCCTCCCGACCCGGGGTAGGCAAGTTGGGGCACCAGTCTGTAGTATGCAGGATCGACTGGCAAGCTGCACAAGTAGGAGCTCTCAGACCGGCGAAATGCTGGTTTTATTTATTTATTTTTACAGCGTTTACCTGAGGGGTTTCGGTCAAGTGACATTTTTGTAGAGCAGATCGTTACGGATGTGACGATATCTAATATGTATACTTTTTCTTATTTATTTAAGTTTTACACAATAATAGCATTTGTTAAACAAAAAAAATATGTTTTAATGTGTCCATGTTCTGAGAGCTATAGTTTTTTTATTTTTTGAGAGATTTTCTTATGTAGGGGCTCATTTTTTGAGGGATGAGGTGACGGTTATATTGGTACCATTTTGTGGGACATACACCTTTTTGATCACTTAGTGTTGCACATTTTGTGATGTAAGGTGCCAAAAATTGCTTGTTTTGACACAGTTTTTTTTTTTGTTTTTTTTACGGTGTTCACCCGAGGGGTTAGGTGATGTGATATTTTTATAGAGCTGTTTGTTACGGATGCGGAAATACCTAATATGTATACTTTTTTGATTTATTTCACTTTAACACAATAATAGCATTTTTGAAAACAAAAAAATTATGTTTTAATGTGTCCATGTTCTGAGAGCTATATTTATTTTTATTTTTTGAGAGATTTTCTTATGTAGGGGCACATTTTTTGTGGGATGAGGTGACGGTTTTATTGGTACCCTTTTGTGGAACATACGCCTTTTTGATCACTTGGTGTTGCACTTTTTGTGATGTAAGGTGACAAAAATTGCTTTTTTTTACAGTTATTTTATTTATTTTTTTATGGTGTTTATCGGACTGGGTCGATCATGGGATATATTTATAGAGCCGATCGTCACGGACGCGACAAAACCAAATATGTCTATTTTTTTTTCTATTGTTACCATATTATTTTTTTTTCCTTACTTGGGGAATTTTTTTTTTTACATGTGAAAACTTTTTTTTTTTTTTAACACTTTCTTTTTTCAATTTTTATTTTACACTTTTCGTCCCCCATAAGGACATTTACCCCCCAGAGAGACTGTACAGCTCAATACAGCGCTGTACAGCCTCAGTGCAGGGCTGATCGAGGTCTGTGAAAGACCTCACACAGCTTCTGCACTCTCCGGTCCCGGCGGTCACATGTATGCACAGCGCTCGGTCCCTGCCTTCTCTAAGGGTTGCCCTGCTGTCACTGACAGCAGGCAACCCGATCTGCAGCTGCACAATTAGCATGCAGCTGCAGTTTCTGAATGGATGTTCAGGAACATCTATTCAGAAATAGAGAACCACCTCCCAGACGTTTATAGTCTATGGGCGGATGGGTGGTGGTTAAGACAGTGACACTAAGGGCTCTTTCACACTAGCGTTGTTCTTTTCCGGCATAGAGTTCTGTCGTCGGGGCTCTATGCCAGAAGAATCCTGATCAGGATTATCCTAATGCATTCTGAATGGAGAGAAATCCGTTCAGGATGCATCAGGATGTCTTCAGTTCAGAACCGGAACGTTTTTTGGCCGGAGAAAATACCGCAGCATTCTGCGCTTTTTGCTCCGGCCAAAAATCCTGAACACTTGCCGCAAGGCCGGATCCGGAATTAATGCCCATTGAAAGGCATTAATCCAGATCCGGCCTTAAGCTAAACGTCGTTCCGGCGCATTACCGGATCCGACGTTTAGCTTTTTCTGAATGGTTACCATGGCTGCCGGGACGCTAAAGTCCTGTTTGCCATGGAAAAGTGTAGTGGGGAGCGGGGGCGCAGCATACTTACCGTCCGTGCGGCTCCCAGGGCGCTTCAGAGTGACATCAGGGCGCCCCACGCGCATGGGGCGCTCTGACGTCATTCTGAAGCGCCCCGGGAGCCGCACGGACGGTAAGTATACTGCTACCCCGCTCCGCACTACTACTATGGCAACCAGGACTTTAATAGCGTCCTGGCTGCCATAGTAACACTGAACGCATTTTGAAGACGGATCCGTCTTCAAATGCTTTCAGTTCACTTGCGGTGTTACGGATCCGGCTGGTACTTCCGGCAAATGGAGTACACGACGGATCCGGACAACTCAAGTGTGAAAGAGCCCTAAAACAGCAAGCAAAATACTTTTTTTTTTGTTTGTTTTTTGTTTATTCCAAAGACAAACAACGATGACAATAATCCCTCCCTAGCACACAAAACCTTAAAGGGAACCTGTCACCGGGATTTTGGGTATAGAGCTGAAGACATTGGCTGCTAGATGGCCACTAGCACATCCGCAATACCCAGTCCCCATAGCTCTGTGTGCTTTTATTGTGTAAAAAACCTGATTTGATACATATGCAAATTAACCAGAGATTTCCTTATTTCCGTTTTTACGTTCCGCATAACGGACAAGGATAGTACTGTTCTATCAGGGGCCATCTGTTCCGTTCCGCAAAAAAAACTGAATGCACCCGGACGTCATCCGTATTTTTTGCGGACCATAAAATACTGAAAAAGCCATATGGTCACGTGCAAGAGGACCTAAAACAGCAAGCAAAATACTTTTTTTTATTTTTTATTTCACAGACGAACGACGATGACAATAATCCCTCCCTAGCTCACGAAACCCTAAGACAATGACACTAAAACAGCAAGCAAAAGACTTTTTATCAGCTACACTATTCACTAACTAAGCTACACTGAGTATCTCCCCCTAACTATCTGTATTATATATATATATATATATATATAAATGAAAAAATTGGACTGCACTCCAGGCGTATCTTCAAACAATGTGTGTTTATTCACCCATATGTGGCATAGCGACGTTTCGGCTCCAACTGAGCGAGGCTTGAGAAAGGCTCAGTTGGAGCCGAAACGTCGCTATGCCACATATGGGTGAATAAACACACATTGTTTGAAGATACGCCTGGAGTGCAGTCCAATTTTTTCATTTGTACGATCGGGTAAGCACCTGCTGCCATACTTGGACTTTGCACCCACCTTGTACGTTAGGTGGTGCCGCCTGTGGTTTTTCTTTTTCTATATATATATATATATATATGAGCTATCTAATGTAATGAGTCTGACACAGCAATGACACTGCTGTCTCTCACAACTGCATAAAACAGCAGGAAATGGCTGCTAGGGAGGTTCTTATATAGTAAGGGGTAGGCAGCTTTCCTATTGGTTGCTAGGGATGTTGCTAAGCTCAGACAAAGATATTGCAGTCTTCTCATTGGCCCACAAGCAAGTAGCAGGGAGGGATTGTGTGTGCTGTTAAAACATAATCTCAAATATTCGCGATTACGAATATATAGCGCTATATTTTAAATATTCGCAAAATTCTTGAAGTGCCGATATTCACGATAAAAATTTGCAATACGAATATTCTCACTCAACACTACTGATGACCTGTTCTCAGGATAGTTTATCAGTATATGATCCGTAGGGGTCCAACACCGGTCCCCCACCGTTCAGCTGTTTGAGCAGACAACGGTGCTCCTGCGATCGCTGCGACCTTCTTCGTGCTTACCAAGCACAGTGCCGTACATTGTATAGTGGCTGCACTTGGTATTGCACTTAGCTCCATTGACGTGAATGGGGCTGAGCTGCAGTTCCAAGTACAGCTGCTGGTAACCACAGAGAAGGCCGTGGCACTCACAGGAGCCCCAATGCTTTGTCAAACTGCTGATTGGCGGTGTTCCCGAATTTAGGACCCCCACCGATCAGATACTGATAGGTCATCAATATCAAAATCCCGGAAAATCCTGTTAAAAGAACATATGGACAAGCATACATGTATGGGTTTACCCTATAATGTGCTCTTTGCAAACATGACACACTTTTCTGAAATCAGTGTAGAACGCCTCGTAGTACATAGCATAAAACTATCTCACGCGATGGCTATAACTGACTTTCTGATTTCACTTCCTGCAAACCTATATATCTTTTATGAGTGGCTTTGATTGATTTAAATTGCCAAAAATGACCCTACGCCAACTCACTTTTTATGGGTGCACACCTTCATAAATGAGGAATGAGCATTTTACAGTACACGCTAAGGGCAAAAATAAATAAGAAAAACTGCTCCCGTGTAATTAGCCATTAAGTTGAAAAAAAAAAGGATGGTTTTATGTGCTTGCTTTGTCTCTTTGAACGCAATTTCTACTTAAAACAGAGGAAAGGGAAGAAAAACACTCAATGAAAAACCTGCTTAGACAGATAGTGATCTTTGGTGGCTCAGCTTGTTTGGTAGCCTTAAGGGTACAAGCTAAATTCCCAAGACTCAGTAAGGAAAATTAGCCTTGGTGTGGTATACAGCTAATATAGCTCAAAGCAAGTGTTAAACTCTGGGCATGCCTCGGCTTCCATCATGCATGCTGTCATCCCTAAGACAGTATTTACTTTAGCAATGGGAGAATGACAATGTTTTAAGAACTTGGCCTGACTTGTCGCGAGCAAAGCTTGCACTCTAGCCCTCGGGAACATGCTGTAGCTACTTAATAACCACAATAAGAAGGGGGGCGAAAAGTCTGTCTCCACTGTCAGCGCAACCGCTCAACTTTCTCCTCTTCCACTTCCTTGTGTCGATGGGTGAGTTTAGTGTGAAAACGTGCTGTTCGCTCACTAGTACTTAATTTCAACTTCAAACACAAAAAATCCCATGTGAAGAATTTCTTTAAGGAGAAGCCAAGATGCAGAAATTCTCTTTCTTGCTGTTCTTTTTCTTTCTTTCCACTCCTTCGAGTAGTGGGGCTGGTTTCCAGCGTTTCTATTCGCTTTACAGGTGGCAAGTATTAAAAACAGCACTTGGTGCACCTCTTGCAGTGCGCACATGGTTTATGGTCTCGCACTGCCCCCTGCAGTTCTTCCTGGATGAGGAACGAGCACTTTGAGCTTAAACCCAGGCATCATTTTCAGGAGTCTTTGTAGCAATGAATAACTGCAAGGCTTCTCAGAACTAATGTGTGATATAACGTGGTGTCTCAGTTCTTTATAAAAATACTGATATAGCAGGGATGAGTTTGTCAATGCAGTTGAGCTGAGTTTGTTACTTGTTCTCTGTGGTTTTTCATAAGATTGGAGGTAAATAAACCTTTGTACTAAGAAACTTGGGGTCCTATTAGAAAACACTATTTTTGGGGCAATTATGAGGAACAAGGGGTCATAGGAATACTCGCCAGTGTAATCCAGCAGTCGATGAACGGGTAAACACTTGTTTGTCGGCTGATGGGCATCTTTCAACAGGATAAGAGATGCCCGACGATCGGCTGCACATCTGGTATAATCAACAGAACTGAACGAGAGAAGAATGACTGCGGGAGAAATCGTTCCTCCCACATTCATTTTGCATCGGCCTGTGTAATCAGGACAGTGCAAAGTAGCGCCAATCGCCAATCTGTGCCAATAGTGACCAAACATCAGGCGGTGTAATGCAGCACTTAGCTTTCTGCTTATTTACTTGCTGTTATGACCATAATTAACATAATAAAGCAGTGGGTTTCCTTGCTGTCCTATGGAAGATCATACAGAGTTGAAAAGTTTAGCTCTGCAACATATCTATACTGTAGTGATGAAAGAAAGAAAGAAAGAAAGAAAGAAAGAAAGAAAGATGAAATATAACTCATGATCTCAAACATCTGTTGACACATGAGAAGGAAACCTGTATAACAAGTCTCACCATTATTGATACTACTAACTGGTGTAATAAATTCATCCAGCTACTTCCTAGCCATGCCCATAAAAAGTCAGCGTTTGTGTATTTTGTATAGCTGAAATATGCCACTGCTTTACATATTGCATTATCTCACATTCTAGGTGAGCTCTTCTTTCTTGTTGCTGCATTTAACATGTTTTCTGGGAACATGTGGGTGGGCAGAATGGTGGCTCAGTGTTTAGCAGTATAGTGGCTCAGTGGTTGGCAGTATGGTGACTCAGTGGTTGGCAGCACAATACCTCAGTAGTTGGCAGTATGGTGGCTCAGTTGTTGACAGCCCTGTTGATCAGTGATTTGCAGCACAGTGGCTCAGTGGTTTGTAGCCCTGTAGCTCAATGGTTGGCAGCCCTGTGGATCAGTGGTTGGCAGAATGGTGGCTCAGTGGTTGGCAGCACAGTGGCTCAGTGGTTGGCAGCACAGTGGATCAGTGGTTAGCAACACAAAGGCCCAGTGGTTGGCAGCACCATGGCTCAGTGGTTGGCAGCACAGTGGATCAGTGGTTGGCAGTATGGTGGCTGAGTGGTTGGCAGTGTGGTGAATCAGTGGTTAGCAGCACAGTGACTCAGTGGTTAGCAGCACAGTGACTCAGTGGTTTGCAGCATAAAGGCCCAGTAGTTGGCAGCATGGCGGCTCAGAGGTTGACAGCACTGTGACTCAGTGGCTAGCAGCATGGTGGCTCACTGGTTGGCTGCCCTGTGACTCAGTGGTTAGCAGCACAGTGGCTCAGTAGTTAGCACTGTTGCCTTGCAGCGCTGATGCCCTGTGGTTTACTCTAAGCAAGGGCAACAATTGCATGGTTTGTAGATTCTATTTGTGTTTTTCTTGTTTTTTGCCCACACTCAAACATGTTAAAGGTGGCAAGTTCGGTACAGTGCTGCGGAATATGTTGGTGCTATATCAATGACAGGAAATAATAAAGTAGAGGTATCTGGAAAATATATTGTGTAATGCCATGTTGTCCGCAGAAATTACACATCATATACTAAACTGCTGCAGTGGCATCTCTGACACATAATAAAGGAAAATTAAGGTCAGTGTCTTACCAGTCCATGGCCATACAGCCCTACTTGTGTATTTCCAAGAGTCTCCTTTAGTATTACTTCCCCTTCGTAGTCAGTTAGACTTTTTCTCATGTCTCATATTGACTGTAGACATGGGATATTCTGTGCAATTCTGGACACCTGAAGGACATATCTGAACTACAGCAGGTGCCAAGGAGGGCGACCAAGGAAATTAAGGGAATGGGTGGGTTGTAATACTAAGACAGGTAAAAAAACTACGGGTTATTTTCAATAAAATATGGCTTTGGGGAGATCTAATTACAGTGTAGATGTACAGTAAATGAATATACAGTACAGAGAGATTTCTAGCGATGTTTTTATACCCAGGCCTTTAACTATGACAAGAAGGCCTTCTCTATGTCTAGATCAGGGGTGGCCAACCTGTGGCTCTTGAGTCGCATGCGGCTCTTTACTTCTTTAAGTGCGGCTCTAGCTGTGGAGCCGGGAAGCAGACAGGCCGGCTCACTCTCCACCCCATGCTCAGGTCTCTTTTCTAGATCTTTGTGTCTGTAAGGTTGGCCACCCTGGTCTAGATGAAAGAATGCTTCAACATTATCACAGATGAGGATTCTTCACTGTTAGAGCAGTGGGACCATAGATATCTGTGCCACAAGATGTTATGATGGTCAATCCACTGATAAAGATGATGAGGGGCTTGGATTACTTTATTAAAAGTAATAATATTACAAGTTATAGGTACTAGATTTCTGGAGATGGGACATTGATCTGGGGATAGTTTCTGATTGCCAGGCTTGGTCTGGGAAGGAATTTTTACTATAATATGGGGTAATTGGCAACCACTTAAAGAGGACCTGTCTCACCCCTGACTTGTCTGCTTTAGTAATAAATTGTATTCCTCATAAATGTATAGTTTTAGAGAATCTTGTCTTATGACAGAATCTTCTGCCATTCTTCTGTTATTCCTGCTAGGCCTTTATGAATGAATTGCCAACTGGGTGTTGGCAATGTATTACTGTATTACTGTATTACTGCGCATGGAGTACACCGCTAAACTAGTAACACCAAGTTGGCAATTCGATCGTAATATTTTCTAGTAAGAGAACAGAGGAACAGCACATCATAGAGTTATAGGAAAAGATGTTCCAGAATAGTTATTTCATAGGGAAAGCAAGAAGTTACTAAAACAGTCAGGAGAGGTGACAGCTCCTCTTTAATATGGGTTTTACTTTCCTCTAGGTAGGATTAACAATTGTATTTTTCTTAATTAGCTATAAAACGAAATAATTCCATTTGTTCCCTTCAGAGGTTGACAGCGTGTCTACAAATACTGTGATCACATACTGTAAGAAATGAATATTTTTTATTGTTTTATATTAATGATTAATTATAAATGTTTTTGCCATAATGTAACATATATCTTATATATATATATATAAAAATGAGTGTCTGTCTGTCTGTTCTTTATGCGCAACCAAATGACTGGACCGATCTGCACCAAATTTAGCACACAAGTATATCAGGTGTCCAGGAAGGTTTTAGGCCGGGTCTGAGCTTTCTAGGATGTACCGTTCCTGAGATATTCCCAAAAAATGCTAATATAGCACCATCACATGACCTGTATTAGCAAATAGAAGCAGGCAGGTCTTTCTCCTCACGTCCCAACTGCCATACACACAGTCACATGACCCTTATCAGCCAATAGAAGCTCACAGGTCCTTCAGTTTTGACATACACACAGTTTTACACCAGGTTTCCATAACAGCCCAGCCAGGGGATTCAAAGTTTTAACAACAGGTATCCTACTCAACCGCGGACATGTGTCGTCATGACACATGTTTACAAATAGAAACACCATATATATGCCACACACGCACTGGCAGATCCAAGGGGGGGGACGGGGCAATTGCTCCGAGCTGGCGGCGCGGCCCTGCTCACAAGTGCGGGGCGGCGGCAGGGCACAGGGAGATGAGCGCTTGCATTGTAGAAGAAGCGCTCATCTCCATAGTCATCTGTATCGCCGTCCTCAGGACAGCGATACAGATGGATGCTGCGGCGGGGGCAGGGAAGGAAGATACGTGTACCTTCCCTGACGCCATCGCGCCGCCTGAACCGCACGGGACACAGGCCGGAAGAGGCCTTCATCACCTCGCTGACATGGAGGTAAATATATGTTTTTTTTTTTTTTTGTACAATACTTTTACTGGCACATGATGGGGGGGCTCTTATTATTGGCACATGATGGGGGGTTCTACTTACTGGCACATGATTGGGGGGGCTCTTGTTACTGGCACATGATGGGGGGTGCTCTTGTTACTGGCACACGATGGGGGGTACTCTTGTTACTGGCACATGATTGGGGGCATCTTTGGGGGCATCTTTGGGGGCACATTTTACTGGCACATTATTGGGGGAACATTTTACTGGCACATTATTGGGGGCACGTATTACTGGCACACTATTGGGGGCACTTATTACTGGCACATTATTGGGGGCATTTCTTTCTGGCACATTATTGGTGGGCACTATAGAGGCATCTACTGAGGCCACAAAGAATGGGTATTTTATATGGGGGCTCTGTACAGTAGCATTTTATACTGGGAAACATTATGTTGGGTACTATGGGGAAGGGGGAGAGGAGTACTATGGGGTCATCTACGGGGGCACTAAGAAGGGGTATTTTAAACTTGCAAATTATGGGGGACACGGAGGGCATCTACTGGGGCACTATATATGGGGCATTTTATACTAGTACATTATGTGGGGCACTAGGAGGAAGGGGGGAGAGGAGCACTATGGGGGCATTTACTGGGGGCACTATATAGGGGTATTTTATATTGGCACATTATGGGGGCACTATGGGGACATTAGCTAAACCGGGGGCATTACAAGGGGGTATTTTTTGCACTGTCACATTATAAGGAGAATTATTTCTACTGAGGAGGGCATTATGGTGGGCTTTATTACTCCCCCATGGTATGAGCCCCCTAGTAGCAGCACCAGCCTCTCACTGCTCTGCTATCACTCTGCCACTCCTCCGAATCCTTATTATGAAATCTTTTTAATTAGGATAAAACACAACATCAGCTCCACCGAGCCCGCGGCCAAAGTGCTGAAGTGGTGTCCAAGATCCCCAAGGGCCAAGCCAAGTAATTGTAAGTTTTCATGCGAAATATGTTTATGTTATACACATATAGCATACACTGTGCCACACAATATGCAGTATACCTCTACACTGTGTAGTCTGTTCTATAAGAACCATTGTTTTGTGGCGGCGGACAGAAAATAATCTGGAAGTGCCCCTCCCGAGGCCAGGCTCTGGATCCGCCACTGCACAAGCGTACACATAAATACATCATATACATGGTACACATACATAAATACACCATATATACACTATACACACATACCACCCAACTTTTAAAAATCCTAAGGAGCCATGACGATCACCCTAACGAAGGCCGCATAGCTTGGTTTCGACTAGAGAGGTCCGGTCCAGATCATTATAAATAAGACCCAAAGCTTTGAAAAATTCATCTACGAACTGGGTCGGCAGAGAAAAAGCCCATGACTGCGCATCCGCCTTAAGCAAGGAAATAACCACACCGACACGCAGTTTCTCCTCCCCAGATGAATGTGGAAATAGCCTAAAATACGGTTTGCCCTAAAATAACTACACACTGCCCTAAAATAACTGCACCCAGCAAATAGTGCCCCTGTTACTAATAGTGTAAACATTATGTCTAGGGATGAGCAGGAGCTCCGTACAGTATTAGACTGTATAGCCTTAGATGAGCCAAAGTTATTGCTTTGTGAAGTCTCGCGAGACTTCGCGCAATAAATTTATAAATTACTTTGTACTGTAAAAATACATTTCCCGAACTTGGGTTTAGTTCCAAGTGGTACTCCCCCTCCTCCCTAATTTGTCCCCCATAATGTGCCATTATAAAATGCCCCCATAGCGCTCCTTTGCCTTCGCCATAGTGCCCCCATAATGTGCCCATATAATATGCTCCCATAGTGTTCTCCCCCTTAACGCCATAGTGCCCCTTAATGTGTCAGAATAAGATTCCCCATAGTGTCCCCCATAATGTGCCAGTATAAATGCCCCTTCATAGTGCCCCCATAATGTGCCTATATAATATGCCCCCATAGTGTTCTTTCCCCCCTCAACACCATAGTGCCCCCATAATGTGCCAGTATAAGATGCCCCCACTGATGTGCCAGTCTAAATGCCCCATGATGTGCCAGTAGATGCCCTATAGTGTCCCCCATGTTGTGCAAGTAATGCACCCAGTAGATGCCCCCATAGTTTCTCTTATTATGTGCCAGTAGATGCCCACATAGTGCCACCCATGATGTGCCAGTAATTCCCCAAGTAGATGCCCCCATAGTGTCCCCCATGATGTGCCAGTAATTCCCCTATGGTGTTCCTCATTATGTGCCAGTAGGTGCCCCCATAGTGTCCCCCATGATGTGTCAGTAATGCCCCCAGTAGATGTTCCTGCAGAGTCCCCTATGATGTGCCAGTAATGCCCCCAGTAGATGCCCCACAGTGTCTTCCATGATGTGCCAGTAGATGCTCCCATAGTGCCCCCCATGATGTGCCAGTAATTCCCCCAGTATATACCCCCATAGTGTCCCCCATGATGTGCCGGTAATGCCCCTATAGTATCCCCAAGATGTGCCAGTAGATTCCCCCATAGTGTCCCCCATGATGTGCCAGTAATGCCCCCAGTAGATGCCCCTATAGGTTCCCCCATGATGTGCCAGTAATGCTCCCATAGTGTCCCCCATGATGTGCCAGTAGATGCCCCCATAGTGTCCACCAGTATGTGCCAGTAGATGCCCCCATAGTGTCCCCCATGATTTGCCAGTAATGCCCCCATAGTGTCCCACATCATGTACCAGTAATGCCCCATAGTGTCCCCCATCATGTGCCAGTAATTGTCCCATAGTATCACCCATCATGTGCCAGTAATGCCCCCAGATAGTGGAAATATACCTGTGCGAAGCCAGGTCATCCTGCTAGTATAGAAATAAAAATGACACCAGTGAGCCTTACATGTGTGACATAGTATGGACTTAAACAGATATTTCATTAAAATTTGTTTTATAATTTCAATTTTGCTAATAATAAAAAATAGAACGTTTGCCTTTATATGCAATGACATTTTAGATTTTTTCTCTTATATTTAGTTTTTTGTGGCTGGTTTTAATATGACACATCTCCTGTTTACATTATACAGATAGTTCTCTTTCAGAATGAGGTGACTGGTTATAGCTGGGAGGAGAAAAGATTTTAATCTGTTCTCCGTCTCCCACCTCGTGGTCTCAGCCACATTATCTGGCAGCCATGCCTACTATCCCTTACTCACCCTTTTTACAGTATTTCTGGCTCCATCTTATCTTTTGTCATATGTACGTTGTCACCAGAACTTCAATGTTCAGAATTTATTGCTACCATTGTAAAAGCCTATTTCAGCGTGCTCATCGAACTCCGATAAGAAAACAATACAGAAAGCCATTTTGTAGTGCGTTGAACAATGATGCATAAAAGGACAGCAAACATTTTAGGAATCTAATAAATGTCACCTTAGGCATAAGTTCTAAGTAAGCCACGCTAAAAATACTGTAATGCTGGTATGAACTAAAATATTTCCTACATTATTTCTGAATACGTATGAGGGTGTGTAGTGCTTCCAGCTGTACTCCGATGTTTCTCATGACTCTTCGCATCTAGATAAGTTTACAAGGTCACACTGCTGCATTTATCTATTCACATTGCTTATATAGTGCAAACATATTCAGCAGCGCTGAACAGAGATCACTCATGTCACCAGAAGGACTCACAATCTAATTTCCCTATCTCACACATGTACACACTAGGGACAATTTTATTGGAATCCAGTTAATAACGAGCCACCTTGCTGCTCTTATGTAGCATTGATTAGTGGTATGCAACCTGTGGTCCTCCAGCTCTGGGGAATTACAACTCTCAACATGTCCAAGAGGCTATAAGGGGGTGCAGAGGTAGCAGTCGCTACCGGGCCCAGGAGCTTAAGGGGGCCCAAAGACCCTTGTGCCACATAAGAAGACACCAGTATTATAGAAAGTGCATGCTGGTCAAGTTACACCTCTGGCTGGAGGTAAGGGGTTAGGTCAAGAATTTGGCATGGAGGGGATGCCATTTCAATTTTTGCCTCAGGCAGCACAAAGGGGATGTGCTTCCCTGGCCACAAAGCCCTGAGGTAAGGGGGGCCCAAGCTGAACTCTTGTACCAGGGCCCATGAGCATTTAGCTACACCCCTGCATGGAGGGCAGCACTCACTTGTAGGACAATGGCTGAGTTCACACTTCAGTTATTTGATCAGTAAGGGCTCATGCACATGAATGTATTTTTTTCCGTGTCCGTTCCGTTTATTTTTTTTGTGGCCCGTATTCAGAACCATTCATTTCAATAAAAAAAAAACGACGGAAATGACTGCATGTGCATTCTGTATCCGTATGTCCAGAAGTCCCTTCCGCAATTTATTTTTAACATTTTTCCGTTTTGCAGACAAGGACAGGCATTGTTACAATGGATCCGCCCCCAAAAAAAGAAGGATGTAACACGTATGTCACACAGATCTCATACTTTTTTTTGTGGATCTGTGTTTTCCGGACCGCAAAATACATACGGTCGGGTGCATGAGCCCTTATGGTGAGCCAAAACCAGCAGTGAAGCCTACTTAGAGATAAGGTATAATAAAAAAAAGATCTGCCCCTGTTATGTGTTCTTGACCCGCACCTACTTTTGCTTCACAATAACTGATGGAAATAACTGATCAAATAACTGAAGTGTGAACTCAACCCAAAACACATCCTAGAGGCATGTTCGATGGAAGCTGGCCACAGTCTTATCATAAATCAAATTAGTCTAAAGAAGCACTCCAGGAACATTTTTTATCTATGTTTCCATTTGTAAAGTCCATCAGGTAAGAAGTTGTGCAGTTGTCAGCTGTGTTCTGATCTGCCATTATATTACATAACCCGCACTCAGACGACCTGAATCCTACGACATTTACTACGTGGACCAAAAGTCATTCTCTCTGTGCGTGCCTATGAGAGCCTCAATATGAATGCCATTGGCACGCCTGGGGAGCGACTCACTTTTGGTCCACACAGCAGACCAGGTCACTTAATATAATGGAACAGAGCAGATCATTTGGCAATAAAGTGTCCAGTGATCAAATCTTCCCAAATAGAGACAAAGATAAAAAATTATAATAATAATCTCCCGTTGTTATTCTTCAAACTTTAGTTTGCATATTATGAAAAGTCTTGAAATATCATAGTACAAAAATATGTTGTACAACATCTGATCATTGGGGTTTGACTGCAGGGAGAGATTGGGGGTCTGTTGGTCCCTGAATGAATGGAACTGTGGCCAAGTGCTGCTGCTCCATTCATTCTCTATGGCACTGCTGAGTACATTGTTAGGCTATCTCCAGCAGTCCCATAGACTGAGTTAATGAAAGCTTTCATGCTCAATGCATGCTCCATTAATTCAGGAACTTATAACTCCCATTTTCATTTGATTGGTGAGGGGTTCAGCATATGAACTCATCAATCAGATAATTATCCCAATACCATCCAGATACAGCGGACCTTGAGAAAGCCTCACAAGACGCAAAATGGCCGTAGGACGGTAGTATCTTCCAACTATGCCTCCCTGCATCGTGCAATTTCTTCAATAAAATGGACATTATATTGATTGGGTGAGTGCAGTGGATTATCTCTATTGATTGGACTTTTTTATATGCCTGTACTTTTTACTACTGAGCACCACCCGTTATATATCCCGTCGGATTGGACTTCCATGGTGTCTACATGTGGTGTCAACCAACTCTTTTCTTTCTTTTTGGGATACTTATCCCAATATCTTGGAACAATCCCTTTAAGCAAATTACCAGCCTAAACTGGAATATCGAATAAGTATTATACTTTCATAATTGTGTAGGTTCTGGAATATTAAGACTAGTGTAGGTAGCATAGAGTCAGAGGCTTCTGGAAAGAAGCAGTCCAGGCCATTGAGGACCTGTGAAGAGAACTCAAATATTCAGGTCTTACAAGCTCAAGGATCATGGAAATGGAAACGTAAGTAATTAGAAAAAGATCCCTTTGTAATTTTTTGCAAAGGAGTCCTGACAACTCTATGTAGTCCCCTGAATATTAAGGTTTATGACTTGATGGGCATCCTGCAGGTATTAACACAATGCTAAAGGATAAAATCCAAAGGACCACATAATGCCCACAGGCTGGTCCTCCTCCACAACCACCTGAAATGACCTCAAAATAAAGAAGACCACTGTATTTTAACCAGTACAGAAATTATGTTTTAATCGGGTATCACTTTACCAAATTATGAGACATTCTTGACTGTAATGTCATATAGCAAAATGTATTAAAAAAAAAAACTTCTATAAATGAGCACATAATAAATAGGCAGACACCCAGATGAGAAGGCAGAAACGCAAATGCAATCTTTAGTGCCTACTTGATCTCTATATACAGAGTACTTAATAAGAACATGTACACATTAGAGGTAGTGGTGAACACGTCATCACCAAAGCAGCTGTCATGTGACTGAGCTGCCGGTTCTTACTTTAGACATAGCTCACACTGTCACAGTTTTCTGTAGTTTAAAAAATACTAATACTAAAGTAATAATATCCACTAAAATACTTGGTGGATATTAATGAACTATGAAATAAAACCCTCAATTATCCACTGGCCAATCGCATCCAACCTAATTCTTGTTAAAAAAAAATTGTAGATGATAACAGAGATAAAAATGTAGCATTTCCTATATGACTTGATTAAAAAGTAAGGGGATCATTTACTATGCTGAAATACGCCTAAATTAGGCATATTTCAGACACAGATAGCGGTGCAATGTTTGGTTGTGCCGCTGTCTGTGACTTCTCCCCGCTTATGGCAGGTCTAAAATTGTAGGTGTGGCGTGGTGGGGAGGGGACAGGCCAGTAGGCCCATCTCATCTACCATTTTCTACTCTTGGTTTAGGAGTAGAAAATGGTCTAAATGTAAGACAGCTCGGAAGCTGTCTTACATTTAGAACTGGTGCTGGATGCGCCAAAGTTATGGAGAGCCCTGCGCCTCTTCATAACTTTGGCAGATCTACCACCAGTTTAGGGCGTTATTAAGACTGGTGTCTAAAACTCTGGTCTTAATAAATGTGCCCCTAACTTTTAACTTGAAATAAGTATTTTTTATTCCATTTTTTCCCATGCTAAAAGCTCAACATTTCTACAAAAACATTTATAGGGGCATTTATTATCCTGGTTTTCGTTCAAATTTTGGTCTATTTGTGGTGCTTTTGTGTTGCAAGTTTTTTTTTGCGTCATTTTCTGTGTCAAAATAATCACAAGATCCACTTTAGAACTAATCTAACGGCATCTCTATTTAGACCTGGAAACCCAGATTAGACTCAAATGCTTTCTCTCATGTGATCTTTTATAAATTCAATTTCCACATGAGATTTGCACATTCTCTTCTCGGCATGTGAATTATTTGCCGTAATTTCTGAAAAATCCCCCCACCATACAGTTACAAGCTCAGCTAACAGTACTGTCTCTTTGTGCGAAAAATTACGTTTCTTATTTTTTTTTCTTCACCAACACAGGACTAGATGAACCAGCTGACACATTTGAAACACTGTCACTCGGAGGAGAACGGAGAGGCAGCAGAAGCGGAGGACCGCTTACATCAGGGACAGGAAAAGCGCTGGCAGACAAGGAACTTCCTTATCTTTGTCTGGGGTCAATGTTTTCAGCTGTAAATTTGGACAGTAAAAAATCATTAGAAAAATCAAAGAGGTTCACAGCTGCTCCAATGCTCTCCTTTTCCCTGAGCAATTCAGCTTTTTCTTGAGATCTGGTGATGTACCGGCACTCCATGGGTAAGCAAGGCGGAGGCTTCCGCCTAGCAATAAGACCGCTGACGTCACTGGCACTAATGGGCAGGCTTTAGCACTTCCCTAGCCTGTAAAATGTATATTACTATATTATTCACCCTATAAGACACACCTGCCCATAAGACGTATCTAGGTTTTAGATGAGAATAAGAATTTCTTTTTTCCTTAGACCTCAGATCAGAACCCCAATCAGACCCCCAATGTTGATAGGACCCTCAATCAGACCTCAGCTCAGACCCCAATGTTAATAAGACCCCAATAACACCTCATATCAGACCTCCAATCAGATCTCAGCTCATACCCTATTATGAAATACCCCCAATCAGACTTCAGATCAGAGCCCCAATGTTAATGACCCCCCAGACCTCAGATCAGAACCCCAATATGAATAACCTCCCCATTCAGTCCTTAAATCAGACCCCCAATGTGAATGACCCCAAGACCTCAGATAACAGCCCCATTTTGAAAAAAAACTCCCCCCATTCAGACCTCAAATCAGACCCGCAATGTGAATAACCCCCAGCCCTCAGATAACAGTCCCATTATGAATCTGACACCCTCACACTGTGTGCAGTCACATTACAGCCGATGACAGAGGACCAGGAAGTGGTGAGTACAGAGCCTGGGGAGCTCTGCATTCACTGGTTCCCAGTCCTCCGGAACTAATGAGAGCTTTCATGATGAAATCTCACATTAGTATACACCCAATAAGACGCAGTGGCTTTTTCCCCCCTGTTTGGGGGAAAAATGTGTCTTATGGTGTAAAAAATATGGTAACTGGTAGAGGAAAGTGGAGGGACCAGTGAGCACAGAGTGGCTTGGGCCTGCCCTCAGTGCACTTAACTGATCATTTTACTATAGATTACTAGTACTTTTCCTCCAGAATGAAGCAATGGATCACTAGGTAAAAGGTATCATTGAGCTGAGCTAAGCCTACCAGGCATTGTTCCTGGTTTAACAGTGAATTTCCATGCTACAGATTTACTTTAAAACCATATGGAAAGTTCCTTAAAACAAAAAATATTTTAGTTTTTTTAATCCCAAAATGCACACACTATCAAGGGGTTCATTGAAAAATTGCAATCTCCCACCCGCCTATTGCCCCCTTCTTTCTGGCCTACGTTAAGAATGTGGAAAGTTTTCTTCACTTAAATGGATTTTACAAAAACTCTCATTGTTCCAGCGAGTGTCCGAGAAACACTGAACAGAAAGAATAAACCAGAGGACAAATGTCTTCAAAGAATATTTCTTAGAGAAAAAAGGTCTCATTCATCCACCCCGTTCTTGTATCTTGAACCTTTGGCTGCACAAAACAAACAAACATTTCTTTTTATAAGAAGACAAAGAGCCTGAATACCGAGCTGAGCAAATCATTTAAGAAAACAAACTTTCACATATAAGGGCTTTTGCCACACATGACTTATTCTGATGACAAGGAGCTTGGCCGCGGAGTGTTGAAAGCTTATTAATATTGTACAAAAGACTTTTGTTTAACGTTTAGAAGAGAACATGGGAATTGTAATGAATGGGGGGAACTGAGTAAAGTCCACCTCGGCAGAAAAAAAAAACTCACGCTCATCTAGAAATATAAAAAAATTACTATATTATGGGAATTTATGGCACCATGTGTTATGCTTGCTGCTGTCGTCACAGTAATGTGGCTGAATAACCTCTCAGAACGTCAAAGGAGTTATCCCATGATTATCATATAGTACATGACAATCTCTTTCTAAGGCCTCTTGCACACAAACGTTTGCGCCCCGTGGCCGCACTGCGGGCCGCAATGTACGAACACCCACCGTGGGGCAGCCGCAGGGGATAGCGGACCCATTCACTTTAATGGGTCCGCGATCCGGCCGTTCCGCAAAAAGATAGAACATGTTCTATCTTTTTGCGGAACGGAAGTACGGGACAAAACCCCACAGAAGCACTCCATAGTGCTTCCGTAGGGTTCCGTTCTGTGCTTCCGTTCTGTACCATTCCGCTTCTCCGGATTTGCGGACCCATTGAAGTGAATGGGTCCGCCTCCGTGACGCGGAATGCACATGGAACGGTGCCCGTGTATTGCGGATCCCTAAATGCGGTCCGCAAAAATGGTCACGGAGCGCAGACGTTCGTGTGAAAGAGGCCTAAGAAAGCTAGAACCAGCCCCGTACCTCACATGGATCCAGAGATCTCCCCATTCATTGCTCCAATTTCTCTGGTAGATTTATTTCAAGCTGGCAGCTTAGGAATTGTGTTATGTCTCAGGGAAGGATGTCCTTTCTCCAAGGTTGTGTCTTTTCTCAGGGGGTGTCCTTTCTGCTGTAGCTTTCTCCCTGTAACTGTCACAGCTTATGCAAGATATAGCTGGTAGAAGTTGAAGAATGGAACTTAGCATGTGCAACCACCTCTGCAGGTGGACAGAAAAATAAAGAAAAGAACAGCAGATGGCAGGCACTATGCAGATACATTTTATTGAATGAGTCAGAGGCTGTTATATTTTTTTTAACTACATGCAATTACAAAATAAGTATTCAGATTTAGGTGCTGCTTTGAAAAATGTAGAATATGTTTCATGGGATAACGCCTTTAATCTGCAAGACGTCTTACTAGAAATCAGAACACCCCACTGAAGCACCTGTGTATTGAAAAATAAAAAACACTGTATTATGCCTAAGTACCCACCAGGTGTAACAGGATTCCTATGTAAAATCTGGAACAGGATCCCCAACTATTAGGCCTCATGCACACGACAGTATTTTTTCACGGTCCGCAAAAAGGGGTTCCGTGATCCGTATCCGTTTTTTCTTCTGTGTGTCTTCCTTGATTTTTGGAGGCTCACCAGACCAGAAAAGTGAAAAAACAAATCTGTCAAGTTTGCCTTGAAAATTATAGGAAAAAAACGGACACAGATCACGGACGCGGATGACAATCTTGTGTGCCTCTGTGTTTTTTCACAGACCCATTGACTTGAATAGATCCGCGAACCGTTGTCCGTCAAAAAAATAGGACAGGTCATATTTTTTTGACGGACAGGAAACACGGATGACAAACGGTGCATTTCCCGAGTTTTCAACTGACCCATTGAAAGTCAATGGGTCCGCAGAAAATCACGGAAAATGGAACAACGAATACGGATGCACACAACGGTCGTGTGCATGAGGCCTAACACATCATTCATAGTTCTGTTGTGGTATGGGACCTTTTGAGCCCTCTCAGGCTCCAGGGCCCAGGTGCCACTAAGACCTTTGAGTCCTCTATAGCAACCGGTGTGGCTAGAACACACGCCACTTGGAAGACACGCCATCGCTGCTGCCAGTCAATGTGTGTGCCAGAAGTTAATGGCCAAAGGATATTTTCATCTTGCCTCCTTGCATTGCATCAGCCATAACTTTTTATTTTTAATGCTATGGGGGTCATTAAATATCCATAAATACGCCTGCAGATTGTGGCAGGATGGTTAGAATATATCCTTATGGAGAGCACCTTCATTGGCGTGAGGAGTCTTATAGGCCATACATGCTCCTTATTTTAACCCCCTCTTCATGGTCCTTCAAGGGGGTTGTACAAAATTAGAAACAGCACCACACCCGTCCATGGAGTTGTATCTGGTTTGACACTGATGTGAATGGGGTTAAGCTGCAATACCATACAAAGGTGTGGCACTGCTTTTGGAAGAAAAAAGTCATGTTTTCTAAACAACATTGTTTGGCCATGCATTTTTGTGTCATATTTTGTTCTCTCCCCCCTTACGCTGTTTCTTCATTGTTTAGTGAGAAAAGCAGAATAGGCATAGCACTGCAGTTGTCTTTGACAACATGGGATCTTACGCCACGTTCCAAGGGGAAATTCTTTTTTACTCAAGCAGAAAGCAAAGCAGTGCCCCCTGCCTGAGGTCTGTGCTATCAGTCATGATGCCAACCATTGAAAACTCTGGTCTTACCTTCTAAATAACTCCTGGTTATATCTTCAAGATAAAACAAACAAAAAAATCATTCTAGCAGCACCAAAATATGCACCTACACAGTTTAAAGCAAGCTAATGGGTAGGGAAGAAAAAGGTTTGCAATAGTCTTTTTCCCCCCAAGTTTTTGGGAGATCAAGCCATCGAGTCCTATGGCACAAAAATGATACGTTCACACTTTGCATCTTGGTGCAGTTTTTGCATGATTTACTGCAAAATTTGGCATGCATTGGAGCATTTTTATGCAGGTCATGAGAAAAAGTGTGGGGATACAGCATGCTCTTAGAAGGCTATCGGTGCAGTATTAGAGATCCATAATACAATAGTGAGCATGAAATTTTATACCTTTCACTGAAACAGCAAAGTGTAGTTAGAACTTTAGACTTCATTCATATTGCCATTGCTATTTCCATTATTCTGCTCTATAGGAGCAGAATAATGGAAAATATGGAAGGACTGGATTTGTTGCATAAATGTCACTCAGTGGACCACATTGACTAAAACTGGGACCATCAAGTTTCCAATCTGGGGCCCAGCATTTTACCAGACAAAATAGTGCAGCATGCTGTGCTATTTGTTCAGCATTTTTAACAGAATCTGCTATACTAAGAAGCCTTAGTTGAGTAACCCCAAAATTAGATGGAAATAAGATTTTACAAAGATGAATAGATAGAATGATAGATACATAGATAGACATAAAAATAGATAGATAGAGATAGATGATAGATAGACCTAGAGATGAGCCACTTAGGGAGCCTTACATATGCCATAGAGATACTGAAAAAAAGGGCGTGCAAAACATTCTTTGCCATCAGAAGGCATCTGTACCATCTCAAACCACCAGTGACCTTCTAGCTTAAAATTTTTGAAAGCATCATCACCCCCAATCCTCCTGTATGGCAGTGAAGTTAGGGTTTGGATATATCCCCAGACTGGTCAAGGTGGGATTTTAGCCCAACAGAAATATTTCACCTAGAATTCTGCAAGCACCTTATCGAAGTCCATCGGATCACCCCCAACAATGCCTGCTAAGCAGAGCTGAGCAGATTCCCACTATACCTTACTGTCCAGAAGAGGGTGCTATCATTCAGGGCCATTCTACATAGTAGCAGTCTAAGCTACCACCATCACAAAGCCTTGCTGCACCAACAAGCCCAAGGACAATGAAGCACCCTGGAGCATTCATCCAAACCCAGCCTGACAAAAACACCAGCCAGCACAGCCTGACAAAATGTCAAATCCAGAAGATGCTTCACAAAGGCAGAGATGAATATATCAGCATCTGGAAGAGAGACATAAAAAATCACGAAAACTAACAATATTCCAGGGTCTATATAGGGAGTACAAACTAGCCCCATATCTAGAAAAACTACCCAATCCCAGAGACTGACAGATCCTGAGCCAGTACAGATTGAGCACCCAAAGCATGGTCATCAAATCTGGGTGCTACTGACAGAACTACAAGCCCAGGGAGAGCAGACTGTGCCAGTAGTGTGACTAGGAGGCCATGGAGGATGAGGCTCACTTCCTGCTACAGTGTTCAAAATACGTAGCAGTGAGGGACACCGACATCTGGAGACAGATAGAAAACACCAGAATGCATAATGGCGTGAAATGGGGGGACCACTGACCATGGCTCCCCTTTCGTGCTGCACCCACTCTTAAATGTAGAATGAGGATGACACTCATGTCCACTTGATGCCTTGAAAACACACCAGGTTCACCTTTCCGTGTGGATGGTGCCGCAACTTTGCATCTGGCGTCTGGACAATCATATGCCCAGCCGCCTGGTGACATAAGTGCGATGGGACAGGCCCATGTATTGGGGTTGTCTGCTCGCGATGCATGCACCACCTGTTGGAATGATACTTACTTTACTTAATATGTGAGCTTTAGACTTTAAGCTGCTATTACAACCCCACCACTGACATACCTAGACTGTCATTTGCTGCGGTTTAATTTTTGTGATCACATGATAACGTCACGTTAGTTGTTTCCATGGAGATCATCAAGTGCTATGCGCTTCCCTGATCACTAGCGCGGCGAGGGATCACATGACCCTACCTTCCCCTGTATGGTGTCAGCACGTCCTCCGTTATCACGATCCCTGTTAAGACAGGACGTGCTGAACGGGCGCGCGTTGTCTGTATCCCGCGCCTTTGCAGTAAGCTGGTAGGGACGCCACCACTCTATGTACCCACTGGAACCACCAATGGTGAGCTGATGCAATGTATTACATGATCTAAGTTACACAGCTGTGACTGTGTTAAATGATGAGATATCAATTATGTTTTTAACCCACAATGCACTGGTCACTTTATTCTTAAGCAATATATGTGGGATCGCATGATATATGAACTTCAAATCATGATGATGATCACTGAATTTATATATGTTGTCACTTTTATGTTTAAGAACCATGTTTTACATGAATTATGGAGTTATTTTGGCAATTGCTTAGTTATTTAACAATCATGTCACAAATTACTAGTAAAGAGGGGTATTTATAGATGCTCTTGTCACTACATTGCTTGACAAAGGCCTCATTGTGCTGGGCTGAAACATTGCCTTTGGAATAAACGGGTCTTCACCCTTTCGCCACACAATTGGAGTGCTGCTTCACTTTTTGTTTATTGAATTCATCAGTGGAAATAATACCTATCTCCCCTGAGGATTTGCACCCAGCTCCACATTGTCTAACTGTTTCTAGCTGTTTTCTTTGTAATTAGATAGATAGATCATTTGCATGTTTTAAAAAACATTTAATTTCTTATCTTTTAATAATTTTATTTGGTTTGCTTCATGATAAAATATTTGACCTTAGCTCCATTTCATATTTAGTGAATGTAAAATAAATTTTGCAAAGAACAAGACACAAATGACAAAGATTTTCATCACTTTAACTTTTTCCTGAAGAAGCAAAAAATCCAAAATGATTTACCACAGGATTTCAGCTGCAAAGTATTAAGCACATACTGAATTCATCCGCGATCTACTGCAATTATCAAGACTCGGAGTATTATTTTTATCTTTATCTCCTACATAATGATATGATTGGCAACATACTCTCTCGCCACTGGCTGGGCTGGTTGCATTTGTACTGCAAAAGGACTGGAAACAAGAAAATTAGCAACATCTCATCTGGCCCGTTGCCAAATATCTACAGGGCATTAGCAACAAACTGGTGAAGCTCATTAAAGCGGAGAGAGAGAGAAAGGAACCTATAACCATTAAAACTCCATTAAGCAGCATGTCATCTTGTGGAACTAAATAGCCCACAGTAATCAAAAGCATATGAACCCCAGCTGGGTTACCTAGTGAATTGCTTCGATTTAGGGGAGAATCTATCAGGAATGAATGTTCTTGGGTTGGTGGAGTTTTTTTCTTCTCCAGTATATGGTTCCTTCTTCCATTATAATTAAAGTGATTGATGCTGCATGTAGACAAAGGTGAGGAGTGACCAAAATAGCCGGCACATCTGCTCATTCCAAACAGCAAATAAAATGCAACTATAGCAGATAGGCACGTAAGGTTATCTCGCCACAATCAATTAGGCATGGCAGACACAATACTTTCTCATCAACTTGTGCAGAGGATATCCATCATTTTTTTTCTAGCAAGCAGATTACCTATTGTGTGAATCCTTAGCAAACCGTTTACAGCTTCATTCAGGGAATCCTCCTCTTCTGCTCTTAAATATTCATTTACTTCAGCTGTAAATTATGCATGCGCTGTAGGAGGACATTGATTCTACTATGCGGAGCAAATATTGAATGTAGCTCATAAAATAAAGATAATGGTTTATGTGTTACTTTAGGCAGGAAAGGTGCAAACATCTACAAGAAAGGAATTGTTACAGTTGTAGAATCAGGCAGAACTTTTATTTATTTATTTATTTTTAGCACTAGTTTAACTTTTTTGTAATTTAGTAGTAAATCGAAAAAACAAAACATAATTAGAATGGCCTTCTAAAGTTCTGCTGCCGGTCCTATAGCCTTGGTATGTAATATACTGTACATGGTACAATGGAAGAAAACTCCAGTAATATGCGATGCAATAAGAGTAGTATTTAATTTTGAAAGTGCAGACATTACAAGTGACGTTTCGGCCACAAAAACAGGCCTTCATCAGACTTAAGCCGCTTTTGTATCTGCCTGGGCGGTGGTGGTCTTGGGATAATGCACAAAACCGGAGCGGTTGTTTTTCTTATAGCAGCAAACACTTTTGCGCATTATCCTAAGACCACTACCGCCCAGGCAGATACAAAAGCGGCTTAAGTCTGATGAAGGCCTGTTTATGTGGCCGAAACATCACGTGTAATTGCCGCACTTTCAAAATTAAATACTACTCTTATAGCATCGCATATTACTGGAGTTTTCTTCCATTGATTCGATGGGGTGGGAACCTGACATCCAGTAGCGACAAACTAAGCAGGGTTCCACGACGTTATATTGACAATACTGTACATGGTAGGGATACACCAATCATCCATAACATTAGGTCTCCCTGGAACCACCAATACAGCTCTGACATATGGAGGCACAAATTTTGCAAGACATCTAAAGGTGTCCAGAGTTAAAGCGGTTTTCCAGGCCTTTAATATTGATGATCTGTGCTCAGGATAGGTCATCAAAGTCAGATCGGCAGGGGTCCGACACCTGTATGAAGAGAAGATGCGTGCCATGTGTGCGTACCGTCTCCTGTCTCTCTTCCTGCTACTTGCCTACATAGCAGCAGCAAGCAGGAAGGGAGACAGGAGATGGCACACACTCATATAGCGTGCCTTCTCTTCATACAGCTGACCGGCAGGGGTTCCGGGTATCGGACCCTGCCAATCATATATTGATTACTTATCCTGAGGATAGGTCATCAACATTAAAATCCTGGAAAACTCCTTTAATCTTTTCAGCAATTCTTAGGGATCAGACTAGCTCACAATGTGCATCAATAAGCCATGAGAGTTTATGACCTTGTTGCTGGTTACTGGTTGTTATTATTTGAACCGTTTTTGATAGGTAATAATGTTCTAGCGGTGGCTCGTGCCCAACACCACTCTGTTCCCTCTGGTGCGCATGGCCGCGGTTAGGTTCACCTGCTCACTTGCTCCGTTCTTCCCGCCTTCTGCCTCTTCTCGCAGGCTGTGGCCTTCTTCTTGCCAGCAGTGCCTCTTGTTGCCTGTAGCACCAGCTCTAATAGGGCCAGTGAGCACACTCTTATGTTCCACAGCCAATAGCTAGTCACCCAGGGAGACTTAAAGCAACTTCCCCTGTGGGAGGGTGCCTCAGCAATACATTCTGAGCAATATATATGTGTCCTGCAAAGGTGTGCTGTTGTACATTTGTCTGTCCATGTACTGACCTGCCAGTTTCCCAAACTTGAACCATCGCTGCCTGATCTGACATCTGCATAATCTCCATTTTTACCTGGAGCTGCCTGCCCTGACCTTCGACTGTTTATCAAATCCATGAACTCTGCCTGCCCTGACTTAAGTCTGTTCCTGACTATAGTTTTGCCTGATCCCTCAGTCCTTCGCAATGGTGTATCTTGTGCCTTGTGGGTCAACCGTAACTTGAACAAAGACTACTCCAAGAGGTAGCAGCCTGGTGGTTCCCCTACAGCAAAGTCAAGATCCCTGTATAGGTGTTACAGGGTAAAAACCAAAAGGACCATTTAGATAACGCCCTTATTTGTAGTCCCAAGACAAATCTGTTCAAGTAGTAAAATGGTTCCACAACCACTGCATACCTCTTCTCAAAGTATCTCAGATCCTTATGTTTGCCTATTTTCCATCAACTTTAAAAAACTAACCGATCTGCACTGCCTAATATTTCCCATCTTGTGCCAAGTACAGTTCCATTATCAATATAATTTCCTTCACCTGCAGTGGTTTTAAAATTCTGTCTAATTACTGTATATATTGAGCTTAAAAACAGTGAACATTTTTTTTTTCAAGTTGCATTTATATTCTAGTAATAAACTAATACTAATGCAGTCGATACCTGTCTACCCAAGAAGGACTTTTATGAAATGTAATCCTCTACTGGACTGTTCTTCATTTCCCTTTTTTGGCTAGCCAAACGAATACTCTGCTTGGAAGGATCCAATTTGTGACTATCTTATTTGGAAGGATCCGCCCTCAAGCTCTCGTTACATGACACAGCATGTGATACACCACAGGTCCTACAATTGTTGAGGACACAAACACATTTTCTTACCTGCTCCGCTTGTTGGGCAAGGAAACAAATACGAAAATCGTCTGGAGAGGTAATTTTGGTATCGGCAGTCCAGGCCTAGTGGGATGCCACGGAGAGCCGGACTCTATGCCGTACCACGTTTTGTTATATAACTAACATTTATGCCAGTATATTAACACATGCTGTGGCTGAGGTTTTACAAGCTGGGCAAATCATATCTTTTCTGAAGAAACTTATAACTCTGCCTTAAAAGGGATATATCCTTTAAGGGGGCCATATGTGTCATTTCCAAGGACTATATTTATGACATTGTTAAGTATACAAAATATAATTCTACCTTTAACGAGACACCATACCTGCTATCCAATATATACCTGAATGTGCCTGCAGTAACATTATATACATTTCAAGTGTTTTGAATTTGCAGAGATTACCTCCAGTTTCTTGTTTGAATGACCGTTTTCTAGTTTTAAATTGTTTTATGTGTTTTCGAATTTTTTTAAATAAATGAATACTTTACTGTAACCTGATATCTGGATGTGAGTGCTCGGTCCATATTATTAGCTATTTTGATCTATTTGTACTGGCCTGCAGTAAAATTGATATCCAATGACTGTCTAATATACCTCCGGCCATAGAATCACTTGATCTTTTATGTACGGTGGAATGCATAATTTTTGGGGCCTGTAATCTAACTGGCCAACAGAAAAATTGTTATACGGTGAACACCTATTTAACCTCCAGCCACATTATCATTTGTGCTTTTCTTTAGGGTGAATAAATAATTTTTGGGGCCTGTAGTCCACTGACCTGCTGTAAAATTGCTATCCATTGACCGTCTAATATACCTCCAGCCCCATAATCACTTGATCATTTATGTATGGTTAATACATAATTTTTGGGGCCTGTAATCTAACTGGCCAACAGTAAAATTGCTATACGGTGACCGCCTTATGTACCTTCATCCACATTATCAATTGTTCTTTTCTGTTCGGTGAATGCCTAATGTTTGGAGCCTGTACTACACTGGCCTGCAGTAAAATTGATATTGAATGACCTTGAAATATACCTCCAGCCACATAATTACCTGTTCTTTTCTGTCTGGTGAATGCCTAATGTTTGGGACCTCGGAAGAATTCAACACCTGTGACGACCACGTGTTATTAAATTTCAACTATTATCATTCGTTTTTTTTTTTCAAGAGGGGGGATTTCGTTAGCCATGTTTTCAATCCAATTTTATATTTTTTGTTCTTTTAAACATAGGTATTTCACATCTATTTTTACTGGCCTGCAGTAAAATTGATATCCAACAACCGTCTAATATACCTCCAGCCACATAATCACTTGTTCTTTTCTGTCTGGTGAATGCCTAATGTTTGGGGCCTGTACTCCACTGGCCTGCAGTAAAATTGATATCCATTGACCGTCTAATATACCTCCAGCCAGATAATCACTTGATCATTTATATACGTTGAATGCATAATTTTTGGGGCCTGTAATCTAACTGGCCAACAGTAAAATTGATATCCAATGACCATTTAATATACTTCCAGCCACATAATTACTTGTTCTTTTCTGTCCTGTGAATTCCTAATGTTTGGGGACTGTACTCCAGTGGCCTACAATAAAATTTTTATCTATTGACCGAATAATGTACCTTGAGCCACATAATCACGATTTCTTTTATGTCAGGTGAATTCCTAATTTTTAAGGACCGTACTCCCGTGGCCTAAAATAAAAAATTTCTAGCCTCTAGCAGGGCATATCTCTGAGAATTTCCCTTAAAGACGCATAAAAATGGCCCCTGATTAAAATACATATTTTTAGGGGAAATTTTTGCCATTGATTCCCATCTGGTATGTCACTGTTCATGTTGTGAGACGATTTGGCCCCTGATTAAAATACATATTTTTTGGGGGGGAATTTTTGCCATTGATCCCCCTCTGTTGCTGTCCATGTTGTGGGACGATTTGGGCACTTCTTGTAATTATTTGGCGACTGCAAATATGACCCGAAGGTTTTTCAGGTTTGCCTGCCATTAAAGTCAATGGGGCCCGGCACGAACTTGCGGTTCATTATTGACCATACACCATAGACATGGTATGAATCTAACCTTAAAGGCTATAAACACCTTTGGTGCAATATTTTTATGATTGCATTATACTCATTTTGAGCAAAACATTTTTTTTCAATTGGTCAAAAGTGTATGTAATGCCCTGGAGCGGAGGTACTTTGAAGTCTGGACATTTGTGGACATTTCCCCTGTTTCCCATATGCAAATTGAAAACTTTTCACTTTATTTCTCTGGAAATGGTTACCTTGCACTGTTTAATACTGTTTAACTTCTTATATGTATGTTGTGATATATATCCTGTTCATTTACACTGTATTTGCAAGGCTCTGTGGAAAGTGTTAATGAATACTGAGAGACTTTTGGGACTTTGAATAAGAAGCTGATAATTTTCTACAGATGCCATAGGGTTTAAAGAAGAGGATGTTTGGGAGGGAAAAAGCCAGACTTGTTTACCACCAAAACCAGACAGACTGACATTTTTAATGTCTGGTTTAGCTACAGTATGTTGTTATGTCTGGAAACTTGTATTTGTCTGGAAAAACTGCTGTGTCATTGCCATTGAGTATCATTGAAGCTCTAATACAAGTCTATGCCAGACGGGAGTGGTAACTTTGTAATTGTTTGTGCTGATTTTCTCCACTCCACCCCTCCCACTAGAAGGTTCCAGTCTAGCTAGAAATGGTATATAAAGAGAGCAGTCAGAGCCCTTAGTTAGGTACCAGGGCTTGGAGGGAAGACTCATGCCAGTCTGCATGAGTGACCAGCCCTTTGACCAAGGAGCCACCTGGACTACTGAGCTACAGACAGTGGGCCCTTAACCAGGTTACCAGCCTTCTGAGAGAGAGAGAGAGAGAGAGAGGGACAGCTAGCTTAGGCCTTTCCTCAGCATCAAACGCTTATTCTGCCAGGGAAGAGACTGGAGAAGCCAGCCCTATGCCTCATCTGTATTGTTTTGCATCTGAATTCCTCCAGTAAAGAATCACACTGGTAACCTGCAGACCCTGACTCTCTGGACTTATTTCCCATTTGGGTGCACCACGCCTTACCATCCCTTCCAGAGAGCAGCAACACGTGGTAACACCTCGATGGTGTACGGAGGATTCAGTGTAGTGTTGATGCCGCCCCAAACCCAACCACTGCATGTTCATAGTCTTAAAATGGGTAATCTCATCAGAGACAATCTCAATTTCTAAATGCTTCCGTAAGCCAATCAGTCCATGTTCTTCTCCATGTCACCAGTGAAAAACTTCCTATTTTGTGGAAGGAAGCTGTGCCAGCCAAGCATTTTCTATATAGGGGTCATTGCTATTGAAATGAAGTGTTATATGGCAGTCATTTTGGTGAATGATCATTAACGCAATGCAAGGACGGCTAAAGGTCACCAGAATGGGAGACTCTTTTTAAGAAGGGGTCTCGAGTGGGGTATTAGAACATATGGAAATGGGTTGTCTTCATGAGACAACCCTTTTAAAAGAAACAGTTCAATGACAACTTCAACTTCGGGAAATTGGTAAACAACAAAGCAGCAGGATATAAAGTCATCTAACCAATAACAGGAGGACATGAAAGAAAAATGAAGCCTTGACTAAAACAATCTCAATTATTTAATGACATGCTCGGTAGAACTAATGGTGATATTAAGAGAACACATGAGAAAGTAGATTTTTATTATCAGCTAATGACCAGTTTGTTAGCTAACAGGTTGTAAACACTCAAAGAAGCTGATCGTTAAATGTGGTTACTACATACCTCCATGGGGATTTACTACAATTTTAATGATTTCATCAGGAGGCCGGGGAGGGGCAAAATTCTTAATTTAAATGGCTGGAGTGCACGGCCACATTGTCAAATTAAACTGAAAATAACATGTTCCCTTGTCAAGAATGTACATTTTTTATCTTTGCAATCACCCACGAATATAAGAAAATCCCCGCTTCTAATGGATAACTGCTCAATAAGTGGCACTTAATCTACATTACTTTGTGCTAAAATTATTCTAAGGGTCCTCCTAAGCAATGTTGCTTTGAAGCAAATTGCAATACTCATTTCAGAACAATCGTTTAATAAAATTTACATGACACTTTCACAGATCTTCATTATATAAAGTGATCTCTGAGACAGAGGAGAACATTGAGTACTTAACCAACCTGCACTTGAGTTAGTCGCACTGTGTTGTTTGCCTTTATAATAGAAATCCAGCTGTCCAAGTACTTCTTTCCTGTTGGAGAAAAATAATTGACGCTGTAGTTACTTTTTCATATTAATTTCTATTAAAAGTAATTTTGTTGCAAATATAAACATAACAATTAAACTTTTTGAAATTAGACATGTTCTTTTTTGTGTACAACCCAAGCATTTCACTAGGTCCATTAATACTGTCTGTACTGACAAGTCAACAGGCTTACTGAAGGGCTTACAATTATTTACCCTAGAAAACATTGCCAGACTAAGGCTAGTTTCACACTTGTTTCTGGCTGTTCCGGCAGGCTGTCTTGAATGTCGGGAATCGGCTGGACAAAAAGCACTGCATACAGCCGTTTTTGTCCAGCCGATTTACGGCATATATGCCAGGTAGCAGCCAGATCTCTGGGATCCAGCAAGCAGGTGGCATTATCTGGTAAGGAGACTGGCAGCAGACTGTGAAAATAGTCTAAGCTTGAAATGTTTGTTAGCATTTTGTTTCATAGGTTTCCAATGTTGAGTTCACACAATTATAGTCAGTAAAATCTACTTAATGTGCTCACAAAAAATGGATCTCTCTCACAAAATCTGTCAATGGGAATTTACTAAAGAAAACTGTCCCCCAGTAGAAACTAAAACTTCAGGAGTTACTCACGGTAACCAACTGTCATGAAAACAATCAACACTGAAATCTGATTGTTTGCCATTGAGAAAACCGTCAGATCTTTCAAAAAGGCAACTGCTAGAAGCATTTTCAGGTTGCAGAGTTCAAAAAATTCCATCATACAAATCATTAAACAGTATGACAGCATCCACAAGTTAAAAAAGAGAAAACAATATATTAATGTGTCTGAAATATGTGATGTTTCAACCCATGCAGGGAAATATTCCTGAACAGGTCAAAAAGTCTAATTTTTCTGGTTGGAACATGGGAAGAAATTGTTCTCTCTGTTTGTACATGTGGATGCTGTCATGGGTTCTTATGTAACACCATTAGACCTCGTCAGCATTAGTTTCATTTTCTACTGATCAGTATCCTACAAGAGTGTCCATCAAGTTATCTGTGGTGGTGTTACAGAAATGCTCCTCCAAGACATTGGGCCCAGAGAGACATAACAGCACACTGAGTGATGCAGTTGCTAAGCCAACAGCACAATGGCCAGTGAGTATTGTGTATGGGCCCTTGTAACAACACTCACCTTTCCAGTACTCAGATACTCCCAAGACTAAGAGTAGGGCCAAATTGTATCATCAATTGCATTATTGCTAGAAATATATTATGATGCACCTATTAACAGGGGAGGACTGGCTATAGACCATACTGGGAAATTTCCCGGTAGGCCGATGCCAAGGGGGCAGGGCACTCAAGCTCTCTTCAGGCTGCTGGGTATGTAACAATCTGATGCTCTTACCATTAATAGGAGCATCAAGTAGTTATGTACGCAGCTGGGTACCACAGATACAGTTGAATACTGCATTGGGCACAGAAACTCCCTGCTCTGCCGTTCGCCCCGTCTGCTGCCTGCATTGCATATGGTATGGCTCAGCCCCCTACTTGTGTTGCTCCCACCTTCTGTCATTTTGGATGGGCCACTTTTGGGGGTTTTTCCAGAGCCACTTTAACCACCCTGATAGGCAACGAATATACAGAAAAATACTCATCAAACACATTTGACCACAGCATCTGAAAGAGAAAATGTATGCGATCAGCCTTATGGCTGATCGCATACATGTTCCGCGTGTCTCTGCTATTTAAAATAGCAGTAACCCGGCGGCTATGGCACCCTCTGTGGGCGCCATGTTTGGGGACCGGACTTCCGCCGAGCATGTACGGCGGTGGTCCTTAAAGGGTTAAGTTATGCATGCAAGCCTATTCAGTTATAATATTAATGCATTATATTGGAGATATTCCAATGGACATGTCCAGACCTGTTCGGACGCACTCAGGCTGATGTAGCCGTAAGTGTATAAGGCAAGCTGGACAGATTTTGATAAAGTGATCTGTTATAGTGCTATCAGTTTTGAAACTTAAAGAGGACCTTTCACCGATTTTTACACTGTGAACTAAGTATACAGACATGTAGAGCGGCGCCCGGGGATCTCACTGCACTTACTATTATCCCTGGGCGCAGCTCCGTTCTCCTGCTATTCCCTCCGGTATCTCCACTCACTAAGTTATAGTAGGCGGAGATTTCAGTCCCAAAGTTATGGTAGGCGGAGTCTGCCCTTGTTCTGCTCTAACGCTGGCCAATCGCAGCGCAGAGCTCACAGCCTGGGAGGTTATTTTCTCCCAGGCTGTGAGCTCTGCAATGCGATTGGCCAGCGCTACAGAAGAACAAGGGCTGACTCTGCCTACTATAACTTAGTGAGCGGAGATACCGGAGGGAATAGCAGGAGAACGGAGCGGCGCCCGGGGATAATAGTAAGTGCAGTGAGATCCCCGGGCGCTGCTCTACATGTCTGTATACTTAGTTCACAATGTAAAAATCGGTGAAAGGTCCTCTTTAAGATGGATAAATGCAAATGTAAAAACACAAAATGCAATCGCACACTGCAACCAGCACTCTGCCCTGCCTTTATGCTGGATGTTGAATAAGGCATTGGTGTACATTTTGGCCAAAGCGTAATAAGCCACTCACCACGTCAAGGTCGCCTTCATGAGTGGTCCCTAACACTAGTTCCTACCTTTTATGGGCCATGACAGCCACATAAAGTCCAGGGAGCGCAGGTACAGCATGCATAAATGCAAATGTGTTAACGATCCAGACAATTTCTGCTACATATGTGGCAAATACACTACTTATGATCAGCGCAAGAATCTGACAAAGCGAGTGCATCTTGCAGCTTGGGATGCATTTGTGCTAGTAGTGCAGAACTTCCTTGGGAACAGACGAACAGTGACGAACATTGAGAGCGGTTCCATAAAGATATTTCTACAATGGAGAAGGCCGCTGAAATCCCAACATAATGGGGGCCTACTGCTGGCTTTTGCAACAAGAAAATATGACCGTTCACAAACTCAAAAGTAGATGCCTGAACGACTTCTAACAGTCCTGGGCCTTGCTCAAGTAAGACTTTTAAACTGAAAAACTTTACATTTTCATACACTGTTTACTACGCAAACTTTTATGTAGATCAGGTAATTGTTGGAGTAAAACTCGTTCTGTTCAAATTTATTCAATGATTTCGTGACGTGTTACAACAATTCTGAATTATACCAAAAGACCGAGAGCGCACATGTATAATCATGACATATTTTATTAAATGACATCATAAAAGAGAACATATATATAAATAATTAATTAAAGTATGAATAAATAAATAGCAGCAATGCAGTAAACGCTGCGAATAAGCAGCTCCCCAGTAGGTACACGAGGTAGAAAAATCCCTCCTCAGAAATAATGGCTTAACAGCACATTGCATGAAAAGACAAAAACGGACTCCTTAAAGACCAAAGGAGGAAGTCCATGCCAAATAATACAGGTAAAAAACACAAGGGTTACCTAAGCCAAGGAAGGGGTGAAGGCATAAATAACATCAGAAGCAAAGATGCATATGATACAACCCATATATGGCCAAATAACAACAAGTGCCAAATCAATACCTGATAAATGAAGTAGGGTGAACACCTGAACCTCTAGGGAGCGCACCCTGACGCGCATTTTGCTCTGCTTTTTCAAGGAGCGTGTCTAACCTGCCTTCCTGTATCTTCTTAAATACCCCTGTGATTGGCGCTTCTAGCCACTCACGTCCCACCATATTTGGATGCACAGGCGCCTTCACCTCAGCCCATCCCATCTTACCAAGATGGGAGATGAAATCTCGTGTGAGTCACATCCGCTCACGTGACCGCACTGATCACATGATCGGAGTGAACGGTTAATCACATGATCCGAATGGGTTGCTGCTATTACTTTAATGGCTATAATATAGGAAGGTGGCCATAGCAACCGGTGATGTCAAAATGACAGCACTAGACGGCCCTCTTCCTAAAGCAGCACTAAACAGACACTAAATATTGCGCTGCTAACTCAAGTACGATAATAAATCTATATGCGAAAATATGCAGGGGAAGACCCCCGGCCATCCACACAATAACAGCGGGGCATGTCGGCAACTGTATAACTAAAAATCATGGACCCCATCTCCCAGGTTGACCCAAGGCAAGGGGGAGACTACATTAGACCAAATAACAATTCTGACTTCGGATTTGTAATCCGCACACGCGATTTAGTATAGGACAAATGGTTTTTGCCCAATTTTTAGTTGCGTGGGGTTATTAGCTGCTTACAAATGATACATAAAACAGTCTCTGTGTTAGATATACTATTGTCAATGCCTTTCAGGGTAGTGATGGGAAAAATAGATATTTGCTTACTGTGTAATATACCGTAGTGACTGGAACAAAGATACGTATACGTACAAAGCAAACTGGGAAAGTAAAAGAGTCAGTTCTCTGCAGTATCTCCTAGTGCCAATTTTATTTGATTCAGAGGTCATCATAGTTTACCATTAAAAGTTTATCTCAGTCACACGCAAAGTTTTGAGTAAGCTAAAAAAAATATTAGTGAAAAGGTATGTCTATAAAACTTTACAGAGTTTATTTTCAGACTTCAAAAGACTCCTAGAGCTGTTAACCATCCGCACACAAATAAAGGATAAAAGCACAGCGCGCACAAACTTAGATTGTAGTTTAAGTTCATTAACCTAGCTGGTCCACCTTTATTCTATATGGAGTAATCATGTGCATTACAGGTTGTCCAGTTCAACTTAACTATAAAGGTGAGCATGCAGAAAAACTTTTGGTAATGCACAGATGGAGGGGACACTTGTAATAAAGCCGGATGTACAAGACTGCAGAACTGGACGTAGCTTATAGCAGTCACCTGTCCCACATCCTAACTGTGGCTCATGGTACATAGATACCCCCAGGACTTGCAGTAGGGCTGAATTGTGCAAAAACCAAAGAGTCACAAAAAGCATATAAAATAATTCATGTATCAATACCGGCACTAAACAAGACACTTAAAGGGGTTGTGCAGGTCATGTATATTGATGATCTAGCGTCAGGATAGGTCATCAATATCTGATCGGCGGAGGTCCGACACCCAGCACCTCTGCCGATCAGCTGTTTGAATAGCAGGCGATATTTCATCCGAGTGCTGCTTCATCTTCTTTACACTGCCTATCTGCTTGGAAGTTTTGGTGGTGCAGTATAATGACAAGTACTCGCTCCATTCATTTGAATGGAGTGAGTACTTGTCATTACACTATTTCACCACTTTAGAGGAGATGACGCGTAGTGTAAAGAACAGGAATCAGCGCTCACATGGAGCACCGCCACCTTTTCAAACAATTGATCGTCAGGGGTGACAGGTGTCGGGCCCCTGCCAATCAGATATTAATTACCTATCCTGACAACAGGTCATTAATATATATGGCCTGCACAGCCCCTTTAAACTTACCGGTGTATGACAGGAACCAAACGCTCAAGGTCATAGAAGGAGGAGAGGATCCATCAATTGAATGAATGGTAGATGTATGGCATACAAAAGAAAGAAAGATGGTCCAGCTTCACTGAAAAATACTTGAGGCTTTATTCAATCCCGTGCAGATAAAAACCAACATACAGCAATGCAGAAAATCGACCGGTTTCGGATCACTATAGATGCGGATCCTTAGTCATGATGTGCCAGGTCATGACTAAGGATCCGCATCTATAGTGATCCGAAACCGGTCGATTTTCTGCATTGCTGTATGTTGGTTTTTATCTGCACGGGATTGAATAAAGCCTCAAATATTTTTCAGTGAAGCTGGACCATCTTTCTTTCTTTTGGGATCCGCTGTGCGCCCAAGGTTCAGGGCGACGTCCGGGCTCCTGGCTTCCTGTGGATGAGCGCGGCATTTTCCAGTGTTGCTCCATAATATGTATGGCATACAGGTAGATAGCAGATGAAACACATTTAGCAGAAAATAAGCCATACAGAGCTGACCTTATCTGAATTCAGAACAGCGATAGCCAGAACCATGCAACAGCACTGCCACAAACCAACTACAAACAGGTGTGCCTATCATAGGTTGCTTTAAAAAAGGAGCACAACTGAGGAACTGTCTCTGTTAGCATTGCTTGTCCTAGGAATGATTCAAAAAAACTGTGATAAGGGGGAAAACCTTGTCAAATACAGCGCATTCAAAAAGTCTTCAGACCCGTTACCTTTTTTCAAATTTTGTTATGTTGTGGCCTTGTGCTAAAGTAAAATAAAAAAAATCTAGTTTTCCTCCCACCATTTTGCACTCAATGTCCCGTAATGGCAAAGTAAAAACAGAATTTTCGAGATCTTTGCTAATTTATTGAAAATGAAAAACTAAATTCTTGCATTGACACAAGTATTCATACCTTTTACTCAGGACTTAGTTGAAGCACTGTTGACAATGATTACAGCCTCCAGTCTTCTTGGGTATGATGCCACCAGCTTTGCATACCTGGGTTTGTGGATTTTTTTGCCATTCTTCTCCGTAGATCTTCAAAGGCTGTCAGGTTGGATGGGGACCGCGGGTGGACAGTCATTTTCAGGTCTCTCCAGAGACATTCGATATGGTTCAAGTCACGACTCAGGCAGGTCAATCAAGGACATTAACAGAGTGGTCGCTAAGCCACTCCTGTGTTGTCTTGGCTTTGTGCTTAGAGTTATTTTCTTGTTGGTAGATGAATTTTCTCCTCAATCTGAGGTCCAGAGCACTCTTTATCAGGTTTTCATTAAGAATATCTGCGTACTTTTCTCTATTCAGTTTTTCCTCATTTGTTAGTTTCCAAACATCACATGAACTACTTTGAAAGAACTGAAATAGAGTGCCAGAAAATGCAGATCTAGGGATAGGAGGAGAAGCAGTGGTAATTAGTGATGGATGAACATCGTCTGGGACGTTTCGCGAACACGCGTTCGCGATCAAATGTTCTCAAACCGCGTGTTCGCGGCGGGCCCCATTCACTTAAATGGCAGGCGAACCTGAAAAACCTTCAGATCATATTTGCAGCCATCAAATACTTACTAGAATTGCACAAATAGTCCCACAACATGGACAGTGACATACCAGAGGGGATCAATGGCAAAAATTCCCACAAAAAATATGTATTTTAATCAGGGGCAATATTCCCTTAAAGGGAAACTCTCAAAAATGTGCCCTGCTGGAGCCTAGAAAGTTTTTATTTTAGGCCACAGGAGTATGGGCCCCAAAAATGAGGCATTCACCTGACAGAAAAGAACAAGTGATTATGTGGCTGAAGGTACAGATGTAGCAGGGTTAGCACTCCAACTCTTAACTCGAATTTCTTAACTGATCGCCTTATCTTGAGACAAAAGCCATTGAAAAGCAATTGAAGGTGTTTGCTTAGATTAGATAACACAACTCAGAAATCTCAGAAAACAGGAGTGTTAACTCTGGTCAGTGGATAAAAATTTTACTGTAGGCCAGTGGAGTACAGGCCCCAAAAATTAGGCATTCACTGGACAGAAAAGAACAAGTGATTATGTGGCTGGAAGTATATTAGACGGTCAGTGCATAACAATTTTACTGTAGGCCAGTGGAGTACAGGCCCCAAATCGTATGCATTCACTGGACAGAAAAGAACAAGTGATTATGTGGCTGGAGGTATATTAGGCGGTCAGTGGATTACAACTTTACTGCAGGCCAGTGGAGTACAGGCCCCAAACATTAGGCATTTACCGGACAGAAAAGAACAAGTGATTATGTGGATGGAGGTACATTAGGCGTTCACTGAATAACAATTTTACTGTAGGCCAGTGGAGTACAGGCACCAAAAATTATGCATTCACCAGACAGAAAAGAACAAGTGATTATGTGGCTGGAGGTATATTAGACAGTCAGTGGATAACAATTTTACTGTAGGCCAGTACAGGCCCCAAAAATTAGACATTCACCTGACAAAAAAGAACTTGTGATGATGTGGCTGGAGGTTAAATAGGCGGTCACTGGCTAAAAATTTTACTGTAGGCCACTGGAGTAGTGGCCCCAAAAATTAGGCATTCACCGGACATAAAAGAACAAGTGATTATGTGGCTGAATGTATATTAGGCGGTCAGTGCATAACAATTTTACTGCAGGCCAGTGGAATAAAGGCCCCATATATTAGGCATTCACCGGCCAGAAAAGAACAAGTGATTATGTGGCTGGAGGTATATTAAGCGGTCAGTGGATAACAATTTTATTGTAGGCCAGTACAGGACCAAAAAATTTGGCATTCACCTGACAGAAAAGAACTTGTGATGATGTGCTGGAGGTACAATAGGCGGTCATTCACTCTACTCAAACTAGGACCCTTAAAATATACCTTTTATTATTTATCGTTAAAATATATGCCCCGTTTTGGTGGCTGATATTACACAAAAGTGCAGACCTAAAGCCGGCTACTTAATACTACACATACAGCAACCACCACGTTTGTGACTAATATACAGTGATACACAGAAAAATATTAAATAGATAGATAGAGGGGAAGGTCATACCATACTTAGGTGGGGCTGCTAGTATCCTTTTATGTAGGGAGTCTTTCCCTAATGTAGTCCTCCTCTAGCCGTTGCCCAGGGACCACCCCTGATGGTGGGGTTTCCCTGTCCTCATACCTTCCCTACTTTCCCTATATCACACTAACAGTGAAAGTGAACGGTGAAACAAATAAATTACATATAGCAATGATACTGCCACAACAAAGATAGATGCTGCCCAGAAGTCAGGTAACAATGAAATACCCCATAACACAATACCCCAACACGTTTTGCCCAATCAGGGGCTCCTCAGGGAGTCTAGGTTCAAATGATAAATTCAAATAATAGCACTAAATACAGTGTCTACTTGGATATAGTCACCATAAGGTACATTCTATTATTATAACTGTCGTCCTGAAAAATGCTGCGGACATCACAAATAATGAGACAGACCTTATATGCTAGGAACTGGAAACATCACTAGCTCCTATTAGATGACAGAGATGCTACCTGTAATCCAATTGGCGGTCACCGGCTAAATATTTTACTATAGGCCACTGGAGTAGAGGCCCCAAAAATTAGGCATTCACCTGACAAAAAAAATGCCTTTTATGCCGCTGTATATACATATGACAAGGACCATTATTTGTTCTGGGTGGTGGCGGATATGTGTGGACTGGCATGAGGAAATTCAACTACACGTGGTCGTCACAGGTGTGGAATTCCTTTGAGATCCATGCCTCATAAATTTTTAGAAATGTGAGGTAGTCCACACTGTCGTGAGCTTGGCGAGTGCGCTTATCGGTCACGATCCCCCCTGCTGCGCTGAACGTCCTTTCGGACAGGACACTCGACGAGGGGCAAGCCAAGAGTTCCATGGCAAATTGTGCCAGCTGTGGCCACAGGTCAAGCCTGCACACCCTGTAGTCTAGGGGTCCCTCGCTTCTAAGAGCGTCCACATCAGCTGTTAACCCAATGTAGTCGTACACCAGAGGGCGGCTGTCGATGAGTTGGCTGCAAGAATGATCTCCTATTCAAAGTGACCAACACATCTTTAAACCGCCCTCTTCTTGCAGGCGCGGTAGGATTGGTACCCGGACCTGTTTTGCTGTGGGTGGAAATTCCTCGGTCAGCACCCATAACAGCAGAATGCAGCATCTTTCACAGCAAAGCCTAGGAATGATGCATTCCGACAGCCCTCTGTGATGCTGGTAACATCTCTGCCATTTTGTGTTTGTACCGGGGGTCTAAGTGCTTTGCCATCCAGTACTGGTCCTTGCCCTTTAGGCTTTTTTTCATGGAGGACCCTCTTCAAACACTGGAGCATGAAGACCCCTGTTTGCACTAAATTGGAAGCAGTGGAGTGCCCTTGCTCTTGCTCATCGCCCAGGAGAATGTCGTCCTCTGTCTCCTCCCCCCAGCCACAGACAACACCAGTAATCACCTAAAAGTTTTAAAGTCCCCCTCAAAGCCTGCTCTTCTTGCTCCTCCTCCTCCCCCCAGCCACCATCCTCCTCTGACTCCTCTTCAGACTCCTGCTGACTTGTCTCAGATGGAGTAGCCCCCCTGGGAATTCATTCAGCATTGCAACTTCCTCATCTTCCAGCTCCTGCTCCTCGGCAGCTTGATCAATGACACGACGCAATGCACGCTCCAGAAAGTAGGTGTTAGGTACAATGTCACTGATGGTGCCCTGCCTGCAACTGACCAGTTTGGTGATCTCATCAAATGGCCACAGAAGTCCAGCGCGTCGGGCTGTCACAAATCAGACATCTGACGGGTAGGCAGTGTCGCCGCTGAACGTCAACAAGGCGAGCCATGGCCATGTAAGATCTTCTAAAATGGCCAGAGAATTTCCTGGCGTGCCGCAAGACGTCCTGGATACCGGGGTATTTGGCAACAAATTGCTGCATGAGTAAGTTCAGGACATGTGTCATGCATGGCATGTGTGTCATTTTGCCCTGTTTCAGCACTCTCAGCAGATTGTCGCACTTTACCAACTGTCAAATTGAGCTGGGTTAGCCACTGATCGGCCTGTTACCGCAGAGCTGAAAGCAGTGCAGGACCAGTAAGGCTCTTGACTTCCAGGCACAACAGCCGCAGCACAGCATGGCAACGTCTCACCTGGCACGTCGAATAGGTTCTTGTGAAATTGGGGGTGCAGCATAAGAGGTGGCAGCAGTGGAAAAGGAGAAGTCAGCCGATGAGGAGACGGAGGATGGAGTAGGATAAGAAGAGGCAGGCCTATATGCAATCCGTAGCGGTAACACCAAATCAGGTGCCATGGGTTCCATGCTTGACGGCCGTCAGAAGGTTCACCCAGTGGGCAGTAAAAGTTATGTACCTTCCGTGTCCGTGTTTGCTAGACCACGTGTCTGTGTTCAGATGTATCTTGGCACCGATACTGTGTGCCAGAGATATATTCAATTGCTGCTGAACGTGGCCCTGGTTATTTGTAGAAGCAGGTATATCGCAGGCCTCAATCTGTATTTGGTAAAAACTGGTATATCGCACCCCTCAATCAGTATTTTGTGGAAGCAGGTATATCACACCCCTCAATCAGTATTTTGTAGAAACAGGTATATAGAACACCTGAATCAATATTAGGTGGAAGCAGGTATATCGCACCCCTCAATCAGTATTTTGTGGAAGCCGGTGTATCTTAGGCCTCAATCAATATTTGGTTGAAGCTGGTGTATCACACCCCTCAACCAGTATTTTGTGGAAACAGATATATAGAACACCTGAATCAATATTTGGTGGAAGCAGGTATATCGCACCCCTCAACCAGTATTTTGTGGAAGCTGGTGTATTGCAGGCCTTAATCAATATTTTGTGGAAGCAGGTGTATCGCACCCCTCAATCAGTATTTTGTGGAAGCAGGTATATCGCAGCCCTCAATCAATATTTTGTGGAAGCAGGTATATAGAACCCCTTGAACAGTATTTTGTAGAAGCAGGTATATCACACCTTTCAATTAGTATTTTGTGGAAGCAGGTATATAGCACCATTGAATCAGTATTTTGTGGAAGCAGGTATATGCCACCCCGCAATCAGTTTTTTGGGGCAACAGGTATATCACACCCATTGCAAATAGTTGTTCCAATAACGCTTGTCCCTCTATTTACCTGCGGTATCGCAGCAGAACCGCACACAACTGCTGCACAATACAAATGCACTTTAATATACTTTCTATGTTAGGAAGTATATTATAAGTATATCACACCCCTCAGTATATCACACCTATCGATAGCACACCTATACCAGTCCTTAAAAGGACTTTTGTGGTCCTATTAGCTAGCGTTTGGTTAACAGTCTGTCCCTGCTCCACAAAGCAACCTCTCCCTACACTGGCAAAACACAAAATGTAAAATGGCTGCCAGATCAGGTTCTGTTATAGGGTGGGGGGGTGTCCATGTGCTGAAATGTCTCAATTGGCTGTCCTGTCACACCTGATGGATGTGTCATGGGTCAAAGTTTGGCGCAATGCAAAAGAATATGGCGCATGCGAACATCACCATTCGTTCACATGTTCGGCGAAGCGCGGACGAGGAAAGTTTGCCGTGAAACGACCGCCGGGCGAACCGCAAGGCCATCTCTAATGGTAATCGTATTGACTGAAATTAAAAACCTCAGGAACCAGAGTGAAGAAGAAAAGGATGGCATCTGGCGTACATAATTTATATTTTTTATTTTTCTTGATGATACCTTGCTCACAGATTTGTTTTGGTCATTTATGTTCACTGGTAGGAATGCAGTAGGGTTCTAACTGAGTATTTTATAGGTACGAATTTACATGTAAAACCTCTGTACTACAATCAGATTGGTATGGCTTGACTGGGACATGGAAACCTCTAGTGTTTAGTGATGAGCGGCATAGGCAATATTCGAATTCGCAATATTTTGTGAATTTTTGGGCGAATACTGAATATTCAATCGTGATCAACACTAAGGAGTAGGTAACTTTTCTATTGGTTGCTAGGGATGTTGCTTAGTGTCGATATTCGCAATAAATTCTCGATAAATTAGCGATTACAATATTCACGCTATTCACGAATACGAATATATAGCACTATATTCAAAATTTTCGCGAATTCTCTAAGTGGCGATATTCGCGATTAAAATGTGCAATTAGAATATTCGCGCTCAACACTACTAGTGATCACCGATGCTGCTCAAAATGTAAGCGTTCCATTTATTTCACTATACAAGATTGCTGTGTATGTGATGACAGCTATATACAGTCTAAACATATGACCTTGACACAGTCTTTGAAATTGACAATACTGGACATAGCACAATAAAGGTCCTTTCTCATCAGTAGACTCCTAATTTGCAACAGTTTGTTTATAGATTGATTACCCATAATGAAATAAGTGTCATGGTTTGATTATTTGTGTTCTAGCATTTGTAGGTACCACATGTTTCTCCTTAGGAACATCTAGATAATTGCCGTTCAGTGTATATTCCCACCCATAGGCACATTTGCCCATCCCCTAAAGATATGCTAATTACTCTGAAAATCACTCCACTAAATCCTATTCATCTCAAATGGATTTATGGATTAACAGTACTCTATTTAAAAACAATGGCAGCTGTTTCAACCTAACCCAGATGTCCCCCTGGTTCATGAAAGCAATGGCTTACATTTTAATCAAGCTAATCAGCAAACTTGTTAATACGTTGCAATAGGATTTTCCAATCTACAGCTTCTGACCTTCATTAGAGGTGAGGTACCAGGAGCAGATACCTTGGAGAAAATAAATGTAATTATTTATTCAGTTTTACTAATAATTTGCTGCATCTGTTGCATGCAAACATGGTTCCACCATTGAGCACTGCTGCTGTGTTAGGTCTCGTGCGCACAACAATATCCGTTTTGCTTTCCACAAGTCGCAGAACCCCAAAATACAGATGTGGTCCATATAAGGTCCCAATTGTTTTTTTATCCCATTGACTTCAATGGGTCCGTGGTCCACATTTGCGGACCTATTTTATCCTTTTTTAGAACAGAGATATGGATGAAGTCAATAGGTCCACAAAAAAATGCAGATCCAAACCAGCCAGTATACATATTTTGCAGTTCTGCAAAATACATACGGTCCCATGCATGAGGGGTTACAATGGAAATGGAATGATTTCTAAATTATGCAAACACTATAGTTTAACCTGTGCTGCACCTATTGTTTAAATAAAATTGCTATGTTAAACATATTGTTGTGGTCTTTGAAATTTTTGTCACTTTCAGCAATCACCTCATTATCATCTGAGGGCAGATTTACAACAAATGGTACCAACTCTATTATATAGCTGAAGGCTCATAACATCGGAGTCACACCTCTGATAACAGGTGATGGATATATCGCACCTCCTCCCCCTCCCTACACAATGACCTCTCCACATGTCACAGAACATGCCCACAACAAACTCCCATAGAAGGCAATTAGTTGTTTTCTGGCTAAAAAAGTTAACTGATGATATAGATATATAGATAGATAGATAGATAGATAGATAGATAGATAGATAGAAATACAAAAATCCAGCTGTACAAAGTAAATAATGGAAAAACAATAGGGATGCTAGTCCAGGCCACTCGAACACTTACCCACTTGGTAAAAAATAAAGAATGAACAACACCCTCCAAAATTGTGAAAAAAGTAAGGTTCTTTTATTCACCCAAAGGCAACCATTTTAATGACTATAACTTTTTTTCACAATTTTGGAGGGTGCTGTTCATTTTTATATTTTAGATAGATAGACAGATAGATAATAGATGATAGATAATAGATGAAAATATAGATCAATAAAATAGACAGATAAATAGACAGACAGACAGATAGTTACAATTGTTTAACGAATCAAGCTTCTGATCATAGATCCGATGTCGATTCATTCAAACACACTATGCTGCCTGGAGACCTGTCTCTGTAGAGCATTAATATGTATTGCCTCCGTGGAGGCAAAATTCGTTTCAACCAAAGTCGCACAAGACTTCGGTGAATGAATTCGGTAATTCGGGTTTGGTACCGAGGTACCAGCCGGTACCAAACTCAACTGTGGCTTCCGAATTTTAAATGTTTTTAAAGGTTCAGAAATCAATACCGAATTAATTCACTGAAGTCTAGAAGGCAATATATTTTAATGCTGTACGGAGACAGGTCTCTGGTCAGTATAAAAATTAAGTGTGTGAGCGAATCGCCTTCGGATCTATGATTCGAAGCTCAAATCAATCAAGCCTAATAGTTACATAAATCAGGTCATCTTTAATAATAAATCAGCTGTTCAAAATTAATGATAAATATGTTTTTTGTTTGTTTATTTTTTATTTATTTTTTATTTTAAGAAGAGTAAATGAAAGCAAACAAACATAACTTTATGGCCGGTATAATTAGATTTCTTTTATTTAACATGGCTAATGCAATGTACATTTTTTAGCTGTTGTGCATGCAGACGTTCAGGAAAAAAAATGTAATTAAATTATCTGCATGCTCTGGCAATATAATATATGAGATTATTAGAGAGGCCAGGCGCAGTAAGCCAACGTGAATAAATACATTATGTAATGTCTGAGAGGGCCTATTTTGGGTGCATAAACAGTGCTGACCAAACATACACAACTCACATTTTCCTATAAACCTCCTCTTGTAAATAACACGTTTCATTTTGGGTCGAGGAGATAGTATGTAACTGTTAGAAGCAGATGTACTATGTGGATCTATCACTGGACAGCTTGCCAGATGCAATTAACAGCAATTTAGAATCTCCCTAGCCCCTTATTCTGTAACTTGTTTTGTTATTCCAAAAAATTATCAGGTACAAAGTGTGTGTCCTGAAGGTTTTCATACTTAAGTTATCCAAAGTTCACCGCACACTTAAAATGTGATTTGAAAGGGAAAATGCAGATTCTCTTTCCTTTTCCAAAGACTTTGCCAAGGACATGTCTACAGAAGATGAGTAGATGTTCACTTTGAACACAAATCAAAATGACTTTCGGCTATCTTGTGTCTTTTATCAGATTATTTCAGATCAGAAGCTCTTAAAGGGAATGTATCACTAAAATTGTCCTTACTAATCATAACCAGAAACTGATACATATTCCTTTTTTGTAATGTTTTTTATTTTTTTATTGATGGTACTTTTTTTATGTTTTGTACATGATTATGGGGACGGCTATCTGGTCTGAGCTGCTGCTTTACTCTGTTAACAGCAGTTCAGGAATTTCCTTTACAGAAACCACCTGGGCCATAGAAAACTGGTGTCTTGAAAATGTTGCTTTTAAGTAAAGGTGACATTCATGCTGTAATGCGTAAATCACCTATTTTCCATTATCCCATGTATTTGTACAATATACAGTTAAACTTCTTTGAGACGTCCACCAAAAATGACTTCTACAAATTGTCTTCTAATGGGAAGAACTTCTCAAAGAATAGACTAATATTCATAAGACATAAAATCTAAAATCTGCTTTAGAAAATTCAGGTATAGATCACGATGGTTTCCAAATAGGAGGTCATGCTAGTTTTGCTTAGCTGTCCTGTATTTTTATTTTTTTCCAGCAGAATTTTTATCTGTTTTCAAATTTCTTGTCTTTTATTATGAATCTAAAAATATTCTTGTAGGTTTACTGATTTATTATAAAATTGGCTCTAGGATGTATACATGTGTATCACCAGGATTACCGTAATTCCTTCCTGACCCAGCATTTTATAATTTTCTTTGCTTTTGTTTTTTACTCCCTACCTTCACAGAGCCAAAACTTATTTTTTTCCGTTCTGTAGTTTTTTTGTAGTTGTACTTTCTAATGGCGCCATTTAATATTGTATATAATGTAGTGGGAAGCTGCAATTTTTTTCGAATGGGGTGGAATTGGAGAAAAAAAATGCATTTCTGCAACAGTTTTATGGGTTTTGTTTTATGGCAATCCCTATGCGATAAGACTTACATGTTTCCATCAGTTCTAGGGATCAGTACGATTACAGAGATACCACATTTTTATAGTTTTTCTAATTTATTTCGCTCACTTATACAGTGCTGAAATATTCCTCAGCGCTTTACAGACATTATCATCACATGCTGTCCCCCATGGAGCTCACAATCTAACTTCCCTATCAGTATGTCTTTGGAGCGTGGGAGGAAACTGGAGTAACCCGGAGGAAACCCACGCAAACACAGGGAGAACATATAAACTCCATGCAGATGTTGTCCTTGGTCATATTAGAATCTAGGACCCAGGGCTTCAAGGCACCAATGCTAACCACTGAGCCACTGTGCTTTCTTGTGCTATAGTATTTTAAAAAATTGAGGAACTTTTATTTTTTATTTTTAACGCCATTTTCTGACTTTTTTATATTTACTATCTACAGAGCTGTGTCAGAGCTCATTCTTTGCTGAGTGATCTGTACATTTTACAGTGTGTATAACATTTTGATCACTTTTTATCAATTTATCTTTTTTGGAGGCAACTAAATGACGAAAAAAAACCTGCAAATTCACTATTTTAATTTTTTTCCCTTTGCGCCACTCACTGTACAGGATAAATATTATTATATTTTAATAGTTCGGATGTTCTAGGATGCAGCGATGCTAGTGATCTTTATTTTTTGCTTACTTTTAAAATAGAGAGAGATAGATTAGAATTTTTATAATGTTTTATTTTTTATGTTTTCATAAACTTTTTTTCACTTTTTTAGACTTATTTTAAAGGGTCACTAACTTCTCACAAAACTTTTTGCATGTCATAGAGACACATCAAAAGTTGTGATTGGTGGGCAGTTGAGTTCTGAGACCCCTGCTGCTCCCTAAAACGAGTGGGAAGAAGCACACACATGGTGTTCTCTTTCTCTCCTCGCTGCACAAAATGGGTTCCATACTCAGCAGCAAGGGGATAAAGCACGATATGTGCTTGCTTCTCTCCCCTCTTCTATGGACATATCAAAAGTTTTATGAAAAGTTAGTGACCCTTAAAGTCTCCCTAGGTAACATTAGCATGCGATTGTCTGATTGCTTCCTCCATAGACTGTGTGTTCCTAAGGATCCCTGCCACAGGCAGAGCTCCATAGGAAGCTTTACTATAACAGGTCTTGGAGCCTAAGGGCTCTTTCACACAAGCGGATGCTGTGCGTGTAATCCGCTGTGTGAAAGAGTGCCAAGCAGTGCACTGGACAGCAGAGACACTGGAGCATTAACATGATTGATAATGCTCTGTGCCTCTCTGTGATCTTTTTGCTGCAAAATCACAGTGAGATAAATAGTGTTGAGCGAGAATATTTGAATTGCGAATTTTAATCGCGAATATCGCCACTTCGAGAATTCACAAATATTTAGAATATAGTGCTATATATTTATATTCACAAATAGTGTTGAATATTCTAAACGAGACTTTATCGCGAATATATTACATTGCCGATTTTTAACAATTGTAATATTTATTTTTCGATAAATGTTATTCAATTTGAAGATATTTTTCAGATTTGTCTAGACAGAGTCTTTTACTCAGGGAAGAGTCACATATGATTAAAAAATTACCCAGGGCAACTGCAAGTCATCCAGAAAACAGGCATCTGAAATCTATGAGCTTGTGTACATTTGCACATAATTTATGCCAGGTTCTTGTGTAAATTATAGTAAATCAATCAGGCCATGTCATGTTTTAAAGACTTAGGAGGACATTTTTCAAGTCCTGCATGCCACAATTCTGGCTTCAAAAAGTTGCAAAACAGAGCTTTATGACTTTTTGGGTTTATTTGTACAAACATTTTACAACAGTTTGTATTTTTACACCACTCAGTGTAGTTTTGATAGTTGGATGGAACACAATCGCATTTAGCTATTTAAAGGCGATGACATACAAGCATTTTCTTACAAAGATTATCATTGATGGTATTTAGAAGGCAATCATTTACATAAAACACACCTATTTATACATCGTTCCCATCACCAAAACATCTCACAAGGTAACTTTATATTACCACAATTTATTTGATTTTACAAATGTTGAACAAATGTCTTCAGCACAATCGTTTAGTCACTACATATATTTACACCTGCACGATAATCATCCAAAATGACTAGTTAGCATTTGAATCATTAGCAACGATTATCTGCTCATCTAAATGCACCTTTGGACTTAAGATGCACCAAATTGATGCAACCTGTTGCAAAACCGACTTTAAAAATTCCCCTCATGATAAATCTTCTCCCATGTTGTGAGAAGTGTAAAACTCAAAAATGTGCAACTTTTTCATGCCAATTTTCTAGCACAAAGCCCATGATAAATTCTCCCCTGAATCCATTGTTTATCTGGAGATTACCAAAATTGAAGGCATCTTATCCTTCTCCCCTCAGGACAATAGATTTCAGTGCTCAACCATGGGCTTTTTTCTACTTAGCTGTACAGGTAATTTGCAGCTTCAAATAATGAAAAAAGATATTAGACCCTCTAGTGATGTATATTAGTAAAAGCTACATAATCTCCTTCTGTTACACAGAAAACATTTGTTGGAGGTACACTTAAAAACATCTCAAACTGCTATATATGCTGGAACTTTGAAATTGGAGGTGGAGAAACCAAGTCTATTGCCCCTTTTTCCATCCTCTGTATCATATTTCTGGAATTTTCAATAATTTATTGTTAAGTTAGTAAAAGATCAAAAAGGTTAAAAAGCTAAAATAAAAGCTAAATTAAAAAGCTGCCTACTACTTCAAAAGCATATACTTATCTACTCTAAGCTTATTGAAGTAGATGAAAGCCGAAGAAATTAGAAATCATAAGTCTTCTTCACTTTGGGAGGGTTTGGGTTTATCTACATGATCACTATGAATATTAAAGGGGTTGTCCAGCTATGGGAACATTTAGCATACTCACCTGTTCCCCATCACCCCATTTTTGCTCCCTGGCTCATTTCAGTGGTCCTCAGGTTCCTGTCCTGTAAACTTTTGGACAGATGATGTCCCATGCGCCATTGTAGTCAATGACTTACCTCAGTGACAATGCGTCGCCAAAAGGCATGTGATGTGCCACTTGGGGACACATTAGCACTGAGGCAGATATTGATTGCAGTGGCGCATGTGACCCTGTCCATCTGGAAGTTTAGAGGACAGGGGCCAAATGACCAATGAAAAGAGTCACTGAATGGATCAACCTGGAGCAGGTAGGTAAGATTCTTTTTTAACAGGTACAACACGCTGCTGACCACAGTTGAAAATGTCTCAAAGCTGGACAACCGGTTTAAGGAATTTTCAGAGGTAAAGAGGTCTGTTTGCATGATACTGTTTAAGGGAAGATATTTTATTTAGAGACAACTTCACGGCAGAGAAGGTGAGCTATTTATGTAGATTTTGCAATCAGAATTAAGTATTTGGTTTGTGCTGGTACATTATAGCACTCATACCCCGATGCTGCGGCTTTAGTTCCTTGCCATTGTTTGTCAAACCGTGTATTTACTTCACATGCAACTAGCCAAGTTTCAAGGCAGGCAAACCTATTATACGCTTGCATATTTCACAATCGTTGCCCCCAGGCCAGTATTGCATTAAAAGAAGAGGAAGAGAAAAAACAGATGTTTCTTCTTAGGACACAAAATAAGTAATTTGTATATTTAGGATGCTTGACAGGTCAGGTTGTTCTGATTTAGACAAAAGTGATACTAATGAAAATAGTTGGGTTTACTAATTTTCTCCGTCAGTGAAGGGGTCAACAGAAATCCATAAGAAGCTCCCGAAAAGGACATATAATATGTCTCAAAACACACTTGTATGCAAAGGTAATTGATGGACCCGAAAGTAGATTTTGGTGGCTTTAGCATGAGCTTATGACTGATGAAATGACTTTATACATTTCAGCCTTCATTCATATGATTAAAATGCTTTATCATTTTTATAACACTGATATAATCCAGTCATTCACAAGCCCATAAAACACCTTCAGCAATGTAGTTAAAATTTGCATCTAGGAATATGAATGTAGATATCTGAAAGTTTTCCATAAAATATACAAAATTATCTTTAGTATATTACAGTATTGTCAAAAAAGCCTGGCAGTTAAAGATTTCATTTTCCAGGAGAATATATATATATATATATATATATATAGACTATGCTTAGGGCAGTAGGCCATCAATTTGTGATTAGTGGAAGACTTCCGTCCGGGAGCACTGTGACTGTGAAGCACATGTACAGATGAGCTGTTATGCCTGTGAAAACAATGAAGGGTCTGGGTGGGGCACTAGCATTCTAACCCCCTCAGTTTGCTGATCAGCTGAGTTCTAGTTGTGTCTGGTATTGCATCTCAGCACCATCAGTTGGAGCCCGGCTGTGCCTGGTGCTGCAGATTGCCCCATTTACCCTTTGCCAAGAAGAAGTCATATCATTATCAACATACAGTAAGACTGAAAGCACCTCTCAACGTTAAGATAAATAATTTTATTTTTGTAGACTAGGCATAGCACCGTATAACTTGTTGACACCTACTGTAGATGTGTCTATCAGCATGAGTTCTGTGTACACAAAATAGTAGGATGCTTGTGATACCAGCGGTCTATGCCCACTGGCATCTCGTCTCTCCTGATGAGCACAGCCACCAGAGTACTCACCCACCCCACTGCTCCACATTGTGCTCTGTTCCAGGCCATCCCTCCTACTTCTTGCTGCTAGTTCCCTTAGGGTTGGTGCATTCTCCCTGGCTTTTAAAAGGCCTGTACGACCCTTTGAATAATATATATGTTTCTAGCTTGTCTAGTATTGCAAAGGTGCACTATTGTATTGGTCCGACCTCCCAAGCCCAACATTTACCTGTCACTAGACTGACCCTGTGCTGCATGTCCTAACCCCTGCTTAATCATTGTATTGACCCTTTGCCACCTGCCCTGGCCTACTGCCTATCTAACATGCTGCACAGGCTCTGCCTGTCATAACCTTGGCTTGTCTACTGACCATGCATTGTCCACTTGGTGCCATGCACTGCATTATTCCTGTAGGTAGTGGTTTGATAATCCCTGAAGAAAAGTCCTAATCCATATATGGAGGTGAAATGGTGAAAACCAGGGATCTACCTTGACAATACCTTCAGGAGTAGCCCCAACCCAAATCCATTCAGTAGGCACAGTGGGTCCACATCCACAGTGTTACAATGCTTTTAATCAAGGCTCTGTATCGTGTGTCATTAAATCCTCCACCTGCTAATCATGAGATAATTCTGTCACAGTCAACACAGCAAAGCTTAAGATTAAGCTACAGAAAGCAGGAAATAGCCACCTACTGTGTGTATTTCAGTGGCCAATGTGAAAACTGCAATATTTCAGGAGATTCTGCTTTTGATTCCTTTCAAATCACCAAAATAAGATGGCATGAAAATACATTCTTTCCATACGCACAAAAAAAGTAGAAGCCCTAGAATGAGCATACTAATTGTCAGGTGGACAATAATTCATTTACTTGCACCATGTCACCACCACTTACCAAGTCCTTGAACCAAGCACTTTCCTTTACAGTAAAATGTAGAATGGTTACAATGACCCTAAACCTGTGCGACAGTCAGTCACCATATCCTCTCCAGTGCACCTATCAGACTGCTGTGCCTACAGCACTACCAGCAAATTATTGTAAAACTAGAGTATCGCTTAAAGGGGTTATTCAACAGCAGACCTCTTTAGAGTAGCTGGACCCAGGTGGGGTTTATAAGTACCTAGTCTCCACTGCTGGATTCTGGCTGCATCACTCCATATCCACCTCCACAGTTCCCGGGTCCCTGGTAATCAACATCCTATTCACAGGCATCACATGACTGATTCAGCCAATCACTGGCCACAGCGTGTGGCACATCACTGGGTCGCCTCTGTGGTCAGTGATTGGCTGCAGCTGTCACATGATGCCCATCAACAGGATGTTGATTCCCAGAGACTCAGGAACTGCGGAGACGGCTGTGGAGCAAAGCAGTCAGAATCCAGCAGTGGGGACCAGGTAAGTATGAGCCCCACCACAGGTCCAGTCAATCTGAAGAAGTCTGTTAAAAAAAGTTTAGTTTTCGATAAGCCCTTTAATTGAGTAATTGCACCCAGCGTGTTGCCTATCGACCCTGATCTTAGTACTCAAAATTACGATATTTTGCTTTCTTGTTAAGAGCACGATGTAGACCTCCACACTCATGGTTGATTTTAATAATCAGACATGACATTTCACTGAATCTTACACTTGTAATTCACACTGTAAAACTCTGCATAAAGCAGATTGAAAACTCCTGTCTGTATTCATATGCCAAACAAATATATTCTCTCAATGATTTGTGAAGACAATCTAAAATATGACTGCTAATAAGTTGTTAACAAAATAAAATTCTCAGCAGAGAGATCGGTTCATTTCTCTCAAGCATGTGGAGTTTAAATGAAAAAATATGACTTCAGGATCTGTGTATGCAAATTTAGCATTCAGTAGATGGTCTCCGAAAAATAAAATACCGCTTCAATACTCAATAAACCACAGGCAGCCAGCTACCAGAATGATGACACAGGAACTGCAGCGAGAAAAGATGATGTCCACCTAGTACACATAGGATAAATGTACATTAGCCCACATGTATCACTGGGTAAATCCACTTTGTGAAAGCAGTGACATATCAAAGGGTTCCATTGGTAGGGTTTGAGCGCTGATATCCCCATGATCACTAAAAGGAGGAGTTAGAGCTGAGCAATGTCCTTCATTGCTGCTAAACACAGGCTTATGATGGCAGTTAATCTTTAGTCACTTTGCCAACGTAGTTTTTTTTTTTGTCATTTTGTGACCCCAAACAAGCTCTCATCCAGGTACATGGTAAATGTTTTATTTTTCATATAAAATGTTTTTATTGTTCAAAAATAGTAAAACAAAAAAAAATATATAAATTTGGTATTGCCATTATTGTTCAGAAGAAAGGTAGCATGTCATTAATATCACATGGTGAATACCGTAAAATAAAACTCAAAAAACCACTGGCAAAATTGATTGTTTTTGTTTACCCATCCCACCTTCATTCACACACACCATGGTGCCATTTAAAAAAAACAAGCCCTTAGGCAGCTATGTTGATGGAATGATTAAAAAAAAAAACATTATGGCTCTTTGAAAAACAATGAAAACTAAATTGCTATGTCCCTTAGACCAAAATTGGATGCATCCTTAAAGGGGTTCTCTGGGCTTTTAATATTGATGACCTATCCTCAGGATAGGTCCTCATTATCAGATCGGCGGGGGTTCCACACCCGGAACCCCCGCCGATTCGCTGTATGAAGGGAAGGTGCATGCGTGCCATCTTCTATCTCTCTTCCTGCTCACCATAGACGTAGCAGCAGTGAGCAGGAAGAGAGAAGGGAGATGGCACTCGCACGCGGAGCGCGCCTTCCCTTCATACTGCTGATCGGAAAGGATGCCGGGTGTCGAACCCCCTCCGTTCTGATATTGAGGACCTATCTTGAGGATAGGTCATCAATATTAAAAGCCTGGAGAATCTCTTTAAAGGGAGTTTGTCAGCTCCAAAACACCTCCCAAACTAGAGTAAGCAGTCTATAGTGTAAGTGGTGCTGAGTCCGATCATTTTTATTTTCATACTTGCATTCTGACTCTGTGCTCTGACAAACCAGCAAGTCCCAAGTTATGCAAGTCGGAATTCAAGTAAAAAGTACTCCTCTTTTAGTCCTCTCCATTATGTGCATGACCACAGAAGTCCTCTAAATGAAGTTTACTAGTGGTTTGTGGGACCATAGCATCTGAATGAAAGTGAGTGTAAAGATAACAATTACATAGTCAGACTCTGCGTCACTTACACTATACACTGTTTACTCTAATTTGGGTGTGTTTCTGAGCTGACAGAATACATTTAAGGAGTTAAAGTTGCTTCTGCACACCACCATCAGGCTTTCATAAAACATCAGACACACCACATCTTTTCATATAAGACGATACTTGGTAAATTTGACACAAAATTAATTCCAAAAACCTAATACAAAATGGTACAAATAATGGAGAGATGTATGTCAAAATGTTGCATAAACAAAATTTTAGATTTTTCTTTATCAAGACTGCAGTTGCTTAATTCTTTATTTAAGATGCATTCAGAAATACAAAAATATTATTTCTGCTGTTCATCTTCTTATCAACATTGGGGTTTTTTACATACTTTTTTTAGTACAGGTACAAAATCATAAAACTGTATTCATACCATATTTTTTTATATATTTCAGGTTATAATTTCTTTCTCTGTTACTAGTGATTGTCGACTCTATATACCACGTTTAATTTTCAATGTAACTATCCATATAAAAATATTTAAAATATTTTGGTTTTTACACCAGCCACTGAAGGACACACAAAGTGAGCCTGTGTTTCCTTTTATTCTGCAACATTCTTTTTAGCTTTTCTGTGTAGTCTTGGACAGAGTCAATAGAGCCATCTCAATTTCTGTATGCTGTGTTGCCTCCCCCATTCTTTAGTGTATACCCATTTATAGCTATACCTAGTGCATTTCAAGATGGAATTAGCCTAAATTGTGGTTTATGTAATTTATGACTCTGACATAATATCCAGTCCTTATACCACTGCAGATGTAAATTGGCCAAACCCCAAATTGATTTCATTTGCCCTATCCTTTTGTTCTTGGGTATATAGGCTTCTACAAGAAGCTTTCTCCACACTCACTCTCTCCCAGAGAGAACACTTGCATGATCAGCAGAGTCAAATATGCGTTAGTGCTAATGTAACATAGCTTAACCTCTTAAGGACACAGGGCGTACAGGTACGAGTGGGACAGAAATAAAGTTTAAAAAAAAAGTAAAAAAAAGTGTTTTCAATAAAAAAATAAAGTTTCAAGTTAAAAAATGAAAAAACGCCCCTTTCCCCTAATTTTATAATAAAAAAATATAAAAAAAAAGAAAAAGCACACATATTAGATATTGCCGCATCCGTAACGGCCAGCTCTATAAATATATCACATGATCCACCCCGTCCGATAAACACCATAAATTTTTTTAATAAAAACTGTCAAAAAAAGCCATTTCTGTCACCTTACATCACTAAAAGTGCAACACTAAGAGATCAAAAAGGTGTATGCCCCCCAAAATAGCACCAATCTAACCGTCACCTCATCCCGCAAAAAATGAGCCCCTACATAGGACAATTGCCCCACCCAAAAAAAATATGTCTCTCAGACTATTGCGACACTAAAACATGATTTTATTGGGGTTCCAAAAATGATATTAGTGTAAATAAAAAAAGTAGACATATTAGGTATTTCCGCATCCGTAAAAACTTTATCTATTAAAATCTCACATGACCTAACCCCTCAGGTGAACACCGTAAATTTTTTAAAATAAAATGGTGTCAAAAAAGCAATTTTTTGTCACCTTACATCACAAAAAGTGTAATACCAAGCGATCAAAAAGTCATATGCACCCTAAAATAGTATCAATCAAACCGTCATCTCATAACGAAAAAAATGACCCCCTACATAAGACAGTCGCCCCAAAAAATAAAAATCTATGGCTTTCAGAATAGGGAGACATTAAAAAAAAATTTTTTTTTCAAAAATGCTTTATTATATAAAACTGAAACAAACAACAACAAAAAGTAGTCATATTTGGTATTGTTGTGTCCATAACAACCTGCTCTATAAAAGTAGCTCATGATCTAACCTGTTAGATGAACGTTGTAAATAACAAAAAATAAAAACAGTGCCAAAACAGCAATTTTTTGTTACCTTGTATCACAAAAAGTGTAATATAGAGCAACCAAAAATCATCTGTACCCTAAAATAGTACCAACAGAACTGCAACCTTATCCCATAGTTTCCAAAATGGGGTCACTTTTTTGGAGTTTCTACTCTAGGGGTGCATCAGGGGGTCTTCAAATGTGACATGGCAAGTTAAAATTATCCTAGTGAAATCTGCCCTCCAAAAACCTGCCGTTTGTCCGTACAGCAGTTTACGACCACATATGGGGTGTTTCTGTAAACTACAGAATCAGGGCAATAAATATTGAGTTTAGTTTAGCTGTTAATCCTTGATTTGTTAGCGGAAAAAAATTATTAAAATTGAAAATCTGCCCAAAAAGTGAAATTCTGAAATTTCATCTCCATTTTCCATTAATTCTTGTGGAACACCTAAAGGGTTAACAACATTTGTAAAATCTGTTGAGGGGTGTAGTTTCTAAAATGGGGTCATTTTTGGGTGGTTTCTATTATGTAAGCCTCACAAAGTAACTTCAGACCTGAACTGTTCCTTAAAAATTTCAAGATTTGCTTCTAAACTTCAAAGCCTACCAACGTTCCAAAAAATAAAATGTCATTCCCAAAATGATCCAAACATGAAGTAGACATATGGGAAATATAAAGTAATAACTATTATATGAGATATCACTATCTGTTTTAAAAGCAGAGAAATTGAAATTTGGAAAGTTGCCAATTTTTCAAAATTTTGGGTAAATTTGATATTTTTTTACAAATAAAAATGAAAGATTTTGATTCAAATTTACAACTGTCATGAAGTACAATGTGTGACGAGAAAAAATTCTCAGAATGGCTTGGATGAGTAAAAGCATTTTAAAGTTATCACTGCATAAAGTGACACATGTCAGATTTGCTAAAAATTGCCTGGTCCTTAAAGGATAACTGTCACATTTAGACCCTCATTTAAATTTTCATATATGTAGTTACTAATAACATGATATTCCAGAATCAGTTACTATTAGACTGACTTACCCCATATTTAATAAGATTCAGCCTTTAGCAATCAGTCTGCATAAAACTGCAATTTCACTATTCAGTTAAGGCTACTTTCACACTAGCGTTCGGGTTTCCGCTCGTGAGCTCCGTTTGAAGGAGCTCACGAGCGGACCCGAACGCAGCCGTCCAGCCCTGATGCAGTCTGAATGGAGGCGGATCCGCTCAGACTGCATCAGTCTGGCGGCGTTCAGCCTCCGCTCCGCTCGCCTCCGCACGGACAGGCGGACAGCTGAACGCTGCTTGCAGCGTTCGGGTGTCCGCCTGGCCGTGCGGAGGCGTGCGGATCCGTGCGGATCCGTCCAAACTTTCAATGTAAGTCAATGGGGACGGATCCGTTTGAAGATGCCACAATGTGGCTCAATCTTCAAGCGGATCCGTCCCCCATTGACTTTACATTGAAAGTCTGGACGTATCCGTACTAGGCTATTTTCACACTTAGCTGTTCTATGCTAAAAATAATGCAGACGGATCCGTTCTGAACGGAGCCTCCATCTGCATTATTATGAGCGGATCCGTTCAGAACGGATCCGCCCGAACGCTAGTGTGAAAGTAGCCTAAGATGGCTGCCACTGCCCTCACCCTGAGGCTAATCCCGCCTGCCCTCACTAGCCAATAACAATAGCCCCCCAAAAGTGTCAGTAACCAGAGCCCTCCCCCCCTAAAGGGTTAATCTCCTGCAGCACAAAGGGGTCCTCTTACCACATGTTGCTTTCATGTATACACTGAGCAGACGGCAGATCTCCCTTCCCTGGTCTGCGCTGCTCCAACTCTGCATTCTCCAGCTCTGCTGAGTGAGGGAGCGTCTGCCAAGCGCAGGGACAGGGAGAAGTGCACACAGCCCAGGCACTGTTATCAGCTGCTGGGGAGGACCTGGCTTTAATCATTTACTTACAGTCCCTGGCTGTCTGTAATCTGACCTTGCACGCTGCATGCTTCTGCATCCTCCGTCCTTCAACACATAGACGGACCATGCCTAGCAACCCTATTTTAAGCACAGGTAAAAGTAGGCAGTACAGGGAACAAAAATGTGGAATTAAGGGGTAATTTAATACACAGTGAAACGTTGAAATAGGGCCACCAAGGTGATATTAATCATCACAATCCAATACTCCAAAAAATATTGATACGACAGTAATCCTTTAAGGTGAAAAATAGCCTGGTCCTTTAGGCGTTAAAGTGGTTATCCCATGAATAATGAAAATCATACATAATCTAGTACATGACAACCTCTTTCTAACAAAGCTAGAACCAGCCCTGTACCTCACATGGATCCAGAAATCTCCCCATTCATTGCTCCAATGGTTCTGCTAGATTTATTTCATTTTGCATGCAATTACAAAAGTATTCAGATCCAGGTGCTGGCCTGAAAACTGGAGAATATTTTTTTGTGGGACAACCCCTTTAAGATGAAACGAGTTACTGTATCAACTTGACATAATGAGTTAAATGACGCTGGAAGAAACCTTTTCTTGACTTTTTCAATGGCTTTCAATGGATTTTCTGACACGATATCAGCCTATGACGTCTAACGAAGTTAGAATCTGCTCTATCTGAATGGGACACTTGGGAGGGATAGACGAGAGTTTGGTCTGACAGCTCTCTGATGTATGTGGCCTGCCTTAGTCCTTGCAAATCTTTAGTCACGTTATTACTTTGTTATTTTATTATTATTGTATTGTGTTTATATGTTGCTATTTATCAGTTTACCATTATCAAGTATACGCAGAATGATATACCTGGTGCTGTAAAATAATTACCGAACTCTGCTCATCACTCTTCCTTAGGTTTAATGTGTACAGTGAGGTCAACGTGAGGCAAATATTAGCTTATTTATAACTGAAGAAACATATTTTGTAGAGCTGTCTGCCAGACTTTCATGTGAGGCAGAATTTGATAGAAATATGGAAAATGGCCTGAACTTTAAATGACAAACAGATGAGAGAGGTCCCATGAAAGTCAAACCCTTTTGAAGCTCATGTGTTTTTGCATAGAATATAAATGAGGTTTTTAATTGAGATTGACTTGAGCTCATGGTAACATTTTGGTTGATCTCAATTAGCAAGGTTACAACAAACAGTAAAGGATGGAATCTGGTCATGGCACACAGTAATGTGATCCTGCTCTAGGAGTTCCTGCGATAATTTTCTCATAGGGTTTCACTAGTAACTCTTTCACTGCTTTCAAGTCCTACTTTGCAACGCTGTCTTCATGCAATAATATATTAACAATTGAGCAAAGTAATAGAAAAGTACTGAATGCACAATACCATGTTAGATTTATGGTGTTTAATGTTTTTGATATTCTTTTCTACATTTCCTACATACTAGTGCTCGATCCTCCATGAGCTGTTTCATATATGACTGTTAGGTGATCAAATAGCAGATATGTTGGGGTCACTATGGTGGACCCTACGCAGCCTGTTTTTAGATGGATCGTTTACATTTTCAAATAATGCCAAAGCAGAAACAACCAAGAGAGCTCTGATTATCCACAAGATAAACGATAAATGTGTCATCGCTGGGGATTGGAGTGCTTATGAGAAAGGAGTCCCCAATATGAATGGAGAAGTGGTGCGCATGTATTACCACCATACCAGTCTCTACTGTGGGACTGCCAAACAGTGATGGCCAGTTCGCCGTGTTTGTGGGCAGCCATCTTAACTCACAAGTCCGGCGATGCACAGGTAAGTCCTTACCTGTGCCTGTAACGGGAGCCTGTCTGAAACAAATGTGGTCACCTGAAGCAGGCAGTTCCGAGAACAGCCCAATGAAGGCCCCCGGCTCTGTTCTCTGAATTGCCTGCTCCCGGTGACTACATTTGTTTCAGACCGGATCGCGGCACTGGCACAGATAAGGGCTTACCTGTGCATCGCCGGACTTGTGAGTTAAGATGGCAGCCCGCATGTGTTCGCAGGCGAACACGGCGAACTGGCCATCACTGCTGCCAAATACATCGCTCACTTGTATCCATCAGTCCCAAAGAAGCGAACAAAGTAGTGGTCACAAATGCATGTTACCACTCTATTCACACCAGGGACTCTGGGACTCTCATTTTCATTATTGCTGAGGACCCAACAGTCAAACCCCCTTCAATCATAAACTTACCGCATTTCCCATGTTCATCATAATTTTTTTAAAGGGACTCTGTCAAAAGTGTTGACCATATTCAACTGCTGACAGCACTAGACAGGATCTGGGGAAAGCAGTACAATCATTTTTTTTGTGAAGCTTTTATTAAAAGAAGTAGTGTGAATAAGAATTTTTGTTCTCCTCCTGCAAGTGCCTGGCTATAGCTGTGACAGCTGTATCAACCAACAGGAGACCACTACATCTGGCACCCAGAGCGGAGGGGAGGCGATGTGAGAGCACTTCACAGTGAGGCACCTCCTCCTGGGCACCTGCAAGAGCAGAATCTGGCAAAACAAAATTTCATATCCTCACTACTCCTGATAAAAAAAGTTCCACAAGAGATATATTTGTACTGCTCTCCCTATCCACTACCTAGAGCTGTCAGCAGTTTTACATATTGAGAACTGCTGACAGACTCCTTGTAAGCTGTCATATAGTGCTACTCCACGATGAAATCAGTCATTTCAGGCTGCTTTAACGTTTACAATTTCACTAGAAATAAGTCAATATCCTCGACCCTTTATCCTAGCTATTTTCTCAAATATCAACTTGTTCTCAGTCATAATTGATTCTAATTTGTTACTTAGTTTTTATTATCACTCCACATAGTAAAATAGTGACTGACCTGCCTCTGCCCCCTTTCCGCCACAATTATTGATCTTTAAAATATGTTTTTCTACAGCTTATACTGGATAGCAACATAAATAAATACATCATACAGGGGAAGGCGAGCCAATAAAATTAATAAATCAGGAACTGTAACAAATTTGCTGCACAATTCATACAACTCTGACATCATATTTCTGTAGGGGACAAAACTGCGAGCTTAATTGTTTCCATGCTCACTTCATTCAATGCTCTGTACAAATTAGAATTTCTGTTAACCATATCTTTGTTCCTTAGACATATGCACAGCACATGTATCATAAGTGATAAAGATGGTAAAATATAGTGTAATGTGAACTGTGTTCAACCCACATGAATATTGTTAGTAAATAACAAAGGCTTTTTTATTATGGCACAGTGGAAACGCTGCATTATTAGTACAGTACAGGACTTTTTATAGTCATAAAGAATATTACAATGCCAATGCATGATTTTCAGGTTTTTAGTGACACTTCACATGTGAGAAATGTGTGTAGTTGATTTCTACACAGCAAAAAACATTTTCCTTCACACTCATCTTTGACTATGCATTAAAAACCAGAAAGATTTATTGGATTTATTGTTTATATAAGGCAGGGGTGCACAACCTGCGGCCCGGGGGCCACATGCGGCCCTTGATACCATTCTGTGCGGCCCCCAACCATCTGGTAACAGACATGTATGCCTATGTCTTGTGGCTGCTCACATGTATTTTTCATGTATTTCTCCAATTAGATGGGAGTCCTGGAAGTGTAACTAGACATTAATGGTATATAATGTGTGTTCAATATGCCATAAGTACAATATTTCAGTTGTTAATACATCTTTAAATTTTAATTTCGGCCCTCATCATTGGTTCAGTATGGCAATGTGGCCCCCAACCAGGAAACGTTGTGCACCCCTGATATAAGGGAATCAACAAGGTAAAAGAGGAGAGAATATTTAAAAGAAGAAAAACTGCTACAAGAGGACATAGTTTTAAATTAGAGGGTCAAAGGTTTAAAAGTAATATCAGGAAATATTACTTTACTGAGAGAGTAGTGGATGCATGGAATAGGCTTCCTGCAGAAGTGGTAGCTGCAAATACAGTGAAGAACTTTAAGCATGCACGGGGTAGGCATAAGGCCATCCTTCATATAAGATAGGACCAGGGGCTATTCATAGTATTCAGTATATTGGGCAGACTAGATGGGCCAAATGGTTCTTATCTGCCGACACATTCTATGTTTTCGCAGCTTTTGATTCCCAGTCTCTTCCTTAACATACAAGCCTGTATGATTACCCCTGCATGTTCCCTAGGGCTACCTCCCTTTTTCTCATGTCTGAGCTCCCTTCCATTGTCACATGCTGTCAGGGTTGCCAACCAGATTTTTTCTTTCTTCTGGACAACTTATCCCAAAATCACGGACAGCCAACATTTTTTACAGACAAATTGAAAAACCATAATAAATTATAAAGATAATAATGCATTCCTATGGCTCAATATACCGATAAAAACTCATTACCAGCATTTACTGTGAGCTGTAGAATGATGATAATTACCACCAAAATGATCTACTCAAGTGCCACCAGCCTCAAAATAAAAAATCACGGACAAATCACTTTTTCCCCACAGATTCTGCAGGAAAAAAGTTGCGTATTTTTACGGACTGTCCAGAAATTTCTGGATGGTTGGCAACCCTGGACACTGTCTGCTACTTATTGCATGACCAAAACAAAAAATGGAGCTCACAAAGTACCCATCATTTTTTTAATTTTATTAAGTTACAATGTATAACAAAATATACTGTTAAAAAGGGGGAAGTGACAGAACAGGCAGCCTCCTGGCACTACACACACTAGAGAATTGTGTCATGAAATATCAATATTCATGTCATGTGAATAAATACATATAATGATAAAAATAAAAAATTGAGTCAAGACATTTGCAAAGAGAGAAAGATGCACACAACTACAGTGGGCCAGGCCTACCCTCCTTCACACACCATTAAGGAGTAGGAGCCTGCCGAGAACGCACCTATATATCACTGTGACGATACCGTACCTCGCAGCCCCGCCTGATGTCACTGTACGTCGGGATCACACAGTACGGTTTTGTCACTGGTTACTCCCTGGGAGTGCGTAAGGTCAGCTTGGTACAGTGTACACAGACACCTCCTGTCCACGCAGGCACAGGGAGGCTACCTTCGGCGTGACACAACACTCTCTCGCAACCAAGCTGAGATGGCCTTTTCACTGCCCCAGTGAAACAGAGCCCTGCCAGCCCGGTAGACTGCCACCAGTTCTTAGTTAGATATAAGCCAAGTCCGTTAATGGGATTATATTGGGTCAGAATCCAACCTGAGTAACTTATAACGTTATACCGAGACACAGACGTGTGGAATTTGTGGATCGAGATAAAGAATAGCACAAGAATACCTCAGAAATATAGATCCACTGGAGGTAGCTAAGAAGCTTAAAGCAATTCTCATAAACCAGACACCCCTGTTAATATTGCCAGGCAGGGTGCAGAGATATTAAAAAAAAAGACTCACTTGTCTATCAATGGACTAAGCGGTGGGAGCAGTCACATCACCAAATCACCACTAAGGCCACCGATTGGCTGGCAGAACTGACATGCATGTAGATGCTCCATCACACTTCCAGTCCAGCGTGGACCAGAAGCAAATAATAATGGAGATTGGTGCTGGAACCAGGGCACCAGTGACAGGTTTTTTTTTAATCCCTATACCCTGTCTATTAGAGGGATCCCGGTCTCATAGAACAACTTTAATGCATGCTGCGGTATTATTGAGTTCAATGTATAATAGTCTTCAGTTAGCTCATAAGCTCCCACTAGTGGCAGCAGTAGGAAATCAGTATGTTATCTTTTAAATCTGTCTATGCAAGGGATTTGAAGATCTATATGATAAAAAAATAATAATAAAGTTTTGTGTGGGAGTGTGTCTTGGTATAATTTTATTAAAGGAACACTATGAAACTGTATTTATTAAATTAGGAATAAATAATCGATGGGTTTATGAGGCATTTCAATGTATTACACTGCATAATATAATGTACATTGGTTATCCTATAGCTTTTCTTGTTCCAGCTCGCTCTGTCTTTTTCATGCCCTCTATTTTCTGGCACTGGTTAAACATGTAAAGATGAAAATCTTAAGGGCCCATTGAATTTGCAATAACACTATTATATTTTATTTTATAATTGTTACATTTTTTATTTGTGCATTAATTGTGAGTGGTAATATTAAAAGCACATTTATGATAACTCATGAAAAAGAGAAGCTGGGACATGGTAAATGGTGTATTTATTGCCTCTGTGACATTTAAAGGACCATACATAACTTTCTTCTAATTAAGTTTTTCTTTCCGTTTTTTATGGTCAGTTATGTTGTTTTACATCTTGCAGGAAATTATTAAGAGTCAAATGTTTTTCCTCAACCTTATATATTTGTATGTGAAAGATATTATGTGGCATTTGTGGCTTAGTAGACTGTAATTTAGTTTTATTTTTTTAAGTACTTTATGTATGTAATATTATAATTCAAACTGAGAAATATGTTATGGGGTGATACTAAAGAAAAAGCACCATACAATAAATACAAACAACCCAGAAAATAACATGCAGCATGTCCTTAAATATCCCATAATGAATTTATTGTCCTGGTTTGTCTAAGTATTATTATGCAATACAAAAAGCTTAACCATGTGTAATAAATAAATAGTTTTATACTGTTTTTATTAGCAGTACTGTGCAGGCGATGGAAAATGTCTATAAACTACCGAGCTGATTTGGACACTCTGAGTGTTTGAGCATCCACTCGGCAAAAGAGGTTCAGTGTGGATAAATGTATGCATTTGGGTAAAAAATTATTTACATGCATCATAAGTCTTAGGGGGAGTAACTTGCAGAGAAGGATTTGGGTGTTTTTGTAGATCATAGACTAAATAACAGCATACAATGTCAATCAGCTGCTTCTAAGGCAAGCAGATTGTCATGTATTAAAGGGGTTTTCCGGGTTCAGAGCTGAACCTGGACATGACCCCTTCTTTAAGCAGCACAGGGCAAGGAGAAGCATCGGAGCATGAAATGCTCCAATGCTGCACTCATTCATGCTGAGTGAGTGAAGAAGGGGTTATCTATGTGTTCAGCTCTGAACCCGGACAACCCCTTTAAAAGAAGCATGGACTCATTGGGCAGGGATGAAATACTACCACTTTACAAAGCTAAGGTGCAGTCTCATCTGGAATATGCAGTTCAGTTCTGGGCAGCAGTCCAAAGAGAGTGTGCCCTGGAGCTGGAAAATATAATAAGAAGAGCAGGGGCATGGAATGACTTAGTTATGAGGAGCGATTCAAATAATTATATTTAGTCTTAAAGGGGTTCTGCACTTTGTTTAAACTGATGATCTATTGTCTGGATAGATCATCAGCATTTGATCGGTGGGGGTCTGACACCCGGGACCCCCGCCGATCAGCTGTTTGAGCAGGCAGCGGCGCTCCAGCAGCGCCGCGGCCTTCTCGCTGTTTACCACTGGCCCAGTGATGTCACGACTAGTATCACTGGCCTGGGCGTGGCTAAGCTCTGTTCACTTGAATGGAGCGTAGCTCCGCCCAGGCCAGTTGATACAAGTCGTGACGTCAATGGGCCAGCGGTAAACAGTGAGAAGGCCACGGCGCTACTGGAGCGCCGCTGCTGGAGCGCCGCTGCCTTCTCAAACAGCTGATCGGCAGGGGTCCCGGGTGTAGGACCCCCGCCGATCAGATGCTGATGATCTATCCAGAGGATAGATCATCAGTTTAAACAAAGTGCAGAACCCCTTTATGAAGAGGCATCTAAGGGGGTGGGGCATGAAATAAGCACATTGGTTTTCTGCAAACCTTGACTCTCTGGACTTATTTCCAATTGGGGTACACCCTGCCTTACTATCCATTCTAGAGAGCAGCAACAAGTGGTGACACCTCAAAAATGTCCAAGGCATCCAGCATAGTGTTGGGACCACCTCAAACCCAGTCACTGCAGAACGACATAGTAGTAGTAGTAAAATGATTGATGGCTTTTTTCATGCACTAGTGATCAAAACAATCATTCTACAATGTATTTTCTGAAGTCTGAAGTTCTAAACCCAGGGGTGTAACTACAATAGCGGCAGACCATGCAACTGGTAGGGGGCCCGGTTGGGATTATCTCCTTTTCTACTGGAGGTGAAAACTTGGTCAGGGCTCTACCTTCTAAAGGAACAACGTTTAGCAAACTGAGGCAGTGGAAAAATGGCCCAAGGGTCATTGAAAAGGGCCCAAGGGTCATTTATGCAGAAACCCTTCTGTCCTGTGTGGGGGGCCTGGTTTGATCCTTGCTATGGGGCACTTACTTCTCTATGTACGCCACTGTCTAAACCAATAGGTGTAAAAGCACAGAGAACAATAAATATTATTTAAAATAGTAGAAAAAACTAAAATACTAATAAATAGCTGCCCTGTGTTTCATATCAGATTTAAATACTTTTATATTGTAATACTTTTTAATACTATATTGTCACCTTAGGTATGGACTGGCAATTTTACCATTTGTCATAGGTATTCCTCTCCTTAGGTGTTTTAGTAAATTTCAGCATTTCCCACATAATGACAATTTTAGTGCGTCTTTTCTTAGAACTATGAGGAACATTCTTAAAATAATATTGTGCCATTATTCCAGGAAATGTTGAATAAATTGAAAACTGTTTTTTACCGTTCCCTTTTCTCGATAGGGTCTGTCACCACACAGTCACTGACAACATTGATTGAACAGTGTCAGTGTATGTAGGACCTCAGTGTCTTTTAGCATTAGCAAACTTGATAGGTACCTAGTATTCCTCTTATTCCTATTAGAGCTTAAAAGTCTCCCCCAGCCACTGCAGCTTAACCTGTGTCCACTGGCAACCAGGATGCCACAGGTTAATCCAGGGCAATGATGTCCTGTCTTCAGGTCTCTTGGCAAATGGGACACTCTAGTCACAATTTTATATTTTGTTATTTCCTCCGTAAAAATCCCCTTGGTACACATTAGCCAATACCTGATATATAACTCTACTACAGGAATGATTCTCCTGCGAGCCAACCAATCAAGGCTTCCGCAAATCAGCACATATTATAAAGTTCTGCAGCGACCCGCAGGGGAGGCAAGTATGGAAGAAGTGGTAGTAGCTGTGATGGTGGTTGTAGTTCAGGGTGGCAGTCCTCACCCTGGCTTTCCCTGAGCTGTGCAGTAAATGGGGGCACACCCATTCTTCCCTAAGGGCACTCTTTTGGGTCTCCTGCCTTGTGTTAGGTGGAGTGCTTTTGATGGTGGATGTTTAGCAGGTTGCAAGGTAAGAAATCATATGCAGTGCCAGGCAGATGCTGGAGGCAATGAAGAGGCCCAGGTGTTTGCTTTCTCAATGGCTGTGCTTTGCAGTTTCTCCAAATAACCATAGGCATGCAATCCCATTTTCATTAACTCTTTCTACAATTCTCAGGCTGAAGGGTGCAGATCAAATATCTGGATGACCTTTCCGTCTCAAGTGTGGTGGGCATTGAAGCATTATACCCTTTCCACAGCAATCAAATCTTTTGCCATAAACAAGTGAATACCTTACTGTCTCTATCCTGCATGACATTTATAGTTCTTGATCTTCTAAGATTCTGTTTCTCAAGGGTACTTTTCCAGCTTTTCAGTCTAAGGAATGGTGTTTTCCTGGACGAAGCTTCACTTTGGGGCCAGTCAGCAGGAGCTCAAACATGCATGTCTTGTCTCTAGCTCTGATAATTAGACACTACCCAGGAGGCAAGACTAGCCTATCTCCTAGCAAGTAACTACAAGACTACCAGAATTAACTCTATGCTTCCCATAATTGAACCCCTTGGGATATAGTGCATAAAGAAATGTGTTTCTGCATTAAATCACATCATTTAACTTGGTAACATGAAATTGACCTTTGCAGTGATCCACTGAGGCACTGCACTTCCACTAATTATATCCTTTGGATCTTTTATGTGGCCATAAAATTATTGTATTTCAGCAGCACATTTCCATTAACAATCATTTTTCCCCATACAGTATGATGCTTGCTACATTAAAATGTACTAAACATTAATTTACAGATAGATTATCTGTCCATATAAAAGGATCTTATCATATAGTATTACATATTTTGAGTGTTTTAAAAACTGGACTACCTTTAGTCTAACGTACAATGGTCATGGTTAAATTGCCAGTTACTGACACCATCACATAACCTCAATATTTCAAGGAAAAGCTGCAAATGACTCTCAATGATGGCAGGAAATTGAGCTTTTTCCCCTATGGGCATGGTACTGATTACCAAGCAATAACAAAACTATTTGGGCCACTATAGACCAGCGGTCCTTAACTTGTGGCTCTCCAGCTGTCTCAATACTACAACCCTCAGCATTCTCTGACAGTCTTTCAGAGATTCAGGTGTGGGACCACTGTTATATCCATCAGATTTCCAATCTGGTAACTAGATTAAAATGGAACTATGCAAATTAGCTTTCTTTTTAGGCCGGATTTAGGCACCCTTCTCATGACCACATGGCCGTCTGGCCTGTGTTGTGGACTGCAAACCATGGGTTCGAAAAACACAGGCACCAGCCATGTGAACTCCGCATTGCAGTGGTAAATATGTTAAAATATAGGACATGGACCCGGAAGCCCATGGAAATGCACAGAAGCCCTTCCGTGCCTCCGCACCACAGAAGATAGGACTTGTCCTATCTTTTGCTGTTTCTTGTGGATCACAGACCCATTCAAGTCAATGGGTCTGCACCATGATCACACGTTCACACGGCCGGTGCAAGTGTTTTGGGGACCGGCAGTTTGCGGTCCAGTGGCCAACACGGGTACAGCGGCCATACGGTTGTGTGAATGGGGCCTAAGGTAAGTAGGAGGCAGATGAAAATGTGAAAACCTGTTGCCTAATATATTTATCAGCATTTCAACAAAAACTGAAAAATATTGCAAAACAGTTGGCATCTAGCACATGAAAAAAAAGAAGAAAAGATCTGAAAAGCAGGAGAAGCTAAAATACCTTGGTAAAGAATAGAAGTTGTTTGATAAATTCGTCTAATACCTGATCCTAAGCTTTACAGAATTTTAATTAAGTATTTTCACAGACCTGTTGGCACTGTCAATGTTGATTTCTACTTTACTTTGACTCATATGAACCTTTGACTGGACATCTTCTGATCAGCAGACAGGAACATGAAGAATTCGCACGTCTTAAATGTGTTGGCTTTTCATCCTGACCTGAAACTATCACACAGATGTCTGTGTTTCCTTCTCAAAAGGCCAACTAGCTTCTGAAAAAAGTGGGAGCACCAGCAAGTTTCTTTAATGGTGTGAAAATCTAAGGGATTAATCTGTTGCGTCATCATGTGAAAGGTTTTTCCACACTAATAAAGCAGCTCTAGACCCACCAAATTCTGCCGGTTGCTCAAACAGAAGTACATTAGAACAGAGGCACTTTGACCTCCCTTATCCTCTTAGTTTAAAGGTGTTAGCCCCGCTTCTTCCCTGGATCAGCTGGTTGCTTTTACACTTGAACTTTGTCTCTCTGTTACTTTACTTTTAGCTTTACAGCCTTCAATTTTCTTCCTTCTGGAAAGCATGTCAGTGCCTTGGCGATACATGATAAAATACTATGATCCTCTGTTAATTTTATATCTCAAGGTCTGTTCTATTGTATCAATGATCCTATTATATTCAACAATATATCTCCAGTTAGAGCAGTTGTTTGGGATGATACAAATTATTTTATAAAAAAGTTTAAAAAAACAAACCTCACTGATCCATGTCACTGTCATTTCGATGATTCTCCAGTCCCATGCTGGTCCCTAATACCTGGTCGCCTCTTGACTTACAGGAAATGCTGCTCAGCCAATCACTGGCTGCAGTGTAGCAGGGTGAATCTTTGATCTGCCATTCCATCAGAGCAGGGGAATGGGTCCCCTGTTCTCAAGATCAGTGGGGGTCCCATCAGTTGGACTGTCATCAATCAGTTATTCCCTATACAGTGGATAGGAGATACATTTCAAACTTGGCACAACTCCTTTAAAATGACATCATTTTATAGTGTATTACTACATGGTTTGGCATGATAAAAGAGGGTTAATAAGGGGGTGGTCTAGGAAAGAAAAGTGTGCCCATAGTTTAATTATATTCACTATATAGATGTGTTTTATTGCAGAGACTAAAAGTCCCTGACATTTAGTAACATTAGCCATGTTGCTTTTGTAGTGGCCTGGTTCGGGGTGGCCCCAACGCTGCGCTGCGTTCCCCGAACACATTGAGGATTTACCACGTGTTGATGCTCTCCGGAAGGGATGCGTTGTGCGCCCCAATGGGAAATATGTTCTGAGAGTCAGGGTCTGCAGTAAACCAGTGTGCTTCCTTACTGGAGGGATTCAAGTGCAAAAAAATACAGGTGCTGCATAGGGCTGGCTTCTCCAGTCTCCTCCCTGGCAGAAGAAGTGTTTGATGCTGAGGAAAGGCCTAAGCTAGCTATCCCTCTCTCAGAAGGCAGGCATCCTGGTCAAGGGCACAATATCTGTAGCTCAGTAGTTTGGGTGGCTCCTTGGTCACAGGGCTAGTGACCCATGGTCTGTGCCTCAGCGTCCCCATCCCAGCATCTTCTTCTGGTCACTCATGCAGGCTGGCATGAGTCTTCCCCTCCAAGCACTGGTCCCTAACTGCTGAGCACTAGGGGCTCTGACTGCTCTCCTTATTTACCATTTCTAGCTAGACTGGAACCTTATAATTTGAGTGGAGGCGTGGAGAAGCTCAGCACAAACAGATACATTGTAACACTTTCTGTCTCTCATAGACTTACATTACAGCTTCAATGATACTCAATGGCAATGACACAGCAGTTTTTCCAGACAAAAACAAGTTTCCAGCAACAAAGCTAAACCAGACAGGCACAAGGTCAGTCATTCTGATTTTGGTGGTAAACAATGTCTGGCTTTTTTTCCTCCAAAACATTCTCTTCTTCAAACTGTATGGCAGCTGTGGAAAATTGCCAGCTTCTTATTCAAAGTCCTAACAGTCTCTCAGTATTCATTAAATCTTTCCACAGGGCCTTGAAAATACAGTGATAATGAACAGGGCATATATCACAACATACATATAAAATGCAGTAACACGGTAATAAACAGTATAAGTTAACCCTTTCAAGAGAACTAAAGTAAGAAGTTTTAACTTTGCATAGGGGAAATAGGCAAATGTCCACAAATATCCAAACATCAAAGTACCCCCTGCTCCAGGGCACTACACTATATATTAGGAAACATACCCCTTATGACAAATCCTAAAAAAAATTCTGGCTCCTTTACAGCACAAGTCCTACAGATATTTTGCATGTGAAATTGTTGTATTTACTTAATAAAACCCAGGAGGAATGTGGAGATGTCAAATTCCTAATAAAATTAAAAGCTATATTTTACAAAATGACCTCCCACCATTCCACTTGGTCTCCAAGAACTAATAAATGCAGTCCTGTTTGGCCACTTCTGTCATTCTAATATTCAATAAAATAGATTCAAATTAATCCTCTGGAGAAATAAAACTTCTACAACTTGTCTACGTTGAAAAAAAAGATCATGCCAGCTTACTTCGACAAATACAATATTCAATGTCTCTGTTATTCTAGGTCTCAGTTTTGCCATTTAGTGAGTTGAGGGATATAAATTTAAAGACCCGCAACTAAGGGAGTAAAAGTTATCAGGAATTTCACAAGGGAGGAAGGGGCTCTGGGGTAAAAGCTTTCCTGCAAGAAATATTTCTGCAAGATATTTTTCTGATGAATGTATGGCTCTGTGCCTTGTGTTACTGCTGTGGTCATACATCACGTAATAAAAATATGCTTCATTTTCCATTAATAATCTCAAGTGCAATGTGTTATATTTTAGGCAACGGCACAGCTAGACAATGAAGGAGTTAAAGGATGAAGTCAGTTTTTTAAATTCAGTTACCAATTTTTGGGCATCTTAAAAGTAGCAGACATGAGCCGAACTACATACAAAAAGCGATGGAAGTGAGCAGCACAGTTTCAGTCAATCTTCCTATTTCCTCTATGTAAGGCCTCATGCACACGATCGTATGGCTTTTTCAGTATTTTGTGGTCCGCAAAAAACGTATCCACAAAAAATACGGATGACGTCCGTGTGCATTTAGTTTTTTTGTGGAACAGAACAGCTGGCCCCTGATAGAACAGTACTATCCTTGTCCGTTATGCGGACAATAATAGGACATGTTCTATCTTTGAACGGAATGGAAAATGGAGAAACGGAAGGCATACAGAGTACCTTCCTTTTTTTGCAGATCCATTGAAATGAATGGTTCTATACGGACAGTATATAAAACGCAAAAAAAGGAACGTAAACGGGAAAAAAAAACTCCTAAGAGTCCTAATATTTTCATTTTCTATCATTTTGGGGGGATATTACAACAATCCATTGCTTTCATTAGATCATCACTTTGAAACCACTACTTGTGTCTGTTATATCTGATTCTGAAGCCATATTTTCAGCTCAGTATCTAATAATTACTCACAAAAGAGTTTCAATTGTGTAACGCTTTCAGCAAGTTTCTGTTTCGCAATTTTTGTTTTTTACTTCCTAGCTTCCCAGAGCCATAGCTTTTTTATTTTTCTCTTCACATAGATGATTGTGCGCTTGTTTTTCGTACTTTGTAATATCAAAATGGTGTGTAATTTGAAAAACAAATAAAAACTATTTTTTTCTCTTTGCATTGCCATATTCAGGCCTCCCATAACTTTTTTTAAAGTTATGTCTACAGAGCTGTGTAAATGCTCTTTTTTCGCAGGGCAATCTGTAGCTTTTATTGATACCATTTTGGAGTGTGTTTGACTTTTTAATCACTTTTTGTTCAATTGTTCAAAAAAAGGCGCATAGTTCATTTTGATTTTTTTCTGTTACAGCGTTCACAGTATGGAATAAATATGTTTATATTTTAATAGTACTGGAATTTTGCGGTGATGCCTATGATGTTTATTGTTTATTGTTTTAGTGTTTATTGGGGAAAGGGGTATTTTGAATAGCTTGTTTACTTTTTAAAAGTTTTAAGCCCCACCTAGGGGACCTGTACATGCTATCTTCAGATCACTTCTGCCTTACTCTGCGATGAAGTATCATTGCAATGTATTGCAGATTAGCTATGTTCTTATGAAGCCCTGCCACCAGCAGGCCTCCATGACAACTACAGCTATAATAGACTGGGTTTCTTCAGAGAGACCCAGACTATTACCACATATAAACAGCTTCCCTGATTTCAGCACAAAGAAGCTGTTCGGGCCCCAGGAACAAAAACCACCTCAGATGCCGTGGTCACAATTGAACACGAATTGTGAGGGGTTGGCAGCTGGCAGCTATGGTGCCTGCTGTGCTTGCAATAGGGCGCCATCTTTAAACATCCGACTTCTGTCATACATGTACAGCGCTGGTTGGAAGGGGGTTAAATACACCAAGGGATGTGCATTTTAATTTAGGCCTCAGGCAATTTAAATGCTAGATGCACCCCTTCTCATAGATATTAGGATCATTAATTCCAATGGTTAAAAGATATTCCTCTTATATAACGTCAAGGTATACTGCTAGGATGTGCCATCATTTTGATTGTGAGGGTCACCTGATAACTATTAATTGAAGGGCTTCCTTTGGCTTTTTTTAAAGCTCTTTTTGCACTCTCAGCCACCCGGTGCCCAGGAAAACATTGTAATATATCAGATAATAATGCCTCTGTCTCCACGTATGAGAAATTTATTTTCCCCCTTCCCTCCTCCTAAACTAACATTTGTCATCTGGAGTGACCCCTCCTGCCTCATCATAGACTTCTAGGGGATGCATATAATCTGATCCTTTAGTGAGTGACATCTCGTCTCAAAATAAAAAAAGTTAGTTTAGGTGGGGGCCTGATAAATGGAGAAAGATGTTTCTTTAATTGACAAGATATATTACAAAGTTGCTTATATTCATTTGTTGATTCATACCAAGTGGTGTTTTGCGCTACTACAGAACACCAGTCATTGCCTGTCCACTGTCTCACGTTCTCTCTCTATCTACAACTGAATATCTGATAAACTGAACTACTTGTGTTTTCTCTATCTACTAACCTACCTAAACCTGATACAGTATATCTCTCTCAGTGTGTAGCACTACTATATTGCCTAGGCAGCATTCTCGCTGTTTCTGTGTTATGTTCGACTCTGGTCGTTACTTCATCCCCTAAATTCAATCACTCGCCCACTAATGCCGCCTGCACCTCAAAAACATCTCTAGAATTCGCTTGTTTCTAATTGTGGAAACAACAAAAACTTTCATTATTGCCCTGATACATTCTAAACTTGATTACTGTAACTCATTATTGAAGGGGCTGTCTCACTTCAGCAAGTGGCATTTATCATGTAGAGAAAGTTAATACAAGGCACTTACTAATGTATTGTGATTGTCCATATTGCTTCCTTTGTTAGCTGGATTCATTTTTCCCTCACATTATACACTGCTCATTTCTACAACCACCCTGCAATCCATCAGCTGTGGCCGTGCTTTTATACTGTAAGAAAAAGTGCCAGCCTCTCTGGTGGCCGGTCTCCCTTCTGCAATCTATCCTTAATGCAGTAGCCAGGCTCATCTATCTGTCTAACTGCTACTCCAATGCATCCACCCTGTGCCAGTCATTACACTGGTTTCCTATACAGTATAGGATTCAATTTAAACTTCTCACTCTCATCCACAAAGCTCTCCACAGTGCTGTACCCTCCTACGTACATCTCCTCACTCATCTGTCTACTACCCTACCTGTCCTTTACTCCCTGCAAATGATTCAAGACTAACACCATAATCCAAACCTCTAACTCCCATCTGCAAGTCTTCTCCCGAGCTACACCAGTTCTCTGGAATGCCCTACCCCAAGCAGTTAGGTTAATTCCCAACATCTACAGTTTTAGGTGCTCCCTAAAAATGCATTTTTTTGGGGGAGGCCTATTGCATCGGACTACTGGATGACATGTGCCAGGGATTCCCTTAAATGAGAATGTTTTTTTTAGAGTTTTTGTCGTGACACCAGTTGCATTTTAGCAACGAGAGACTAAGTCCCCCTATGTAGAAGGTGATGGTGGAACCCAGGTGTAGTAATGGCAGAGTAGTGTAAGGGTTGCCTATAGTGTCCCATTAGATACGGCTTTGCACTTATCACTGTGTTCCTACCTGGATATCCTGGAACCCCCCCCAGAGTCCAAAGCAGTGCCAATAGGGTTAACTGTTGAAGAATGGGTAGAATAAATTGAGTCCAGACTGGTATTGAAGTAGTTAACAGCTATACTTGAATAAACTTTCATCAGGAAAAAATCTTCCAACTTTATCTTGGTTATCAGCAGGTTTTGGCATTAGTTTCTGGCAGGCAAACACAATCAGCTCTGATACATCTTTACAAACACAATCAGCTCTGAAACATCTCTACTCTTTCAGCTCTGCTATGCTGGCTGAATTAAATAGGAACTTTTTCCTTTCTTCTTTCTGCTGTAGGCTACAACTTAACTTTCTGTAGTCTGACTCTGTCTTTATCTTGATCTGTATTTTTGTCTTTATCCAGGAAATCTTTATTCCTGACTCTGGAGGCACTCAGCTTAGGCCTCGGCGCCCAGCAGAGCAGACAGTGCTCTGCTGGATGGAACACAGCATTCCCTTTACAGGGGGTAGACTCAACTTCTGCAGGCTCACCCAGGAGGGACGAGGGCCTGCTTCTTCCCCTTAAAGGGGGTAAGCTAGACTGACTCACACTAACTAAACTCCTCCCTCTCTAGAGAGGGCTAGAATGGATAGAAGGCTCCACTCTAGGAAAACTAGCTCTGCCATTATTGCTGCCATCTGGTGGTAAACCCAGCACATTACACTTTGATATAACATTACTTGGAAATAGAGATAGACATTGTTCAGGATCTGGAATAAATACACATGATGGCATTAGTTCAACCATAAGAGATACTGATGGGGCAAAAAGAGTGGTAATGCCCCCTAGCGGGACGTTACACTATCACATCCTCCAATCTAGCTCTATTCCATTCACCTCTTCACTCTCAATCTTCAGAGCCTGATCCATCATCTAACAGAATATACCTCATCCACCACATCCCATGTACTCAGAAGTACTAGCGATATCGGCTGGTGGCTGGCTCATGCAGCTTTATATCTATTCTCCTATTTCGTTAATATGGCAGGACCATTGTATAAAACATGCACTTTTCACCATTTGTGTTAACTAGGGATGAGCGAACTCGAACTGTATAGTTCGGGTTCGTACCGAATTTTGGGGTGTCCGTGACACGGACCCGAACCCGGACATTTTCGTAAAAGTCCGGGTTCGGGTTCGGTGTTCGTCGCTTTCTTCGCGCTTTTGTGACGCTTTCTTGGCGCTTTTTGAAAGGCTGCAAAGCAGCCAATCAACAAGCGTCATACTACTTGCCCCAAGAGGCCATCACAGCCATGCCTACTATTGGCATGGCTGTGATTGGCCAGAGCACCATGTGACCCAGCCTCTATTTAAGCTGGAGTCACATAGCGCCGCCCGTCACTCTGCTCTGATTAGCGTAGGGAGAGGTTGCGGCTGCGACAGTAGGGCGAGATTAGGCAGATTAACTCCTCCAAAGGACTTGATTAACTGATCGATCTGCAGCTGTGGATCATTGAGCTGCTGATCCTCAATTGCTCACTGTTTTTAGGCTGCACAGACCGTTTGTCAGTCTCATTTTTCTGGGGTGATCGGCGGCCATTTTGTGTCTTGTGGTGCGCCAGCACAAGCTGCGACCAAGTGCATTTAACCCTCAATGGTGTGGTTGTTTTTTGGCTAAAGCCTACATCAGGGTGAAGCTGTCACACCAAGTGCATTTATCCAGCAATAGTCTGTTCATTTTTTGGCCATATACAAAATCAGGGGCAAGCTGCGCCTGTCACCAAGTGCATTTAACCCTCAATGGTGTGGTTGTTTTTTGGCTAAAGCCTACATCAGGGTGAAGCTGTGACACCAAGTGCATTTAACCAGCAATAGTCTGTTCATTTTTTGGCCATATACAAAATCAGGGGCAAGCTGCGCCTGTCACCAAGTGCATTTAACCCTCAATGGTGTGGTTGTTTTTTGGCTAAAGCCTACATCAGGGTGAAGCTGTCACACCAAGTGCATTTAACCAGCAATAGTCTGTTTATTTTTTGGCCATATCCCAGTCTAATTCTGTCACTAAATCCATACCGGTCACCCAGCGCCTAAATACTAGGCCTCAAATTTATATCCAGCTAAATCTGTCCCTAGTGCTGTAGCTGGGCGAGTTATTTAGTGTCCGTTCAAGCACATTTCTTGTTCTGGGTTGAAATACAATTCCCAATTTAGCAATTTCATAATTTAGTGGTTCCTGCTATATCAGAGCTATTTGAAATCTATCCCAAAAAGGGTATATAATATTGAAGGTGCACATTGGGTCATTCAGAATAACTTCACACACACCCGCTACTGTGTATTTCCAAGTCTAATTCTGTCACTAAACCCATACCTGTCACCCAGCGCCTAAATACTAGGCCTCAAATTTAAATCCCTCTAAATCTCTCGTTACCCACCGCTGTACTGTTGTTGCTGGGCAAGATATTTAGTGTCCGTCAAAGCACATTTTTTGTTCTGGGTTGAAGTACAATTCCCAATTTAGCAATTTCATAATTTAGTGGTTTCTGCTATATCAGAGCTATTTGAAATCTATCCCTAAAAGGGTATATAATATTGAAGGTGCACATAGGGTCATTCAGAATAACTTCACACACACGCTTCTGTGCATTTCCAAGTCTAATTCTGTCACTAAATCCATACCGGTGACCCAGCGCCTAAATACTAGGCCTCAAATTTAAATCCCTCTAAATCTCTCGTTACCCACCGCTGTACTGTTGTTGCTGGGCAAGATATTTAGTGTCCGTCAAAGCACATTTTTTGTTCTGGGTTGAAGTACAATTCCCAATTTAGCAATTTCATAATTTAGTGGTTTCTGCTATATCAGAGCTATTTGAAATCTATCCCTAAAAGGGTATATAATATTGAAGGTGCACATAGGGTCATTCAGAATAACTTCACACACACGCTTCTGTGCATTTCCAAGTCTAATTCTGTCACTAAATCCATACCGGTGACCCAGCGCCTAAATACTAGGCCTCAAATTTAAATCCCTCTAAATCTCTCGTTACCCACCGCTGTACTGTTGTTGCTGGGCAAGATATTTAGTGTCCGTCAAAGCACATTTTTGTTCTGGGTTGAAGTACAATTCCCAATTTAGCAATTTCATAATTTAGTGGTTTCTGCTATATCAGAGCTATTTGAAATCTATCCCTAAAAGGGTATATAATATTGAAGGTGCACATAGGGTCATTCAGAATAACTTCACACACACGCTTCTGTGCATTTCCAAGTCTAATTCTGTCACTAAATCCATACCGGTGACCCAGCGCCTAAATACTAGGCCTCAAATTTAAATCCCTCTAAATCTCTCGTTACCCACCGCTGTACTGTTGTTGCTGGGCAAGATATTTAGTGTCCGTCAAAGCACATTTTTTGTTCTGGGTTGAAGTACAATTCCCAATTTAGCAATTTCATAATTTAGTGGTTTCTGCTATATCAGAGCTATTTGAAATCTATCCCTAAAAGGGTATATAATATTGAAGGTGCACATAGGGTCATTCAGAATAACTTCACACACACGCTTCTGTGCATTTCCAAGTCTAATTCTGTCACTAAATCCATACCGGTGACCCAGCGCCTAAATACTAGGCCTCAAATTTAAATCCCTCTAAATCTCTCGTTACCCACCGCTGTACTGTTGTTGCTGGGCAAGATATTTAGTGTCCGTCAAAGCACATTTTTTGTTCTGGGTTGAAGTACAATTCCCAATTTAGCAATTTCATAATTTAGTGGTTTCTGCTATATCAGAGCTATTTGAAATCTATCCCTAAAAGGGTATATAATATTGAAGGTGCACATTGGGTCATTCAGAATAACTTCACACACACCCGCTACTGTGTATTTCCAAGTCTAATTCTGTCACTAAACCCATACCTGTCACCCAGCGCCTAAATACTAGGCCTCAAATTTAAATCCCTCTAAATCTCTCGTTACCCACCGCTGTACTGTTGTTGCTGGGCAAGATATTTAGTGTCCGTCAAAGCACATTTTTTGTTCTGGGTTGAAGTACAATTCCCAATTTAGCAATTTCATAATTTAGTGGTTTCTGCTATATCAGAGCTATTTGAAATCTATCCCTAAAAGGGTATATAATATTGAAGGTGCACATAGGGTCATTCAGAATAACTTCACACACACGCTTCTGTGCATTTCCAAGTCTAATTCTGTCACTAAATCCATACCGGTCACCCAGCGCCTAAATACTAGGCCTCAAATTTATATCCCGCTGAATTTGAATACAATACATTGGGCCAAATAATATATTTGTTGTTGTGGTGAACCATAACAATGAGAAAAACATCTAGTAAGGGACGCGGACGTGGACATGGTCGTGGTGGTGTTAGTGGACCCTCTGGTGCTGGGAGAGGACGTGGCCGTTCTGCCACATCCACACGTCCTAGTGTACCAACTACCTCAGGTCCCAGTAGCCGCCAGAATTTACAGCGATATATGGTGGGGCCCAATGCCGTTCTAAGGATGGTAAGGCCTGAGCAGGTACAGGCATTAGTCAATTGGGTGGCCGACAGTGGATCCAGCACGTTCACATTATCTCCCACCCAGTCTTCTGCAGAAAGCGCACAGATGGCGCCTGAAAACCAACCCCATCAGTCTGTCACATCACCCCCATGCATACCAGGGAAACTGTCTCAGCCTCAAGTTATGCAGCAGTCTCTTATGCTGTTTGAAGACTCCGCTGGCAGGGTTTCCCAAGGGCATCCACCTAGCCCTTCCCCAGCGGTGAAAGACATAGAATGCACTGACGCACAACCACTTATGTTTCCTGATGATGAGGACATGGGAATACCACCTCAGCATGTCTCTGATGATGACGAAACACAGGTGCCAACTGCTGCGTCTTTCTGCAGTGTGCAGACTGAACAGGAGGTCAGGGATCAAGACTGGGTGGAAGACGATGCAGGGGACGATGAGGTCCTAGACCCCACATGGAATGAAGGTCGTGCCACTGACTTTCACAGTTCGGAGGAAGAGGCAGTGGTGAGACCGAGCCAACAGCGTAGCAAAAGAGGGAGCAGTGGGCAAAAGCAGAACACCCGCCGCCAAGAGACTCCGCCTGCTACTGACCGCCGCCATCTGGGACCGAGCACCCCAAAGGCAGCTTCAAGGAGTTCCCTGGCATGGCACTTCTTCAAACAATGTGCTGACGACAAGACCCGAGTGGTTTGCACGCTGTGCCATCAGAGCCTGAAGCGAGGCATTAACGTTCTGAACCTGAGCACAACCTGCATGACCAGGCACCTGCATGCAAAGCATGAACTGCAGTGGAGTAAACACCTTAAAACCAAGGAAGTCACTCAGGCTCCCCCTGCTACCTCTTCTGCTGCTGCCGCCTCGGCCTATTCTGCTGCTGCCGCCTCGGCCTCTTCCTCCGCCTCTGGAGGAACGTTGGCACCTGCCGCCCAGCAAACAGGGGATGTACCACCAACACCACCACCACCACCTCCGTCACCAAGCGTCTCAACCATGTCACACGCCAGCGTTCAGCTCTCCATCTCACAAACATTTGATAGAAAGCGTAAATTCCCACCTAGCCACCCTCGATCCCTGGCCCTGAATGCCAGCATTTCTAAACTACTGGCCTATGAAATGCTGTCATTTAGGCTGGTGGACACAGACAGCTTCAAACAGCTCATGTCGCTTGCTGTCCCACAGTATGTTGTTCCCAGCCGGCACTACTTCTCCAAGAGAGCCGTGCCTTCCCTGCACAACCAAGTATCCGATAAAATCAAGTGTGCACTGCGCAACGCCATCTGTGGCAAGGTCCACCTAACCACAGATACGTGGACCAGTAAGCACGGCCAGGGACGCTATATCTCCCTAACTGCACACTGGGTAAATGTAGTGGCAGCTGGGCCCCAGGCGGAGAGCTGTTTGGCGCACGTCCTTCCGCCGCCAAGGATCGCAGGGCAACATTCTTTGCCTCCTGTTGCCACCTCCTCCTTCTCGGCTTCCTCCTCCTCTTCTTCCACCTGCTCATCCAGTCAGCCACACACCTTCACCACCAACTTCAGCACAGCCCGGGGTAAACGTCAGCAGGCCATTCTGAAACTCATATGTTTGGGGGACAGGCCCCACACCGCACAGGAGTTGTGGCGGGGTATAGAACAACAGACCGACGAGTGGTTGCTGCCGGTGAGCCTCAAGCCCGGCCTGGTGGTGTGTGATAATGGGCGAAATCTCGTTGCAGCTCTGGGACTAGCCAATTTGACGCACATCCCTTGCTTGGCGCATGTGCTGAATTTGGTGGTGCAGAAGTTCATTCACAACTACCCCGACATGTCAGAGCTGCTGCATAAAGTGCGGGCCGTCTGTTCGCGCTTCCGGCGTTCACATCCTGCCGCTGCTCGCCTGTCTGCGCTACAGCGTAACTTCGGCCTTCCCGCTCACCGCCTCATATGCGACGTGCCCACCAGGTGGAACTCCACCTTGCACATGCTGGACAGACTGTGCGAGCAGCAGCAGGCCATAGTGGAGTTTCAGCTGCAGCACGCACGGGTCAGTCGCACTACAGAACAGCACCACTTCACCACCAATGACTGGGCCTCCATGCGAGACCTGTGTGCCCTGTTGCGCTGTTTCGAGTACTCCACCAACATGGCCAGTGGCGATGACACCGTTATCAGCGTTACAATACCACTTCTATGTCTCCTTGAGAAAACACTTAGGGCGATGATGGAACAGGAGGTGGCCCAGGAGGAGGAGGAGGAGGATGAGGAAGAGGGGTCATTTTTAGCACTTTCAGGCCAGTCTCTTCGAAGTGACTCAGAGGGAGGTTTTTTGCAACAGCAGAGGCCAGGTACAAATGTGGCCAGCCAGGGCCCACTACTGGAGGACGAGGAGGACGAGGATGAGGAGGAGGTGGAGGAGGATGAGGATGAAGCATGGTCACAGCGGGGTGGCACCCAACGCAGCTCGGGTCCATCACTGGTGCGTGGCTGGGGGGAAAGGCAGGACGATGACGATACGCCTCCCACAGAGGACAGCTTGTCCTTACCCCTGGGCAGCCTGGCACACATGAGCGACTACATGCTGCAGTGCCTGCGCAACGACAGCAGAGTTGCCCACATTTTAACCTGTGCGGACTACTGGGTTGCCACCCTGCTGGATCCACGCTACAAAGACAATGTGCCCACCTTACTTCCTGCACTGGAGCGTGATAGGAAGATGCGCGAGTACAAGCGCACGTTGGTAGACGCGCTACTGAGAGCATTCCCAAATGTCACAGGGGAACAAGTGGAAGCCCAAGGCCAAGGCAGAGGAGGAGCAAGAGGTCGCCAAGGCAGCTGTGTCACGGCCAGCTCCTCTGAGGGCAGGGTTAGCATGGCAGAGATGTGGAAAACTTTTGTCAACACGCCACAGCTAACTGCACCACCACCTGATACGCAACGTGTTAGCAGGAGGCAACATTTCACTAACATGGTGGAACAGTACGTGTGCACACCCCTCCACGTACTGACTGATGGTTCGGCCCCATTCAACTTCTGGGTCTCTAAATTGTCCACGTGGCCAGATCTAGCCTTTTATGCCTTGGAGGTGCTGGCCTGCCCGGCAGCCAGCGTTTTGTCTGAACGTGTATTCAGCACGGCAGGGGGCGTCATTACAGACAAACGCAGCCGCCTGTCTACAGCCAATGTGGACAAGCTGACGTTCATAAAAATGAACCAGGCATGGATCCCACAGGACCTGTCCGTCCCTTGTCCAGATTAGACATTAACTACCTCCCCATAACCATATATTATTGGACTCCAGGGCACTTCCTCATTCAATCCTATTTTTATTTTCATTTTACCATTATATTGCGATGCTACCCAAAGTTGAATGAACCTCTCCTCTGCCTGTGTGCTAGGCCTAAATATATGCCAATGGACTGTTGCAGTGGTGGCTGACATGAAGCCTGATTCTCTGCTATGACATGCAGACTAATTCTCTGCTGACATGAAGCCAGATTGTCTGTTACGGGACCTCTCTCCTCTGCCTGGGTGCTGGGCCTAAATTTATGACAATGGACTGTTGCAGTGGTGGCTGACGTGAAGCCTGATTCTCTGCTATGACATGCAGACTGATTCTCTGCTGACATGAAGCCAGATCCTCTGTTACGGGACCTCTCTCCTCTGCCTGGGTGCTGGGCCTAAATTTATGACAATGGACTGTTGCAGTGGTGGCTGACGTGAAGCCTGATTCTCTGCTATGACATGCAGACTGATTCTCTGCTGACATGAAGCCAGATCCTCTGTTACGGGACCTCTCTCCTCTGCCTGGGTGCTGGGCCTGAATATATGCCAATGGACTGTTGCAGTGGTGGGTGACGTGAAGCCTCATTCTCTGCTATGACATGCAGACTAATTCTCTGCTGACATGAAGCCAGATTGTCTGTTACGGGACCTTTCTCCTCTGCCTGGGTTCTGGGCCTAAATTTATGAAAATTGACTCTTACAGTGGTGGGTGACGTGAAGCCTGATTCTCTGCTATGATATGAAGACTGATTCTCTGCTGACATGAAGCCAGATTGTCTGTTACGGGACCTTTCTCCTCTGCCTGGGTTCTGGGCCTAAATTTATGAAAATTGACTCTTACAGTGGTGGGTGACGTGAAGCCTGATTCTCTGCTATGATATGAAGACTGATTCTCTGCTGACATGAAGCCAGATTGTCTGTTACGGGACCTTTCTCCTCTGCCTGGGTTCTGGGCCTAAATTTATGAAAATTGACTCTTACAGTGGTGGGTGACGTGAAGCCTGATTCTCTGCTATGATATGAAGACTGATTCTCTGCTGACATGAAGCCAGATTGTCTGTTACGGGACCTTTCTCCTCTGCCTGGGTTCTGGGCCTAAATTTATGAAAATTGACTCTTACAGTGGTGGGTGACGTGAAGCCTGATTCTCTGCTATGATATGAAGACTGATTCTCTGCTGACATGAAGCCAGATTGTCTGTTACGGGACCTTTCTCCTCTGCCTGGGTTCTGGGCCTAAATTTATGAAAATTGACTCTTACAGTGGTGGGTGACGTGAAGCCTGATTCTCTGCTATGATATGAAGACTGATTCTCTGCTGACATGAAGCCAGATTGTCTGTTACGGGACCTTTCTCCTCTGCCTGGGTTCTGGGCCTAAATTTATGAAAATTGACTCTTACAGTGGTGGGTGACGTGAAGCCTGATTCTCTGCTATGATATGAAGACTGATTCTCTGCTGACATGAAGCCAGATTGTCTGTTACGGGACCTTTCTCCTCTGCCTGGGTTCTGGGCCTAAATTTATGAAAATTGACTCTTACAGTGGTGGGTGACGTGAAGCCTGATTCTCTGCTATGATATGAAGACTGATTCTCTGCTGACATGAAGACAGATTCTCTGTTACGGGACCTCTCTCCTCTGCCTGTGTGTGTGCTGGGCCTAAATATATGCCAATGGACTGTTGCAGTGGTGGCTGACGTGAAGCCTCATTCTCTGCTATGACATGCAGACTAATTCTCTGCTGACATGAAGACAGATTCTCTGTTACGGGACCTCTCTCCTCTGCCTGTGTGTGTGCTGGGCCTAAATATATGCCAATGGACTGTTGCAGTGGTGGCTGACGTGAAGCCTCATTCTCTGCTATGACATGCAGACTAATTCTCTGCTGACATGAAGCCAGATTGTCTGTTACGGGACCTCTCTCCTCTGCCTGTGTGTGTGCTGGGCCTAAATATATGCCAATGGACTGTTGCAGTGGTGGCTGACGTGAAGCCTCATTCTCTGCTATGACATGCAGACTAATTCTCTGCTGACATGAAGACAGATTCTCTGTTACGGGACCTCCCTCCTCTGCCTGGGTGCTGGGCCTAAATATATGCCAATGGACTGTTGCAGTGGTGGCTGACGTGAAGCCTCATTCTCTGCTATGACATGCAGACTAATTCTCTGCTGACATGAAGACAGATTCTCTGTTACGGGACCTCTCTCCTCTGCCTGGGTGCCGGGGCCTAAATATCTGAGAATGGACTGTTCCAGTGGTGGGTGACGGGAAGCCAGATTCTCTGCTATGGAACCTCTCTCCAATTGATTTTGGTTAATTTTTATTTATTTAATTTTTATTTTAATTCATTTCCCTATCCACATTTGTTTGCAGGGGATTTACCTACATGTTGCTGCCTTTTGCAGCCCTCTAGCTCTTTCCTGGGCTGTTTTACAGCCTTTTTAGTGCCGAAAAGTTCGGGTCCCCATTGACTTCAATGGGGTTCGGGTTCGGGACGAAGTTCGGATCGGGTTCGGATCCCGAACCCGAACATTTCCGGGATGTTCGGCCGAACTTCTCGAACCCGAACATCCAGGTGTTCGCTCAACTCTAGTGTTAACCCTTTCTCCTCATAGATTGTAAGCTCTTGCGAGCAGGGTCCTCATTCCTCTTTTTTAAATTGTTGACTGGTTGCTGGGTAACGTATGCTTTTGTTTGTACATTAACCCTCTGATTGTAAAGTTATGTGGATTGTGCGCTATATAATGAAAGATTATTATTATTATGTGTTCTTAAGTTTGTTGAAAGGTTAGTCACCATTTAAGATGGGCAGGAGAACTGCTGAGTGGGAAAAACCAAGAAGGAGCTCCTTCATTCTGAGGACTAGGGAAGGTTCCGGCAATCAGAGCCACACCGATATCTTAAATATCTCTATCCCTATATAAAACCTAAATACCTGAATGTTTATCAGGTTTCTCAGGGCACATGGTTATAGCATCCAGCTTTTCACTTATGCGCTCAAAAAAAATATTACATTTGGTGGATGTCATCCATTTTGAAAATGAACTTCTGTCAATTACCATAAGTTACACTTTTTTAAAATTTTGTTCCTGATTTAGTCTTCATTAAAAATATCCCTCAACTTTGAGTATGTAGCTTCCAGGCTGATGCAGCTGTAATGCCATCGTTACTGACTACAAACAGTCCCTCTCTGTAGTCAGATCGCACAGTTATGTGTTACTTCCCTACCTGTTGCTTAGTTGCTCCTGAAGACAGTAGAGGCTCCTATGTGATCAGTAAATGCCTTCATTTATTTATTTTGGTTTCAACTCACATAAAATGTTGCCAGCACAAATTTCAGTGTAATTTATATGTGACTGACTCACTTGAGATGTCCTTCATTTGAAGGGCACTTTCGGTCAAATTTCAGTCTAAAATAGTCAAGCCACAACAAGTCAAATTGCACACATTTTTTTGACTTGCATGCCACTTGCTGTCACGCCATGCAGCCCTAGTCGGACTCAGTTACATGACTGCTAATTACTTATTTCAGCTTATTTTTAATCATAATATTTTAGTCAAATTGCATCCTAAAAGGAAGTACCTCATTCAATGAACTGAATACAAGTTGTAATCCTTGAACTTGCAGACTGCTACACTTCGGCAGTTTTACAGTACAAGACTGCCTAATACTGTTTGTGGTTTGCCACATCTGAATGCAATATTTTTTTTTTATTATTTAGTTGATGATGATCTAAGCAGTACAATTTCTTGGCAGTAGTAACCTGATAAGGCACCAGCTATGGGTTGGCTTCCTGACAGGTCAGACATTCCTTCCCGCTGTGTATTGCTTCAACACATCTGGGAAGACAAAGCATTGCCATCCTTTGTTTCTACAAACACCAGACGTGTACATCCAAGATTGCTGCTGTGGGCAGCATGAGAATCTGTCAACAATATGCAGGGGATCCACGAAAAGTCTCCCTTACATGACTTGCTCCATGCTTTCAAAAGAAAACATATTGCCGTTAGTTCTCCCCAGCAAAGCTGTAACGAGAAATGAATTGTTCCAAAATAGTTCAAACGTACTGGCCTAGAGTTGACCCAAAGACTCATTTTGAAGAACAGTTATTGCTTATGTGGTTGGTTTTGATTGAGATTTGCACACAAAATAAGTTAAAAATTACATTTCAATTGAACCATGTTACTTTATGAGTAGGGTAACACCATATGACAAGGACGATTCAAACCTGCTGCGGTGGTTTTAAAATGGGTTACAATAGAAATAAGTTACAACAGAGATAGGTAAAAGTTTTCAGAAATGTTTTGAATTTATGGCTGCCCCTGTGTTCATTGCATAGGGATATTACAAATCTAATTAGTCTTTAATCATACTAAATTGTGTTTAGAGATGAACTCTAGTTCTTTTAGAGATCCACCTGATGTTGGGAATCTTGTTGTTGGGTGCTAGTTGGTTGGGTGAGATGCCTGGGGGAAAACAATTATCCCACCTTGCTGAATAAATAAATATCTCTCTAGTTCACCTGCAGGTAGGTCACTGAATAGAAGATCTAGTGGCGCTGCACTTAACGGTGGCAAGAGGATTCTTGAGACAACAGTAACAGAAGGATGCTTTTCATATTGAAATAAGAACAACGCATTTCAGGGCTGAATGGGCCCCTTCATCAGGTTAAAATCTCTCTTCCATGACCTTGGATCATTTACCATATAGCATGTACAGTACAGACCAAAAGTTTGGACACACCTTCTCATTCAAAGAGTTTTCTTTATTTTCATGACTATGAAAATTGTAGATTCACACTGAAGGCATCAAAACTATGAATTAACACATGTGGAATTATATACATAACAAAAAAGTGTGAAACAACTGAAAATATGTCATATTCTAGGTTCTTCAAAGTAGCCACCTTTTGCTTTGATTACTGCTTTGCACACTCTTGGCATTCTCTTGATGAGCTTCAAGAGGTAGTCACCTGAAATGGTCTTCCAACAGTCTTGAAGGAGTTCCCAGAGATGCTTAGCACTTGTTGGCCCTTTTGCCTTCACTCTGCGGTCCAGCTCACCCCAAACCATCTCGATTGGGTTCAGGTCCGATGACTGTGGAGGCCAGGTCATCTGGCACAGCACCCCATCACTCTCCTTCATGGTCAAATAGCCCTTACACAGCCTGGAGGTGTGTTTGGGGTCATTGTCCTGTTGAAAAATAAATGATGGTCCAACTAAACGCAAACCGGATGGAATAGCATGCCGCTGCAAGATGCTGTGGTAGCCATGCTGGTTCAGTATGCCTTAAATTTTGAATAAATCCCCAACAGTGTCACCAGCAAAGGACCCCCACACCATCACACCTCCTCCTCCATGCTTCACGGTGGGAACCAGGCATGTAGAGTCCATCCGTTCACCTTTTCTGCGTCGCACAAAGACACGGTGGTTGGAACCAAAGATCTCAAATTTGGACTCATCAGACCAAAGCACAGATTTCCACTGGTCTAATGTCCATTCCTTGTGTCCTTTAGCCCAAACAAGTCTCTTCTGCTTGTTGCCTGTCCTTAGCAGTGGTTTCCTAGCAGATATTCTACCATGAAGGTCTGATTCACACAGTCTCCTCTTAACAGTTGTTCTAGAGATGTGTCTGCTGCTAGAACTCTGTGTGACATTGACCTGGTCTCTAATCTGAGCTGCTGTTAACCTGCGATTTCTGAGGCTGGTGACTCGGATGAACTTATCCTCCGCAGAAGAGGTGACTCTTGGTCTTCCTTTCCTGGGGCGGTCCGCATGTGAGCCAGTTTCTTTGTAGCACTTGATGGTTTTTGTGACTGCACTTGGGGACACTTTCAAAGTTTTCCCAATTTTTCGGACTGACTGACCTTCATTTCTTAAAGTACTGATGGACAATCGTTTTTCTTTACTTAGCTGCTTTTTTCTTGCCATAATACAAATTCTAACAGTCTATTCAGTAGGACTATCAGCTGTGTATCCACCTGACTTCTCCACAACGCAACTGATGGTCCCAACCCCATTTATAAGGCAAGAAATCCCACTTATTAAACCTGACAGGGCACACCTGTGAAGTGAAAACCATTTCAGGTGACTACCTCTTGAAGCTCATCAAGAGAATGCCAAGAGTGTGCAAAGCAGTAATCAAAGCAAAAGGTTGCTACTTTGAAGAACCTAGAATATGACATATTTTCAGTTGTTTCACACTTTTTTGTTATGAATATAATTCCACATGTGTTAATTCATAGTTTTGATGCCTTCAGTGTGAATCTACAATTTTCATAGTCATGAAAATAAAGAAAACTCTTTGAATGAGAAGGTGTGTCCAAACTTTTGGTCTGTACTGTATATGACTATGATTTTACCTGACATCTCAATGCTCTGCACTAGTGTCTCTGACTAGTGCGGATGCAATGCGATTTTCACTGATGGTTGCTAAGGAGATGATGAGATGAGCCCCGGGACCCCATTAAAGTCCATTTAATTTATTATTTTCCATTATAACATGGTTATAATGGAAAATAATAGCATTCTTTAATACAGAATGCTAAGTAAAATGTACATTAAGGGTTAAAAAATAATAAAAAAATTACTTACTTCATCCACTTGATCGCGCAGCCATTATCGTCTTTTTTCTTCGTCTTGCAGGACCTACAAAAGCACCTGCACTGACTTTCTATCTTCATTCAGCAGGACCTGAGCTGACATCACAGCGCTCACCACGTGGTGAGTGCGATGACGTTAGCGCAGTTTCTGCTGAATGTAGGTCCTTCTATCTTCATTCACACGTGGTGAGAGCGATGACGTCAGAGCAGGTCCTTTTGCAGGTCCTGCAAGATGAAGAAAGAAGACGATAACGGCTGCGCGATCAAGTGGATGATGTAAGTCTTTTTTTATTTTTTAAACCTTAATGTATATCTTACTTAGTATTCTGTATTAAATAATGCTATTATTTTCCATTATAACCATGTTATCAGTGAAGAAGTCCGGGTTCGGGTCTGGGTTTCAACATTAAGTTTTTTATCATGCGCATGCAAAACACAATAAAACATATTAAAATGCTTTGCACTCGCGCGGAAAAAACTGAACAACGCAATCGCAGACAAAACTGATTGAAATTGTGTGTGCACTCGCGCGGGTTTCCCGCAAGGCACCCGCAATAGATCCGGACCTCTTCCGCGGCACCCATGTGAAAGGGGCTTAAGGTCTACTGTCTGAATCGATCATGCATAGCTGATCACATGCAACTGGCTGAAATTTTTTTGAAGTTTCTTGAAAGGTTTGATGCTTGATGTTGTTTTAGGTTCCACTATGCACTCTTTCTGGGGCCATGTGGACACTATGAGAAGAATTATAAGGCGGCCTAATTGGTAATACTGGAACACTAGGACTAGTGCTGAGCGAATCTAAGCTAAACAAATTGACTTTGATCTGTATTTCAGGTAAAATTCGATTTTCCACAAAGCTGAATTTACTGGAGCTTTGTGGTAACGAATACATTTTTCCTGAAATGGCAGTAAAAAACAAAAGAATACATACTCAACTTATCCATTGGCTCGCCCAGAGGCCATTGCGGCCATCTTGATTGAAGAAAACATACTAAATCTCATGCGTGCTGATGTGCGATGTCATCACGGCAGCCGGGTGCGGTGACGTCAACACCAATGACTGGTGGATCCTAAAAACTGGCATAAATATCTCATATATTGGGGTTCCACTTCTGGGACCCAACCTATCTGGAGAACAGTGGTCCCCTGACTTCCATACCTATTGGAGAGGTGGCCAAAATCTGTCTAGGGAATGAATGGCAAGGTGAGCAGCTTGCTCGGCTGCTTTTGGAATTCCATAAACTAGAATAGAGAGAACCATGCACATCAGAGATATTCATGACATATGCATTACTACATTTATAAACAAAGCATCTCTCGTTTTATTAGGTTGTCATCATCACTATTTCCAGATATTTATTCTGGGAAATATCTTTTCAAATACATCTATTCTTGAACCTTTTGGGAAGGCAGTCCAACTTAATTCATAAGTTTTGTTCTCAAGTCGTAATTTTCTGTTGGAAAGGAACTTATATATGGAAATTCCACAAGCAGAGCACATTTTATTACCATACAGAGATAAAAGAGACAGTATCATTATAGGTCATATTCAATGTAATGCTTAATGGCTGCTCCAAGTATTCCAGATGTTCATATATTGTAATGAGAGAGTCAAGAAGTTGATGTATGAATTCATAGATGTTTTTGTGTAACTCAGATTTCCTCCCTGCTGGATTACATAGAATCTAAATGGGAATCTGTTCCAACGTGACACATTGATATGGTCATCCACTTAGGTAGAATACCACCATTATTTATGATATCTTCATGTGTGTGGTCAGATTAAAGATGAAATACTTAACTACAGTGGTTCAGCGATACATGTTCTGGCCAGTTCTTGCCTAATAGTCACTAGAAAACACTTCCAGCAGTCCTTCAAGAGAAATTAAACCATTAATAGATATTATTACTTGTGTTAGTGCATTTTAGTAAACGAGGGCCATATTCTTCATTCATATTTCATCATTTTTGGCGGATTTTCATCACACTGGTCCAAAAAGGATTTCTCTTTAATAGTCTAGACAATCAATCATTTTCTCTTTTATCTATTTCTACATGTGCAAAAACTATCATCTTAAATTTTATTTTATTGATGTCATAGTCTTTGTTCGAATTGCCGTGATAAAGGCACGAGAACCCCTCTCCTTAATAGCTATCACATGTTGTAAAGACCTTACTTTAAAGTTTGAAATGTTCATTTCAATGCAAGGATTATGAAACAACTTCTATAACAATCCCCGTAATTTCCATTTTCACTATCATTATCTAGAACTTGATTTAATAGGAAAGAATATTTCCCATGCATATGGGCTTAGCCATTGAAACTATATTATGAAAAAGGAGGTATTCATGAAATTTCTTTTCAGACAATGGTCTTACAGGTGATCATAAGTAAGTAAACATTAGCAAATAGTAACTATATTTATAGCTGGTTTGACTAACAAATAATGAATGATATTGGGGACTGGGCTATAGAAAAAATATATATTCTGGCCCTTCTTTAGACTGGGCTATAGAAAAAAAATATATTCTGGCCCTTCTTCAGAGGATTTGAGATATGTTCCTCCTTAGCTTTCACATGAAAATACCTAATTCTCCTTGAGGAGACCAAGCCACTATGGAATCTCTGGGGAAAAATGCTCAAAATTCCTCAAGAAGGAGTAACACTGTATTTCTGTTTGCATCTACAGATGGCTGCCCTGTAGATGACTCAGGTTATCACCCAGACCAGAAATCTAAACCTATCTATAGATGGCACTTTGGTTTGGCTGATAACCCAAGTCATGTTTCAAGGCACTATAATGACTTGAAAATGAAGCAGCTCTGTAATAAATCTTGATACAAATATTATATGAAAAAATGTCTGCATCTCCATGGTAACAGACAACAAATAAACCCTTTGTAGTCTTATCCTGCAGCCATACTCTTTTACATCTTTGTTTGACAAACCTACTGAATGTTTGTTAGCATAAATAGGGAGAAATATGTGAGGAAGGGTGACTTCAGAATTAGATTACACTGGGGGGGGTTCTTGTTACCATGAAAGCAAATAGGTTTGTATAGGAGCTGTAACAGACCTATTACAAAATACTTTAATTTTTCAAAGCTGAGCCAAGGTTTTTATTTATTTATTTTTTACTTTTGCCTCTTAACATTCTGTCATTTTTAGCTTTTAAGTCTATATTGAGGTTTTGTTTTTATGCATAAAAAAAGATATTGCTACATTTTAATTTTATTTTTACAGCATTCACTTGAATGCTGTGAACACTTTATTATATGTGTTATTAGAACTGAAATACTTATTACCTATCAGTCTATACCTGACATATATTTTTTACTTTTATTACATAAAAAATAGAAAATAGTTATTATTGCATATTATTTTTAAAATTAAGTTAATTTTGCTTTAAACCATTTTCAAACCATACTGTACTGTCATATGTATTGCATACATGAATATAAATGATCAAGTATCTGCATGTGCCCTAGTAGTCACTAATATTATTAAGCTCAGGACTGTTAGTATTTAGCCATATTGATCATAGTTTATTCGGGGTTAGATGACCATGAAAGCCGTTTTCCCATCTTTATCAGTGGGGTCATTGATGGAATTTTTTCCCCATCTTTTTTCTGTCAATGCAACAGAATAACATATAGAAAGTGTGAATGGAGCCTAATAGTGACTTTCTGTGATCTGTAGTTAGAGGCAGAAGCTCTTATTATACTTCTTAAAGGGGTTATCCCATCTTAGACAATGGGGGCATATCGCAAGGATATGCCCCCATTGTCTGATAGGTGCAGGTCCCACCGCTGGGACCCGCACATACAAGGTGAACGGGGCAGAGATAGTGGAGGAGGGCGCACTGCGCATGCGCAGCCGCCCTCCGTTCATTTCTATGGAGCCGCCGAAAATACCCGAGCGCTGGCTCGGCTATTTCCGTCGGCCCCATAGAAATGAATGGGAGCGTTGGCCGCGCATGTGCGGTGCGCTCCCATTCACTTCAATAGGAGAGGCGGGGAGCTGTGCCTGGTGGTGGTCGGACCCTGGGAAACCCGGGGTCCTCCAGCCATAACTCTCCCCGGCTCCGTTCTTGTTGTAGGTGCGGGTCCCAGAGGTGGGACCCGCACCTATCAGACAATGGGGGCATATCCTTGCGATATGCCCCCATTGTCTAAGATGGGATAACCCCTTTAAGGCTCATTAGTATGCTGTTTTAAACCTCTCCTTTGCAGAGTAAGAGGGAACACTTCTTACAGGAAGTTCTAATTACTGAAAAATATGCTGCTTCTTCCTGCTGTAGGACCCCCAACATAGACAACAGAAGATATGAAAATATGAAAAAGATAATATGTACTGCAAGTCGTGGTATTGGTGTACTAAGATAGTAAACTATAAAAGGGTTTATACTCATATTTCAGGATAGCTCCAGAAGGTATTTTCTGTTGACCTGTACAATAATGGTCAATGTGGTAGCTCATGATTTTGGTTGTTGAGATCTGCACTCCTCTTGGAGGTGGGTGCTCATAGAGAAACAAGTCAATGTGTAGGAGAAAATCTATCGCACACCACTTATAATGATATTAAAGGTTGTAGTTTTATTCATTCATCTTAAACACTTTGTGTCCCATTACATCCAATATTATTTCAAGGCATAGCATGGAATTGTATACAGTGGTCCAGACGTTTCGGTCAGTTTTGACCTTTATCAAGGGATCTGTAATCCATGCGCCTCAGAAGAAGTAGGATGTGGTAGCTCAGTGATTAGCACTGGCGTCCTTAGTTTGAATCCAACCCAGAGCAACATCTGCATGGATTTTGTATGTTCTCCCTCTGTTTACCCAAGTTTCCTCCAGATACTGTGGTTTCCTCCCAAACTCTAAAAATATACAGATAGGATAAATGCTTCTATAAATATGGGACTGATGTGAATGGTGACAATGTGGAATATGTTAATGCTATATAGGTGGTAGGACATGTTCTGAGAACCAGGCAACAATAAATCCTTTCTCATCATTAGAGGAATATTTCCATCTCAGCCTTTGCACAACTTTGGAATTAGGGATTTGGCATGGCTTACTGTGCTATGCTTTGCTTTTTCTGTAGCTCCCATCTACTGCTACAGACTTAAAGAAAATGAGTGCCAGCCACTTAGCTATTTCTATAACTCTGCCTACCCCCAGCTGGCCTTTACTGTGGTTATTCCCATCTCAACAGTGGCATAGCATGGGTTGACAGCGCCCAGGGAAAACCAAGTATGTCACCCCCCTAACCTGTGACACATGATCCCCGGGTCACTGCATAGCACTCATGGGGCATTATGCAGTGTGGCCCTAGCCTTACTTCTAATCACAACTATTATAGCATCTTTTGCAAGCAGTGCTGCCTGCTTCAGGTTTGCCTCCATAGGTAAGCAGTCCCAATACTACAGCTTCCACCAAAATAATAGTATGCAGACAGCTACAGACTTCACACTACATAAGAAAATCCAGTACTTGTAGGAGCACCACATGTTACGTGACCCACACTTGGACAGCTGCTTGTATTTACCTCCCCTAGTGGTCAAAGCCACTGTAGATAAACAGGAAGCGCTGCACTTCCGCTACAGTGTGTGGAGTGACGCTCTGGGGACTGGTGATGTCATTGTCAAGTGAACTAGACACTGAGCAAGGGATAGAGCTTGACGGGAGTTAGAGTGGAGCAGCGGAGCTCGCCCAGTGCTTTACTAGGCTGCAGAGCAGTGTAGGTTCACTCTTTTGCAGGCCGTGCATTGTGCGCATCTTGCATTGCCAGTCAGTTAATCATTCACTGAATGAAAATGGTGGGGTGTATGACAGAGTAAATGGCATTATAGAAAAGAAGATTGCGGCACACAGAAATATCTTTGCAATTATGTATCATTCATTGATTAAGCATCATAATTTTTGACTCATGATCCAGATACTTCATGCATTATCATAGCCACTTCTAGTAAACATATCGACCGGACATTTCGATCCTAGTTGGACCTTCTTAAGCGGTCTAGTTATCTGGTATCTGTGGCTGGAGGTGTGGCCCGAGAGAGTAAATGGCATTGTCTTGACAGTGCCTGCCGGCTGGGCACCCCTAGCTTTTTGCTGCTTGGTGCAACTACTCCTTTAGCCCCAGCTACATCACTGCATCTAAGCCATGAAAGGCCACGATGGGAATAAACCTTTAATCCATTTGAACTAGTTCTGGTCATTAAATGTTACCTTAGAAAAGTCTGACGTGTTGATTGAATAATTCACATTAAATATCGTTTTTACAAAAAAGAGGGTTACAGTATGCAGGGAATACAGTGACATTTCCAAAGACAAATCCATAAAACCTGCTACTGTCCCTGGAGGTAAAGGAAAGCTGATTATATGATGTTGACACAGTAGGCATAAATGTATTTTGATTATGTATTGTGCCACCATCATATACTGTATATACCAGATTATTCAGACTTTTTTTTCTATTAAATTAGACCTAATTGACGTGCCACTCACAGAAAATGAGATCATGGATAGCATTGATCAAAACTCATGTAGCATATCACACAGATAAACGTTCATTCCTAATGAGAAGTGAGACATTTTGAAAAATGGTTAAGGATCCAAAACAAGGCGATTCTATCAATACATCATGGTCTTTTCAAATGCTGAGGTTAGAAGACCATGACAAATTGTAGTTCAAACTCTATTCTTTTAACAGGGTTGGGATATGGGGTTGACTTTGAAGAGAAGATGCATAATTAAAGTTAAATGTTAATTCCCAAAATGGGTCATCACCAGGTATTGTATTTTCATCTTGGCTGGCCTTTTCTCTGCACATTCTGCACTTACCAACCAAAATACAATAGGCAGAAATGTTATAGTTCTTTATGGACAAACAAAATATATAGAATAGCTCGTTTAAAAGGCAATTGTTTTTTCCTGCGGCAAAGAAAAACCTTTAAATTAAAAAAAATTTATATAAATTTTAATAAAAAAAATAAAAAAACATTTTGTTAGAATTTATCAAGGCCTTTGTACAAGAAAATTGGTACAAGCAACAATTGTGTAAATATTTTAAAGCTTTTTTTTTTTTTTTTATCCACTCATAGGACTTTAAAAAAAATAATAAAAGAAACAGGTTTCAACGGGAGAGCATGGCCTCCCAAAGTTCAACAGATCTAATATATAAAGCTGAGTTTATGTATGTATGTACAGTTTGTATGTATGTATGTTAGCTAAAGGAATCCGCACCATCGCATTCACAAAATTTTGCACAGCCACCTCCTGTGACTCGGGGAACGTCATAGATTATGTTTTGAGTGGAAATTTTCATCCATCACTTTCTAATTATTTGCCAAAAAATATGCTTAGTAACCTAACCGCCAAAATACAGGAGCCATTGTCTGTTGGCTGTTGTAGCAGTTAGCCTGGATATTCATCAGGTTCCATATAACAACCAATCATAGCTCAGCTTCTATTTTGCTACAGTTCATTAATATGAGCTCTGATTGGTTTCTATATTTAAAGAAGGACATTCTTAGTATAAGACACCTTATGTGTGAGTTAAAGGGGTTGTCCGAGTTATGAAAAAAAATATAGCACTGTAAATCTGATGGGCAGCAATATATAACTAAGCTAAGCAAATTTTAGGCAAACAAAATCTATATTTCCTCATTTCCATGGTTCTCTTCTGGCCCTTTGTTTACCTGCAATAACAACAATCTCTGCCCCTCCCCCTGCTCTGCAAAGGGACTAAATACAAGTGCTGCCCTGAGTGACATGTCTACCTGCTGGGACACTCAGCAGCATATTATATGTGTTGGACTACAAGTCCCAGCTGTACAATGACACTGCTGATACACACAGGATCTTCCCCCTACCTGTTCTTGTGCAATGCTCTGCAGAACTCCTATGTCAGCTCCTATGCCCAGCATTTGTCTCCTCACTGCCTGCAGCTACTGAGTAAAACCTTCAGCCCTGAGTCTGTGCATCTGAAGGGGTTAATGTTTTGCCTCAAGAATCCAGGGAGAGAGCAATAAGCAGCAGCCGGCAGTGCAGGGGGGCATGGCCAGCACAGTGACGCCTCGTGTACAGACACAGATCAGCTCTCTCAGGCTTGTGCACGAAACATCATCAGAGCAGGGAGAGAAGCTCACATTACAGGTCATGTGACCCTCAGTGAAATCTGAGAAAAGAGAAACTACAGATGAAGTAAGTGTATGGTAAAACTGTTACATTTGATTAATTAGAAACATACAAAGAACAAAAAAATAACTCAAGCAACCCCTTTAATATTATTTTGATTGCGACGCTTAGCCAACATTGTTGTAGAGTCCGATGTAACTCACATGACCTTAAGTGTATACTACTTCTGTGGGGTTTTATATACTGTCAATTAAAGACAATAATGGCCCACTGAGGGGGTCTTTGTTAGGGGGGGGCGGGTTTAGTGTTGTGGAGGTCACTGTTAGAGGATCGGGCAGCTGTGAAGGTCAAAGTTAAGGGGGTGGGCTGCGGTGGAGGTCACATTTTAAGGACGCGGGGCACTGTGGGGGGTTTAGTGTTAAGGGGTGGAGGGCTGTGGAGGTCACTGTTATTGGGGATACTGTCAATATCTTTTAACGACACACACAAACATGAAATAAAATAGATATAATATACCTGTGCAAAGTCGGGTCCTTCTGCTAGTTTGCTATAAATTACAGCTGAACCTACCATAATTTATAGCAATAAATAATCTCTGTCCGCTCAATCTACATTGGTTTGAGTAAATTCTAGCCTTTTAAGGCTTCGGCTACTTTGATCATTTGACTTCAAGTCACAAGTGACTTTTGCGCAATTCATTTTTTTAATCGAAAAGGATTGGCAAGTCTTGCAAGTGAGAAGTCGCCCATGTATAGTGTCACACCAAAGTTGTAGACAGTTGTACTTTTGATTGAGATCAGATGTTGGGCTGCTACTGCACTTTTAAGTTATAATCTGATTTTGTTTAGACTTTTGATGTCGTTTGTGAAGCTAAAATCGGGAATGGATTCAAAAAAGCAGAATCAATGACAATAAAGAGTTCCATACCAACACTTTGTCCATTAAAACTTCATCCTTTAATTTATTCCATTTAATCCAATAAAAGGCATTAAAATGTAGATATACTGTACTCTACGCATTTCGGACAGCTACTCTCTGTTCTTACTCATGGTTGTCATGAGTAATATCGCGAATATCAGCACTTCGAGAAATTGCGAAGATGTATATATATTCGTATAATATTTGCGAATATTCTAGAATTTTTTTTCATCAGTACTACTGCAATATCTTTGTCAGAGTTTAGCAACATCCCTAGCAACCAAAAGGAAAGTTGCCTACCCCTTACTATATAAGAACCTCCCCAGCAGCCATTTTCTGCAGTTTTTTTGCAGTTCTGGGAGAGAGGGAAGTGACATTGCTGTGCTCTGTGCTTTCATCTGGATCCTATTCCTTATCCAATTACATTAGATAGTTAGTTAGCTCATATATATAATACAGATAGTTAGTTGGAGATAGTCAGTGTAGGAATTGCAGGGTGTTAGGTAGTGTGATAGGAATTATTGTTTCTCAGCTGTCCATACATACATGCTACAATATTTAGTGCACCAATGATTAATATCTACTCAGACCTGATAAATTTTAAAGTTGCATGTATTGCGCAAAAAATATGCGCATCATTAGTGCCAATTTGCACAATTATGAAAATAATGACTGGAGATCACGAATTCTAGAATTCTCCAATTTATTGCAAATATTATCGCGAAATATTGCGAAAACGAATATTGCCTATGCCGCTCATCACTAGTCATGAGTAAGGACAGATTTATTGTCATTGGCTTGCTGCAGCTGAAGCAGACACATTTGAGCACCATTAGAAGTGGTGAGCTGAATTGATTTTCCATTTTTGCAATTTGCATCTTTTCTGTATACCTGCTTTCCCGTTATGATCTTTCTGTATACCTGCTTTCCCGTTTTGATCTTTCTGTATACCTGCTTTCCCGTTATGATCTTTCTGTATACCTGCTTTCCCGTTATCATCTACAGCTGGTTCTTGCATCAAAACTGCATTAAAAAACTTAAACAAAACCTGATCAAACCCTGAACATGTAATAGGACTCTGCGATGTTCACAGTCCAAAGTCATCATGTAACCCTAGATTAAATTCTCTGGTTTCATAATAATTTTTTTTAATCAGCCCAGAGATCTCCATTTCCTATTTTTGGTCCAAGTACCTGTTTTTCAGGTCAGCACTTTCCTTCCCTTGTTCTCAGCGTCATTGCATCCTGTCAGAAAGTTTGCATGCAGAACTTTTGGTTTTCATCAGCCTCTTGCTGGGTTTTCTATCTAAACCCAGCATGCCTTGCCCTGTATTTTTCATTTGGCTTCCCCACTTATTTAAGAGGGGAGGTGTCGGGGGCATGACTACTGCAGAGAGAACAGTGTGGCTTGAGAAACATTACAGAGTAAACCTGTTGTACTGCGGCTGTGGACCTTCTGTGTCACTTGAACAGATTTGGCTTAAGACTACTCTCAAGGGTGTCATCTAAGTGGCTCCTCTGTATCCAACATTTAACCCCTATACAGGGATTTGAACTTTGCTGAAAGGGAACCACCAGTCCACTACCTCTTGGAGTAATCTATGTTTGAGTGACTGCTGACCCATGAGAGTCAAGAGACATTGGTGGGGAGCACCAAGGGATCAGGAAAAAAAAAACAGTTTTCAGGGACAGGCTGAAGTCCGACAGGCAAAATACATGCAATTCAATAAACAGTCTGAAGTCAGTGCAGACAGCAAAGGATCAGAACAGAAAACAGGCCATCAGGCAGGCAGCGAAGAGCTAAATCCAGGAAACAGGTAGAAGTCAGTACACAGGAGAACACAGAAACAGCACACCTTTGCAGGATATAGCGGACAAGAACGTATTGCTCAGTAATCCTTCCACAGGAAAAGGTGACTTAAGTACACCTTTGTTGGCCAAACATAAGCTAGGGAAGATTAATGTGCACATGCACTAGCCCTTTAAGAGCAAGAGAGAACTCGTGCCTCATGGACCATGAGAGATACTGCTGGCAAGCAGGATCAGCCAGCTACTCCACCGGCTGGGCCCACCATAAAAAAGGAGAGGAAGGTCAGTGCGTTCAGCCTCTGGAGCATGGGGAGCAGGTGAGCAGTGCGGCGAGCAAAAGCAGAGCACTGGTAGGCATGACAAAATCATTCTGGGTGTGGCTACAAATCCCAGCAGAACCCTGATGAAAACAGGAAGTTCTGCATGTAAACATCCTACCAGGATGCAGTGATGCTGAGAAAACAGGAAACAAGGTGCTGACATGACAAACAGTATAAACAGTATTAAAATATGCAGTGTCTGTGGTACCCTGGCCAAATAAAAAAAATTGCATTATGAGACCTTTAAAGCCTCACTTTAATTGTAAACAGATCTGGAACCAGATGACCCTTGTAAGGGCATTAGAAAGATGTAAGATCATCTACAAAGAAGGTGCTGTCAGGACAACATAGCTGGAACAGAGAGGGTCCGGGAAAATGAGTATAATTTTTTATTATTCTGATAGATTCCTTGTCTTCCTTTAGAAATAAACACATAAGTCACTCAGACAATTCTTTAAGTTTGTGACTAATGATTCACTTAACTAGGAATTCACTGTTTACAACATGCTTTTGAGTCCAGTGGGTAGTCCTAATCAGTGATTGACAACCTTCTTGTAGGTGTTCATACAGAGCTACCTGTTATTCACTCAGTAGCACCACCCACTAGATCTATAAACCCAGCATAAATTTAAAAAAAAACTTAATCTTTATATATATATAAAACTATCATTCTCCTCGGTTTCTTGTGCTGTATGAATGTTATGGTGATTGCACCCTTTGGGGTTTCGCCTACCCTAAGCTTCATGGTCCTTAGAAGATCCAGTTCCCGGTAACCAGTTTCAGTCTTAAAAAGTGTAGCAAAAAATAAAATGGAAAGTGAGTCCAGACAAAAAGCACTCAAATAAAAATACTAAGCTTCCAACTTGGAAGTTGATTCCTTTCAGCAATGTGCTGTAAACTGATGGTAAATGAAAATGAATACTAAATCCACAGTCATCCTGCAAAAACCTTATGGATTAGCAAGTATTCATAACCCTGTAATACAAAAGGTTAGCACTGGAAAATCTTGCCAGAGCGAAAATAACATTTGTTCGGTGGTTAGATGTGTTGGGAAATGCTTGTGATGTGTTTTTCATGTGAATGTACTTCTGTTGAAAATGTTATTTTTGAAGATCATAAACTTAATGGACTATACTTGGTCGACTTTGCACTATTCTGGAGAATCAAAAGAAGCAGTTACACTATGTCTCTGCGTTATCATCTATGTGATCTGCACAATAAAGAATAATTCTAAATAATGTAATATAATGGCAATGAGTCACCATATGGTTTCAGACATTTATATGTGTTTTTAATCTATGTGTGTCCTGAATTGAAGGCAAAGCTTTATTCACTCAGATTTCCGTAATAAGTTATAAAACTTTGTGTTATCTATACTAAAACGGCATCAAGGAGATAAATATGCTTTTTGAGTGGTAGCAACTTTATGATGACTAGTGTTGAGCTACAGTAAGCGAAGCATTCGAAGGGGAATTCAGTCCGAAGTTTAGGAAAACTTTGATTCGCAAAGAATCTGAATTCCCTCGCTCTTCATGGTAAAGAATCTGTTTTTCCTAAAATAGCGGCTGCACGTGTTACAAAGTGAAAGTATGAAGCCTGGGAATGCGAGATCACCCATAATGCCGTGCAGCCAGCCAATCCGCAGATGGCTATCCCCTGTGATGTTCCAGCCTTATAAAACCCTCATCCCGCGTGGTCTCCGCCATTGTCCTGTGATCTGAGCATAGGGAGAGAAGTGACAAGCGCGCATGTGCTAGGGACAGTGTTGCTGAAAACAATTAATAGAAGAATATTTAAGAGGGAGAGTGCAGAGAGACTGCAGGTAGAGTGCAGGGAGAGGGCAGAGAGACTGCAGGTAGAGTGCAGGGAGAGGGCAGAGAGACTGCAGGTAGAGTGCAGGGAGAATTATTCTGCGTTGGTTTTATTTATTCCTACATTTACTTATTTCCACATCAGCCGTAAACTAAGATACGTAATTCAATACCAACAAGATTGGTAAATTATATATTTTAAGAATTTGAAATTTTATTTCTTCGTTATGGGTTTATAGTGTTTGCTTTTGGGCCAGGTTGCTGGGGAAGCCCAGTCAGGTGCAAAAACATTTTAAGTGTTTGTGGAGATTAACAATATAGAGGCTTTTTACTGTAATGTGGGCTTTGTGACATATGGTGCTAGTATACATGCCTTTAACTATTGCCATTATGCTGCTGTATTAATTTTCTTTCACTAGTTGTTGGGGGGCCATCATATTTTGCTATGGGGTCCTATGAATTATTGCTACGATCCTGTTCTTGCTAACTAGAAAATATAAAGATGTAGACCCATCCAGCTACCCTAGTGAATATACAGTGGATATAAAAAGTCTACACACCCCTGTTACAATGTCAGGTTTCCGGACTGTAAAAAAAATGAGACAAAGATAAATCATTTCAGAACTTTTTCCACCTTTAATGTGACCTATAAACTGAACCACTCAATTGAAAAACAAACTGAAATCTTTTAGGTGGAGGGAAGAAAAAAAAAATGTGGTTGCATAAGTGGGCACACCCTCTTATAACTGGGGATGTAGCTGTGTTCAGAATTAAGCAATCACATTCAAAATCATGTTAAATAGGAGTCAGCATACACCTGCCATTATTTAAAGCGCATCTGATTAACCCAATCCCACAGCAAAAGCCATGGTCCACAGAGAGCTTCCGAAGCATCAGAGGGATCTCATTGTTAAAAGGTATCAGTCAGGAGAAGGGTACAAAAGAATTTCCAAGGCATTAGATATACCATGGAACACAGTGAAGACAGTCATCATCAAGTGGAGAAAATATGGCAGAACAGTGACATTACCAAGAACTGGACATCCCTACAAAATTGATGAAAAGACGAGAAGATAACTGGTCTGGGAGGCTACCGAGAGGCCTACAGCAACATTAAAGAAGTTGCAGGAATATCTGGCAAGTACTGGCTGTGTGGTACATGTGACAACAATCTCCCGTATTCTTCATATGTCTGGGCTATGGGGTAGAGTGGCAAGACGAAAGCCTTTTCCTATGAAGAAAAACATCCAAGGCTATATTTTGCAAAAACACATCTGAAGTCTCCCAAAAGCATGTGGGAAAAGGTGTTATGGTCTGATGAAACCAAGGTTGAACTTTTTGGCCATAATTCCAAATGATATGTTTGGCGCAAAAACAACACTGCACATCACCAAAAGAACACCATACCCGCAGTGAAGCATGGTGGTGGCAGCATCATGCTTTGGGGCTGTTTTTCTTCAGCTGGAACTGGGGCCTTAGTTAAGCTAGAGGGAATTATGAACAGTTCCAAATACCAGTCAATATTGGCACAAAACCTTCAGGCTTCTGCTAGAAAGCTAAACATGACGAGGAACTTCATCTTTCAGCATGACAACGACCCAAAGAATACATCCAAATTAACAAAGGAATGGCTTCACCAGAAGAAGATTAAAGTTTTGGAATGGCCCAGCCAGAGCCCAGACCTGAATCCGATTGAAAATCTGTGGGGTGATCTGAAGAGGGCTGTGCCCAGGAGATGCCCTCGCAATCTGACAGATTTGGAGTGTTTTTGGAAAGATAAGTGGGCAAATCTTGCCAAGTCAAAATGTGCCATGCTGGTAGACTCATACCCAAAAAGACTGAGTGCTGTAATAAAATCAGAAGGGGCTTCAACAAAGTATTAGTTTAAGGGTGTGTGCACACTTATGCAACCATAATATTTTATTTTAATATGTTTTTTTTCCCTCTATCTAAAAGATTTCAGTTTGTTTTTTAATTGAGTTGTACAGTTTATAGGTCACATTAAAGGTGGAAAAAGTTCTGAAATTATTTATCTTTGTCAAAAAAAATTTACATCACAGAAACCTGACATTTTAACAGAGGTTTGTAGACTTTTTATATCCACTGTATATATATATATATATATATATATATATATATATATATATATACTGTATGTAAAGTCATATGCACTGACATATTCTGCAGACTCATCATATCTATGTACATCTATGGAAATTAATAAGATGTTCAGCTTCTTTATGGGTCACATGATAAAGCACGGTATGAGCCTTGCAGTTTTAATATTCAGTAGCTATAAGTCAGCAGACGCAGCATTGGGTCTGAATTGCATCAAAGGCTGACAGATATAGACAGATACATGAGCCTCAGTGAACTCAGAGTCACAGGGTTAAATTCCAGCATAGACCAAGACATACTGAAAGTCATTATCATCCAACAGCTGCTTACAGACCTAAGCTTAGCAACTTGATGGTCTACTTCTCACTTGGCAGGTATCCACATAGCAATCACATTTCCAGCTAAAAGAACTTTATTCGCAATCTTAAAAAAAATAAAAATAAGAAAATGCATGTTTTTTTCTTTTTAGGACTGGATACAAATCTGTTATTTATTTACATCCATCCAATATTAATTCCATGTTGTCAACCCAATCACACAAATACACAATAGCATGTGTTCCTATCCAATAGAAAGGCTTGCAATGCTTATCTGTGTATCTTTAAAATACCAAGGTCAAGCCCTGTTCCCATATGCATGTGCTTGCACTGTGAAGAGAGCAGGAGGATTTATGACGTGTTATCAGGAATATGTATAAGACCATCAATAATACTTAGGAAGCTCTTTTTGCTGTCTGCTTCTAACTATGTTAGATACATGGCATAACAAGTTTAAACCAAGGGGCTTAACGTTTAACTATATCCAGAATAAAAAATCATATGATCCTGAAAGGATCCACTGGGTCTAGAACTGGATAGAAAGATGAGGTGAGCTAATTTGCCATCATGGCTGAGCAGCCCGACATAAAGACTCAGAAACACGTAGTATGTACAAGAGCCAGAGTCACGTGTAGTGAGGCCCGGCCCCATCATCCTCCGAGGTAGCTCTACAGGTGAAGGCAACTAATTCAGCTGACACTTTAGGACAGGTTGCTGGCGACCATTTTAAATTATTTCCGGAGAACACCTTTAAGCCTTTAATTTGAGACAAGCATTTACGCATCCATATTATGGACAAGTGTCCCAAGCTAACTGTGTATCTACTGACCCATCTTACAATATTATAGATGCCTTTAACAATGTGATTTCAGATCTGTAGACCCAAGGTTGGGCCTGGACACTCGTCCATGATATTTGAGCACAATCTGCCTCTTCCATAATATTTGTACATAAATGTGACTCTAAAAATCTTACTAATATCCAGCCACCACAAATATGTGTTCAAAAGTCATATATTTCATTTTATCTATTGTTTTCTACTATATTTAGTAAGGCTGTTCAATGGCTATTAAATGACTTTAAAAGCCGTTTGGCAGCCAGTAATATTGATGTTCTATCCTCAGAATAGGTTATCAATATCTGATTGGTGGGGGCCTGACTCCCAGCACATCCCATGGATCAGCTGTTTGAAGGGGAGGCATTGCTCGTACAAGCACTGCTTCCTCTTCAACATTACATTGTGTGTCTTCTCGCTGCAGGAACTTGAACAGAACAAGCACTTGTGCAGGGTCCTGAAAACACACTGCTTAATTTTGTGATTTTGTTTCATGTAAATTGTGCTAAGAAATGTGTTCTCATAAAGTTGCATAGGGAGAGGGAGGTTCTAACAAGCCTCTCAGCGCAGGAAGAAGAAGGTCAGTGTGTGATGATGTCTGAGGACAAGCTGAACCTCAGCAGCCATTTTGCAGAGATATAAAAGCTCCATAGTTTAGTTCCATGCACCAGCCCATAAAAGGGAAAAGATTACAGTATCTCCAGGAAATCCAGAGAGGGAATGAGGATATTGACAAAGGAAGGTAACTGTCATTTATCAGACTCCAGACTCCTTTGCATCAGGTGGAGAGAATCAAAGCTACAAGCTACCCATCATAATTAAAGACAAAAGGGCCATTTGTCTGAGCATAGTATTCCTAGACGAGGATACAGAAGTACAGCATTATACAGTACTACAGAGATAGTTCATCCCTCCAACCTGGAGAAATAAGAGAGAGAAAGACTGATTGTTATAGAGGATGATTCCTTATGCAACTTCTGGGAACTAATGTAAATCACTGTGAAAGCTGCCTTTATGTAAATGACGTTGCATACCTTGATGATCTGTGGAACAGCTTCAGTAAAGTACTGGGAGTTTGTCAAAAGCTCTAGTCTCCCTTATTCTATATTATCATTTCCACTACTACTCGCAACATTTGTACCTAACGGTGCTGGCGTCACGAACCAGGGGCCCAGCCGCAAAAGCACCTTACACCAATTACCATCAAGAGCACATCGACCAACACCTGGCTGGTGTTCCCTGCAACAGAGAGTGCCCCGGAGGATTTTGTGCTGTCTTCCCATCCACTGCACTGCCGGACAACTAAACCGTGAGTACTATCCTCGGCACCTTATCACTAGTACACTCAAGCGCACATCCTCCATAGGGAGCCCCGGCATGCTGAACTTATCATTACACTGCGCTGACAAGACTTCCCAGACAATGCTCAGTGTAATCTTGAAGAGGAAGTAGAACTCGTACAAGCACAGCCTCGGTGGTCAGTGGGGGTGCCGGGAGTCAGACGCCCACCGATCAGATATTGAGGACCTACCCTGTAGATAGGTCATTAATGTTACTGGCTTTACAACCCCCTTTAACTCCCTAGACACAGACCGTTTTTGTTCTCTATTTTCATATCAAAAGTTTACTAGAAGTATAGTGCCACTTTAAGCAGTTTTTTACTGGTCTCTCGCTGACAACAAGCATAATGGTTATGACAGTTTTTTTTAAAGACAAGAGGCTTAGTGGTTACAGCCGCCCAATAAGGACACAGGCTTAGTATGAGACAACAGGTTAATTAGGTACACAGTCTCTTTAGGGAGCAACAACTCCCTCTCCCACTAGCTTGCATTTCACCGAACTCCTGCGTAACATCCTGACCAGGGTAGGGGGTATAGTATACGTTTGCCGCAGAGTGAGTCTGCAACATTTCCCACCAGTATACAACTACAGTATGTCCAGGGTCAATGTGTTCCCTCGTGGTATCCCAGCTGGAATTTCCCAGCAGTGCAAGACTCAATAAACACATATGTAGCTTATTAAATTATATAAATAGCATAAAGCATCATACATCATAACAAGTACATGACACAATTGTGGGGAGCTATAATGCCAAGCAAATAGCAAACACTTAAAGTTATAGTAATAATCCAACAGTTCAACTAAGGGGAGTGACCACCGCAACAGAGTCAATGCTTTACACAACAGAAACATGTTGTCTACTCTGATCCTATAAAAAGGTACATAGCGGTTATTTCTCACAGATTCATGTAAAACCTGCAAAATGAAAGGTCTTTAAAGTAGACCCTTAGGCCTCTTTCACACGAGCGTGTCCGGATAAGGTCCGGATGCGTTGCGGCAAACCCGCCCGAGTAGGTACCCAATTGCAGTCAGTTTTGACTGCGATTGCGTTCCGTTGTTCAGTTTTTATCGCGCGGGTGCAATGCGTTTTGCACGCGCGGGATAAAAAACAGAATGTGGTACCCAGACCCGAACTTCTTCAAAGAAGTTCAGGTTTGGGTTCAAGGTTGTGTAGATAGTATTATTTTCCCTTATAACATGGTTATAAGGGAAAATAATAGCATTTTGAATACAGAATGCATAGTACAATAGGGCTGGAGGGGTTAAAAAAAATATATAATAATTTAACTCACCTTAATCCACTTGTTCGCGCAGCCGGCATCTCTTCTGTCTTGTTCTGTGAAGATTAGGACCTTTGATGACGTCACTACGCTTATCACATGGTCCGTCACATGATCTTTTACCATGCTTGCAGTGTTTTGGTGTCCTGCTGACGAAACTGAGCCAAACGGATTCGTCCTGACACACAATGTAAGTCAATGGGGACGGATTTGTTTTCACTGACTCAGTCTGGCACAATAGAAAACAAATCCGTCCCCCATTGACTTTCAATGGTGTTCAAGACGGATCCGTTTTGGCTATGCTACAGATAATACAAACGGATCCGTTCTGAACAGGTGCATGCAGTTGTATTATCTGAATGGATGGGTTTGCGCAGATCCATGACGGATCCGCACCAAAGGCGAGTGTGAAAGTAGCCTAAAGTGGTAGCTAGTACATGTCCCTGACTGTGTGACTAGATGTTTCTATGCTCCAATTTCCATACCTCCATAGATTTAATCCTGGCTCTGCCCCTGGAGTGAGCTATAGTATCACAATTTTTTTTATACAGAACTTTCATAAAACATATTTTCCTGGTAAATGCTTCATAAAATTTTTCTCATTGCCCATGGGATACTGTTAATAGTGTAAGTTATACAAGGTTTTTGCAGCCTACCATTTACGTGCAATTCAGGAGCAGCAAGCCAAGCTTACAAAAATACTTTCTGTCACTCTAGGGTAATTTAAATATTTGGATTCTGTGTGATCTTTCAGCGCCCCAACTATGCCAGTTGGGCAGAGTTTAAAGAGAAATGTAAAAATCATGGCGTTTGGCTCAGCCGTCCGTGTTTCCATTTCCAGCCCAGCAGTGTGTTTTCTGGAGAGACTGGAGGCTTTGAGTGTCACATTACACCTGCTGGTTTTCGGCATTCAAATTTAAACAAAATCACAGTTTAGCACAATGCTGCATACCAGAACAGCTGTACTGGGTAGTTCACTCATGCAAGTGGCATCAGGTTCCATTTTAATACAAGCTGGCAAAAAACTATAAAGAAGAAAAAAAAAAGGTTTCATGCACATCAGCATATAAACATGCCAAATATAGAATTTATAGCTATTATTAATTAGATACAAAGAAAAAGCCAAACCAGAGGCAAAAAGGGAATTGGAATATAGAGCAGATAGGACTCAATCAGCTGTCATTGTTGCTCGTGGCCTCTTTTTCTGCTCCTGCATACAATTGAAATAGAAAGGCACAGATTTACTAATCGGCTAGAATCTGTGTAAACATTGGTGTAATTTGGCACAGTTTGACTCAGCTAGGGTCTATGCACTTTTATTCAAGTTGCTCGACAGGATGGTGGGGCTTAGCAGAAACGGGGTGGGCTTGGTCGGAAAGGAGTGTGGTCTAAGATGTGCCATAATTCTGTTGTAGATTTTTGTCTCAAAATATTGTAAACCAATGGTTCATATAGAGTTAGCTAAAATACTGGAGGCAGAGGCGTACATAGCGAGGTAAGGGCCCCATAGCAAGGATCAAACCAGGCCCCCCACACAGGACAGAAGGGTTTCCTCCTAAAACCCTTTTAATGACCCTTGGGCCATTTTTCCACTGCTTTGTTTGCTAAAAGTTCATTCTTTAGAGGGTAGAGTCCTGACCAAGTTTTGACCCCCCCCCCCCAGTAGAAGAGGAGATGATCCCAACTGGGCCCCCTCTTGCCCTGGGCCCCATAGCAGTCGCATGGTCTGCCGCTATGGTAGTTACGCCCCTGACTGGAGGGGGTATATATCTCACCGAGAATGCTCAAATCCAGAAAGCTTGGTTGTTTCAGCAAAGTGTAGTTTGCTGAGGCACTTTGTTCAAGTTTATTAATAAGCTGGATTTTCTTGGAATGGTAAGAAGATGTTGGCATTGGGACTTGCCATTCCCTCCCCGCTCCAGTACAACACTTTCCCCTAGCCGAAGTCAAACCCAGGTGTAGCTGCTGGGCTCATGACTGAGGTAATAAATACAGGGCTGAGAGCCTCATTCGGTGTCAGTGCCTAGAAGCTTAAAGACCTGCTTGTTATGCAAAGCTTGATCTAATGATGCTTATTTTAGGTGAGGAAAAGACTGTTTAGTTAGTGCCCAAATGGACAGGTATTTTCTTCATGTTTATGTTTGTAAATTTGCTCAAAGTGAAGACTTAACCTTGGCTTCTGTAATATTGTTTTGGGTAGAAATTGAACTTTAAACGGTTGAAGCCTGTGCTGTGTATGATTGCCAACCCCTCTGACACATACAGATCCCAACCATGGGATTCAAACATGGTCCTGCCCTGTTGTCTACTGCTTTCACAGGAATTTCCATACCAGCTGCTGCTCATACCTACTTCTTCCTGTGCCAGTTTTAATATTGGAGAAGAAAAGTTGGTCAGTAAGGATCAACAATGTGGTGCATTGAAGAAAAGCATCAAGTATCCAGGAGTGTCACAAAATCCTGGGCATTTGCCAGGCACAGGGATGGGTGGCTCAGAGCAACATAAAAGATACACCTAAACTCACTGCGACCACTCAGGATCTAGTATGTCATGAAGAGTGTAAGACATTGGAAGGACTTGCCCTCTTTTAAAAGTTGAAGTGTAAGTTTATACATTTAAAATGTATGTGTTTTTGTCACCACCTTTGATATTCCTTCTGTTATTTGATGTGATGGCGGTGATAATGTTCCTCCGAAGGCAATGGTGAGTTACAGTTAATTTGGAGGGGAGGTAGTGCCTTTGGCTTTCCAAAGGGAGAACATAAAAGCCTGAGGCAGTGTAGCCCACCTGAATGGAGTCTGAGGGGGTATTTTAGTTTGGCCTTGCTCCAACCAAAGGGAGTCTTGGACATGGTCCATGCAGGGAGTGCTGTGGAGTTGGACACTGGGGCATGGTTGGCCCAGAATGAAACATGCAGTAGAGATTTTGCACATGGCAGGTTTCCCAAAAGTGTGTATGATTTGCACTAAACGTTCCAGGGTGCGAGTTACCACCAGCTCTTGACATGACCACAGCAACCTTACTCGTCAAGTTTAGAAACTCTCTGCTGACAAATGATTGTCATTCTCAGTATTTGCCATGTTAATTAAAGAAGAAGTTCTACATTAAGCACCATCTCCAACTATGCTTATGACTGTTAGACTTAAAAGAGTTGTGCAGTGCTACAATATTGATTGCCTAGCCTCAGGATAGGCTATCAACATCAGATCGGCGGAGGTCCGACTTCCAGCATCCCAGTCGATCAGCTGTTTAAAGAGGCAGCAGCGGTCATGTAGGCATTGCTTCAATGACCTCTTCCTTTCTATCTCCTTTGCAGCGATGGGAGGGGTGTGTATTTACAACTGCTCAACTCATTCATGTGAGTTGGACCTCCGGTGATCTGATATTGATGACTTATCTTGAGGATAGATCATCAATATTGTAGTAAAGCACAACCCCTTTAAGAGCACTTAAAAAATTAATGTGGAAGAAAAAAAAAAATACTCAATTTTAATAACATATATGTCACTACCGCAGAGCTCAACCTCAGAGTTACAATTATCACTAAAATTGCTTTTAGGTCTCAGTCCGCAAAGAGCAGATCTGGCAAAATAAGTATGACGTCCATGTGACATCTGTGTTGCATCCATTTTATTTTTTTTGGCAGACCCATTGACTTTACTGGGCCCGTGGTCTACACCAGGGTTCCCCAACTCCAGTCATCAGGGCCCACCTGCCGGTCAGGATTTAGGAGTATCCCACAGAATTAATACCTGTGGTAAATCCTGATGGATGGACACTAATTATATCAGCTGCCCAATACTAAGGAAATCCTGAAAACATGACCGGCAGGTGGGTCCTGAGGACTGGAGTTGAGGACCACTGGTTTACACTATGCAGCTAAGAATAGACCTTTTTGAGGAATGGATGCTGTCCGTGTGCTGTCTCCATCCGTATGTCCAATGCACAAATGATAGAAAATGTCCTATTCTTGGCTACAAAATGCAGACCACAGATCCACTGAAGTCAAAGGGTCTGCCAAAAAAACGAATGCAACATGGATGTCACCTGTATTTTGAGGATCTTCATTTTCTGGACCACAAAGTACATAAGTCGTGTGCATGAGGCCTTATTCTATTACTATCAGAAGGATGCCGGATCCAAACCTCATACGGTTGCTCATCCCTTATGTCTAGGAACGTCTGGAAGCTGTTCACCTTCAGATTCTTAGAGGCTATATAAGCAGTTTCCTGATATTTGGTGAAATGTGGACCTCCGAGGTGCAGTCACCGAGGCCAAATAGAAATAAAGAGTCTTGGGTCTAGTTGAATAAGACATAAAAATGAAATATTACTATGAGGATTGAATTCGGCATAAGAGTTGGACTGTGCTCTCTGTATGTAGCATGTTTTCTACTCAGTAAGAAGCATTTGCTGGCATGATACTATTATTTCCAGTGAAGTAATGTGCATGTTCATATGGCTGTGAAGATTTGATGAGGTACACACAGATTTACCCTGTAATTATGGAACAAATAAGCTTTGTTAGTGAATGTCAGCAGCATCACTAATTTAAATAAGAAGGTATACTGTAGACATTCCCAACTGTAGTAAATGCGACTAATAGAAACGCAAGCACAAAGCTAGTATCATGGCACTCATTAACCTTCCCGGCTTCCATTGTTTATGTGAGGCTCTAGTTATAGTCTTTTGCTCAGCAGCCATAAAAATCAATCGTACCATAATGAGACCTAATACAGATGATAGTGTCTGTAAATAGGGATGTAGATTGAAGACTGGGCTATATCATTAAAAAGAAACGCTAGCAATTCTCTTTAGAATGAGCCGTTCATTCTGCTTATGACTTACTACTGCTCACCTGCATAGGATTTCTCCTGCGCTGTATCTGCCTTCTAGAATGTTCTTTCTTAGACAAAATTGCCTTCTAACAATCAATGTTTTAAACTATTTTAAAAGAAGAGTTAAAGGGAATGTCAGTTAGGCCTCATGCACACGGACGTTTTTTTTCACGGTCCGCAAAACGGGGTTCCGTTGGTCCGTGATCCGTGACCGTTTTTCCGTCCGTGGGTCTTCCTTGATTTTTGGAGGATCCACGGACATGAAAAAAAAGTCATTTTGGTGTCCGCCTGGCCGTGCGGAGCCAAACGGATCCGTCCTGAATTACAATGCAAGTCAATGGGGACGGATCCGTTTGATGTTGACACAATATGGTGCCATTTCAAACGGATCCGTCCCCATTGACTTTCAATGTAAAGTCTGGAGTTCTGTTATACCATCGGATTGGAGTTTTCTCCAATCCGATGGTATATTTTAACTTGTAGCGTCCCCATCACCATGGGAACGCCTCTATGTTAGAATATACTGTCGGATATGAGCTACATCGTGAAACTCATTTCCGACAGTATATTCTAACACAGAGGCGTTCCCATGGTGATGGAGACGCTTCAGGTTAGAATATACAAAAAAACTGTGTACATGACTGCCCCCTGCTGCCTGGCAGGTGCTGCCAGGCAGCAGGGGGCAGACCCCCCCCCTGTTTTTAACTCATTGGTGGCCAGTGGGCCCCCCCTCCCCTGTTGTTAACTCCTTGGTGGCCAGTGTGCGCACCCCCCTCCCTCCCTCCCTCCATTGTTTTAATACATTGGGGCCAGTGTGCGCGCGCCCCCCAACCCCCCCTCCCTCCCTCTCTTGTTTTAATACATTGGGGCCAGTGTGCGCGCGCCCCCCCAACCCCCCTCCCTCCCTCTATTGTTTTAATACATTGGGGCCAGTGTGCGCGCGCCCCCCCAACCCCCCCTCCCTCCCTCTATTGTTTTAATACATTGGGGCCAGTGTGCGCACCCCCCCACCCCCCTCCCTCCCCCCATTGTAATCATCATCGGTGGCAGCGGAGTAGAAGATTTTCATACTTACCTGGCTGCTGGCTGCTGCGATGTCTGCGTCCGGCCGGGAGCTCCTCCTACTGGTAAGTGACAGCAATGCGCCGCACAGACCTGTCACTTACCAGTAGGAGGAGCTCCCGGCCGGACGCAGACATCGCAGCAGCCAGCAGCCAGGTAAGTATGAAAATCTTCTACTCCGCTGCCACCGATGATGATTACAATAGAGGGAGGGAGGGGGGGGGGGGGTTGGGGGGGGGTGCGCACACTGGCCCCAATGTATTAAAACAATAGAGGGAGGGAGGGGGGGTTGGGGGGGCGCGCGCACACTGGCCCCAATGTATTAAAACAATAGAGGGAGGGAGGGAGGGAGGGGGGTGCGCACACTGTGCCACCAACAGTTAACAACAGGGGAGGGGGGGGCCGCACAATGATATTCAAACTGGGGAGGGGGGGGGTCTGCCCCCTGCTGCCTGGCAGCCCTGATCTCTTACAGGGGGATATGATGGGGTTAATTGTACTATCATATCCCCCTGTAAGAGATCGGGTGCTGCCAGGCAGCAGGGGGCAGTCTTGTACACAGTTTGTAGTGTATTCTAACTAGAAGCGTCCCATCACCATGGGAACGCCTCTGTGTTAGAATATACTGTCGGATCTGAGTTTTCACGAAGTGAAAACTCAGCTCTGAAAAAGCTTTTATGCAGACGGATCTTCGGATCCGTCTGTATGAAACTAACCTACGGCCACGGATCACGGACACGGATGCCAATCTTGTGTGCATCCGTGTTCTTTCACGGACCCATTGACTTGAATGGGTCCGTGAACCGTTGGCCGTGAAAAAAATAGGACAGGTCATATTTTTTTCACGGCCAGGAAACACGGCTCACGGATGCGGCTGCCAAACGGTGCATTTTCCGATTTTTCCACGGACCCATTGAAAGTCAATGGGTCCGTGAAAAAAAACGGAAAACGGCACAACGGCCACGGATGTACACAACGGTCGTGTGCATGAGGCCTTATAGGGAGTTTTTTCAGTTATAGTAATTAAAATTAAAAATTAAATTAAATCTATGGACACTTTTGAGCCATTTTTTATCACTGCATTTCACCTATTTTGGACTAAAAATAATTTTTCTAATTGGTCATTATTAAAGATTTTTAACAGTTTTTCCTCTACAGCTCTCACTTTCAGTGTATCAGGCTTCCTGCTACACAGCTCTGTTGGTTTGATCTGTAGCCTTTATTTGCACTTTCCTAACAGCTCATAAACACTCATCACAGCTAAATTCTTACCAGTTGGATACAAATTTACCTTAAAGGGAATGTCTCACTTATTATGCAGAGTAAGTTAATACAAGCCGCTTCCTAATATATTGTGATTGTCCATATTGGTTCCTTCGTTGGCTGGATTCATTTTCCCATCACATTATACACTGCTTGTTTCCATGGTTACGACCACCCTGCAGTCCATCAGTGGTGGCCGTGTTTGTACACTATAGAAAAAAGCACTAGCCTATGCACGCCCCTCCGGTCCCAGCCACCAGAGAGGCAGGCACTTTTTCCTATAGTGTGCAAGCACAGTCACTGATGGATAACCATGGAAAAGCACAAAAAGTAATCCAGCCAGCAAAGGAAGCAATATGGGCAATCACAATACATTAGTGAGTGGCTTGTATTAACTTCCTCGACATGATAAATGCCACTTACTGAAGTGAGACAACCCCTTTAAATGAGTGTTTAGGAGTTGTTACAGATCCTGCTATCAGAGCCGCTCACTGAATAGTCTGCAGCTACACTGCAAGTGAAAGCTGAAGAGCAAAAGAACTGTTAAAAAACAACTGACAAAAAATATTTTAGCCCAAAATGAGTCCTAGAAATATCCATAAGGTGTCCATAGCATTTTAAGGGTTTGTGTCACCAGAATTAACCCTATTAAGCTAGCTGACATTAGCGATGTGCTAATGTCAGTTGAACCTAACTAGCCTATTCCTACTTTTATCTATGCCCCCGTTACTCCAGAAATATAACTTTTATAATATGCTAATTCGCCTCTAGGTCCTAGAGGCTCCGTTCTCCCACCTCTGGCCACGCCCTGCTGCACTAGATTAACAGGGCCAGGCAGCCTTCACCTCCAACTGCCGGCTCTGTGCGCCGGGGAAATCTTGCGCCAATCAGTATTCGGCGCAGGTGCAGTGAGGAAACCGTCAGCCGGCGAGCGCCCTTCAATCACTGCGCCTGAACGTGACGGCGCAGGCGTGAGATTTAAACGGCACTGCCTGGCCCTGTCAATATAGTCTAGCAGAGCGTGGCCATAAGTGGGAGAACGGAGCCTCTAGGAGCAGGGGCAATGCCCCCCCCTCCCTGCTTCTAGAGACTAATTAGCATATTATAAAAGTTTTATTTCTGGAGTAACGGGGCATAGATAAAAGTAGGAATAAACTAGTTAGTTTCAGATGACATTAGCAAATTATCACATACATGTACTTGAGCGAATGTGGCTCCTTGCCGCATCCTCACATGCATGTACGTGATGGGGTCAGGCGGATGCAGGAGCTGCACCCGCCCGATCCACAGCACGAACCCGGCTATTACTGATAGCCGGGCCCCTGCTGCATTCGCCAGCATCGGTGTGTGCGGTGATGCCGGCGGATTAACACTTTTACGTGCGGCGGTCAGCGCTGACTGCGGCACGTGCGGGGTATACAGAGGGAGGGGCCTCCCTCTGACTCCATCGCCCTCCCCGCGCTGCGCTGGTAGGGGGTCGATGGTTGCCATGGCATCCCCAATGCCTTACACAGGCATCGGAGCTGCCAGCCTACGGAAGCCCAGGAGATCCAGCCCGAGCGTTGGGTCTCCTAGGCAACTGTCAGCGTCTCACTGCTGTGTGAGACGCTGACAGTTCAATTCAGTAAAATACAGAATGTATTGTACTGAATTGAAACAGGGATAAAACCCTGAAAGATGAAGTCCCACAGTGGGACAAATATAAAAAGTGAAATGAATAGTGATGGCCTTGCGGTTCGCCCGGCAGTCGGTTCGCGGCGAACTTTGCTCGTTCGCGATTTGCCGAACATGCAATCATATGGCGATATTCGCGCCCGCCATATTATTTTACATTGTGAAGAACTTTGACCCAAGACACATCCATCAGGTGGTCCAGGAGACGTTTCAGCCCATGGACATACCCCCTACCTTATAAATTGACCTGATCTGGCCGCCATTTTACATTCAGTCTTTTGCCAGTGTAGGGAGAGGTTGCTGTGTGGAGCAGGGACAGGCTGTTAGGGACACCAAACGCTAGCTAATAGGGCCACAAAAGTCCTTTTAAGGACTGGTATAGGTGTGCTATTGATAGGTGTGCAGTACAGAGGGGTGTAATATACTTATAATATACTTTCTAACATATAAAGCATAATATAGTGGATTTGTATTGTGCAGCAGTGGCGAGCGGTTCTGCAGCTACACAGAGTGACAAACGCAATTACAAAAAATAATTATAACTGGTATGATACACCAGTCGCCCCCCCAAAAAAACTGATAGAAGCAAGGGTGTCATATACCAATAATATACTTTCTATATAGTGCATTTGGGTACTGCAGCAATTGTTTGCGGTTTTGCTGCGTTCCCTCTGCTACACACAGTGACAAACGGTATTGGAAAAAATAATTATAACTGGTGTGCGCATGCGCATACACAAAAATTATATTGCCGATATTTCGCATTGAAAAAAATAATAAATGGAGATCGCAAATTCGAGTAATACATCTGGTATGTCACTGTCCATGTTGTGGGACTATTTGTGCACTTCTAGTAATTATTTCTTGGCTGCAAATATGAGCTGAAGGTTTATCAGGTTCGTCTGCCATTAAAATGAATGGGACCCGCCGCGAACTTGTAGTTCGCGAACATTTGATCGCGTTCACGAACCGTCCCAACAGATGTTCGTCCATCACTAAAAATAAAGTGAAAAAAAAGTGTTATTTTATAAATAAGTTTCAAGTAAAAAAAAGCGTCCTTTTTCCAAAATAAAGTAATTTTTTTTGTAAACAATAGGGAAAAAAAAAAAAGTAGACATATTACGTATTGCCGCATCTGGATAAACCGGCTCTATAAAAATATCACATTACCTAACCCTCCAGGTGAACACTGTCAAAAATGTAAAATAAAAATTGTGCTAAAGAAAAACATATTTGGTCACCTTACATCACTAAAAGTGCAACACCAAGCGATCAAAAAGGCATATGCCCCCCAAAATAGTACCAATCTAACCGTCACCTCATCCCGCAAAAAATGAGAAACTACCTAATACAATCTCCCCCCCAAAAAAAAAACTATGGCTCTTGGAGACACTAGAGACTGGAGACTATGGAGACACTAAAACATGATTTTTTGTTTCAATAATATTAGTGTATGAAACTTTAATAAATAAATAAGTAGACATATTAGGTAATTCCACATCCGTAACGACCTGCTCTATAACACCTTACATCACAAAAAGTATAATACCAAGCGATCAAAATATCCTACGCACCCCAAAATCATACCATTTAAACCGTCCTCTCATCCCGCAAATAATGAGACCCTACCTAAGACAATCGCCCAAAAAGGTGAACACTGTAAAAAAATTAAATAAAATGGTGTCAAAAAAGCAATTTTTTGTCACCTTACATCACAAAAAGTGTAATACCAAGCAATCAAAAAGTCATTCACACTCCAAATTTGTACCAATAAAACCATCATCTCATCCCACAAAAAATGAGACCCTACATAAGACATTCCCCCCCCCCCCCCCCAAAAAAAAACTATGGCTTTCAGAATATGAAGACACCCCAAAAATTTTTTTTTTCAAAAGTGCTTTATGTAAAACTGAAACAAACAACCAACAAAAGTCATATTTGGTATTGTCGCGTCTGTAACAACCTGCTCTATAAAAATACCACATGATCTAACCTGTCAGATGAACATTGTAAATAACAAAAATTAATAATGGTGCCAAAACAGCAATTATTTGTTACCTTGCCCCACAAAAAGTGTAATATAGAGCAACCAAAAATCATATCTACCCTAAAATAGTACCAACAAAACTGACACCTTAACCCATAGTTTCCAAAATGGGGTCATTTTTTGGAGTTTCTACTCTAGGGGTGCATCAGGGCGGCTTCAAATGTGACATGGCCCTCCAAAAACCATATGGCATTCCTTTTCGCATGATTTTGTGCATAGAGCTGGGGACATGGGCTGCTAGATGGCCGCTAGCACATCTGCAGTACCCAGGTCCCATAGCTCTCTGCGCTTTTATTGTGTTAAAAAAACGTTTTGAGTGATATGCAAATTACCTGATATGAGTCCTGTATCCGGAGATGAGTCAAGCGGAAAGGAGCCCAGCACCGCCCCGCGTCCTCCGAATCTCCTCCTTGCTGGCTGACGTCACAAAGCTGGAGCGCCTAAATCTCGCGATGCGTGAGCTAGCGCATGCGCAGTGTCGGCATCATGTTCATTCCCTGTGCTGGCATCAGCACAGGGAACGAACTACGCATGCGCAAGCTCACGCATTGCGAGATTTCGGCGATCCAGCTCTGTGACGTCAGCCAGCAAGGAGGAGATTCGGAGGACGCGGGGCAGTGCTGGGCTCCTTTCCGCTTGACTCATCTCCGGCTACAGGACTCATATCAGGTAATTTGCATATCACTCAAAACGTTTTTTTAACACAATAAAAGCGCAGAGAGCTATGGGACCTGGGTACTGCAGATGTGCTAGCGGCCATCTAGCAGCCCATGTCCCCAGCTCTATGCGCAAAATCATGGTGACAGGTTTCCTTTAATACAAGGCACTTCCTAATGTATTGTGATTCTCCAGACTGCTATCTTTGCTTGCTACATACATATTTCAATCACACTATACACCTCTCGTTACTATGGTTACGACCACCCTGAAATCCAGCAGCGGTGGTCGTGCTTGCACACTATAGAAAAAAGTGCTAGACTATGCGTACTCCCGCAGTCCCAGTCACCAGAGAGGCCAGTGCTTTTTCCTATACTGTGTAACGAAAAAAACGAGCAGTGTATAATGTTGTGGAAAAATGAATCCAGCCAGCAAAGGAAGCAATATGGACAATCACAATACATTAGTAAGAGCCTAGTATTAACTTTCTCTACATAATAAATTCCATTTCCTGAAGTGAGACAACCCCTTTAATGTTGTTCCACAGGCACAGATTCCCTTTTATACAAATGTTATTTTTCAAAAAATAGTTAAACTTAGGGTCCATTCACACGTCCGCAAAATGGGTCCGCATCCGTTCAGCAATTGCAGACAAGAAAAGGCATTTTCTATGAAAGTGCTTGCCATGTGCAGTCCGCAAAATGCGGAACGCACATTGCCGGTGTCCGTGTTTTGCGGATCGGCAAAACACATATGGACAAGACTTTTGTTGGAATAAATGGATATTTAGAAAACTGTTAAAATAGGAGTTAATTAGAAGTACAGTGGGGAAACGATTCCAGTCGACTCAGCAGGAGTAAACATAGATTGGAGTGAAATGACATTTAGACGGATAGGACAATGCAACATTTTGCTTCCTGAGATTTGGTCCCAGGTGTTCGTGTCTATTCCTTTTGCTTGCAATGCAAACGACTAGTAGCCACTAAGGATTTTAAATGTAACCATGTAACTGGAGAAAAAGAAAACTTTCTGCCTATTCAAAGTTTAACATTCTCTAGAGGAAAATAAGACGGGTTTCACTGAGAAGCGTAGATGTAGCATTTACATTGATGTGTTCAATGACAAATATAACAAAGTGGCAATGGGAAAACAATAGAAAATACATCTGAGAACACAGACAGAGAAATCCAGGGCGGGATACACGAGTAAAGAGAATTCCCTGATAGAAGAAACTCATCTGACATTAGCAATGACATTTGCTTTTAATAAAGATCATCTATAAACCTCCCGGGTCTATGAACATTACCACCTACAGTACCTATCTGCATTCTGTCCCCTAGTTCAAGCGCTCATCCTCGGTACTCAGACCAGGACTGGAAGCCATACTTGGTTCTTGTTACATAGGTGGAGCCTCACTGCCCTGTTCTCTCCCCTACATGAATTAAAGGGGTTATCCAGGAATCTATATTGATGACCTATCCTCAGGATAGTAGAAATAGAGAGTGAAAGCAGCACCAATGTTCCCTCTAGACTCGCTCAGGAAGGCATCAGCCTGTCATCAACCACGGATCCACGGCGGTCGCGCCATAAACAGTTCAAACAGAATCGATGGCAGCATGTCCGTCAAGGGTATTTTAATTAGATTGGGTCTATAAAAATGTACAAAAAGTGCCAAAGATAGGAAGGGTTCACATCAGCGTTATGGATTCCGTTTTTGTTTTCCGTTATAACATGGTTATAACGGAAAATAACGTGATCCGTAAGACGGAAGTCAAAATGGAAGCCTTTAAGAGGCATTCCATTTTGATCTTTCATAATACAAGTCAATAGGCAGCATAACGGATCCATTATGCAGGAGTCCAGTCCTGCATAACGGAAACCATGACGGATCCGTTCTGCTGCCCATAGACTTGTATTATAACGGAATGCAAAATGGAAGGCTTTAAGAGGCATTCCATTTTGATCCTTCATAATACAAGTCTATGGGCAGCAGAACGGATCCATTATGCTGCCCTTAGACTTGTATTATGACGGAATGCAAAATGGAAGCCTTTAAGAGGCATTCCGTTTTGCTTTCTGTCAAAATAGAAGTCTATGGGAATCATAACGGATCCGTCCTGGTTTCCGTTATGCAGAACGGAAAAAAAAGTCCTGTCGACAGGACTTTGTTTTCCGTCTTGCATAACGGGACCCAGACGGATCCGTTATGATTCCCATAGACTTCCATTATGACGGACCAAAACGGAATGCCTCTTAAAGGTTTCCGTTTTGACTTCCGTCTTATGAATTCTGTTATTTTCCGTTATAAGCATGTGATAACGGAAAACAAAAACGGAATCCATATCGCTGATGTGAACCCGCCCTAAGTGCAACGTTTTGACAAAATCATGGTCTTTCTCATGCTTGAGAAAGACTATGATTTCGTCGAAATGTTGCACTATCTTTGGCACTTTTTGGACATTTTTATGGACCCAATCTAAATGAACCCTTGAAAGACACGCTGCCGTCGATTCTGTTTGAACTATCCTCAGGGTAGCGCAGTTTTAAACTTGTGAAGTCTCGGTTCATCAGTCACATGGCCTAGGTACAACTGAGCCTCATAGAAGTGAAGGAGCTGAGCTGCAATACCAGGTACAGTCACTGTGCTTGGAGAGCTGCCAGGAGGCTGCATCGCTTATCAGAGCTCTGGTGAGCGCAGTAGCATCCTGAAACAGCTGATCAGTGGGGGGTGTTAGGACCCCCCGCCAATGTGATAATGATGATCTATCCTAAGGATAGTTCATTATTAGAAATTCCTGGATAACCTCTTTGAAGGGATTCTGTCACCGGATTTAACCCTATTAAGCTAGCTGACATTAGTGATGTGCTAATGTCAGCTAAACCTAACTAGCCTATTCCTACTTTTATCTGTGCCGCCGTTACGCCAGAAATCTAACTTTTATAATATGCTAATTAGCCTTATAGGAGCGGGGGGGGGCGTTGTTCCTGCTCCTAGAGGCTCCGTTCTCCCACCTTTGTCGCCTCCCTCCAAGTCCTGATTGACAGGGCCAGGCAGCGCTCGCATCTGTCTGCCAGCCCTGTGCGAGTGTCTTTCCCTCACAACGCCTGCACTGAATGCTGAACGGCATGAGATTTCACCAGAGCACAGGGCTGGCAGACGGATGCGGGCGCTGCCTGGCCCTGTCAATTAGGACTTGAAAGGAGGCGACAAAGGTGGGAGAACGGAGCCTCTAGGAGCAGAAACAATGCCCCCCCTGCTCCTAGAGGCTCCGTTCTCCCACCTTTGTCGCCTCCCTCTGGTGAAATCTCGCGCCGTTCACCATTCGGTGCAGGCGCGATGAGGGAAAGACACTCACAGGCTGCCAGCTTCCTCAACGCGCCAGCGCGAGATTTCACCAGAGCACAGGGCTGGCAGACAGATGCGGGCGCTGCCTGGCCATGTCAATCAGGACTTGGAGGGAGGCGACAAAGGTGGGAGAATGGGAGAACGGAGCTTCTAGGAGCCCCCCCCCCCCCCCCCCCCCGCTCCTGGAGGCTAATTAGCATATTATAAAAGTTTGATTTCTGGAGTAACTGGGGCATAGATAAAAGTAGCAATAGGCTAGTTAGCTTTAGCTGACATTAGCACATCGCTAGCTTAATAGGGTTAAATCTGGTGACAGAATCCTTTTAATGTCTGTGACCATCATTGTTAAAACTGGAGACAGGAAGTGACAGTAGTTGATTGACAGATGTGGATAAGAGGACATTATTTGGAGTGGAAGTGGGCAATCAGGAAATGAATGTAATCATGATGCCATCAAATAAAAATTATATTACCATTCAAGACTTAAGTTTTAAAGTATCTTATACTTATTCTGTCAGTTTTGCATAAACGAGTATAATAACCATTCTGAAAATGTCTAACAAGTGTCCTATGCTCACTAGAGCACACAATACTAAAACAAGTACCTGGAACTGCCCGGATAGAAAATGTTGCTTTGTCTGTCTGTTTTTATTGGATTTGTTCCAAGGGTGTGCCAATCTATGCCCTCATTTCTACCTAATCATCACCCATGAAGTAGATCTGCAGGAATGCAGGTTTCTAATTCTCTACTGGCAAAGAGATCTAATGAGATGGATATCTGGGACTTACATGTGGGCATGAAACCACTAGTGTTGAGCACAAATATTCGAATCGCGAATTTTAATCGCGAATATCGGCACTTCGAGAATTCGCGAATATTTAGAATATAGTGCTATATATTCGCAAATAGTGTTGATTGTGAATATTCTAATCGCAAATTTATCGCGAATATCGGCACTTAGGAACATCCCTAGCAACCAATAGAAAAGTTGCCTACCCCTTAGTGTTGACCGCAAATATTCTAATTGCAAATTCTATTGCAAATATATTACATTGACGATTTTCGCAATCAAGTAAATAATGACTGGAGATCATGAATTCTCGAATTTGCAAATTTATGGTGAATATTCGGCTAAAAATTCACAAAATATCGCGAATTCGAATATTGCCTATGCCGCTCATGACTAGAAACCACTGTGTCTGACTTTAGTTGCTCCAAGTGAGTCAAGTGAAAGCAGTTGTATAACTTCGGATTTTGCGAAGAAAATCCTCGATTCGAGACTATTGCCTGCAAGCAATTACTTCAGTGGCTCCGGAGGAGCTGGCAAATCTGATATCTGTACCTTGCCTCCAGAGCAGCACATACTTGGTGCCTCCTTGTGAAACTAAAACTCATCATAGAAAGTGCATGGAATTTTCATTTTGCCAATCACAACCAACCTATGGCATAGGCTGTGTTTGTATCATACCTGAAAGCAGTATCATGCGTGAAAGCCCACTTTAGCACGTTGAACACTATGATGTACTCAGCTTGCTTTCTGTTCTGGGTTTGAGCAGAAGTCTATGCGCTTCTCAGAGCCATCTATCCGATCTGTTGCTGAGAAAGCTGGGCATGACGCATTTCATGAGGCAAGAGTTTGCTGAGGACTTTCTGCAACTCATTATGCAGCTTTCCGCCTGGCCATTGAAGCCAATTTAGGTAGTTCTCTATGCTGCCAATTTGCAAATTGAAGTTGACTTCAAATTTGCTAAATTTAGATCCTGAGTGTGTAGTGGCTGGCTTAGAAGCCAAGTCCAATGCACCTTCAAGCCACCACTTGACTTGATTTTACTTGTCAAGATTTCTTGGTAGGTTCAAAGAATCCTGCTGAAGTCAGGAAGATGAACTTGCATGCCACCCCTCTTCAAGAGTTTTGACTGCAAACTTTAATATGCGCCCAAAAAGCAAAAGATGCACAGCGGACGATTTATCTAAACGTATGGAAAAGGAAAATGAGGCAGTTGTCCATAGCAACCAGTTAGATTTTGGTTCTCATCTTTCCAAAGCCCGCATGCAGGTGAGACCTATGACTGATCCAATATGGTTACCTGTGGTAAGATATTAGAAGGAAGATGGAGACTTATAACTGTGGCTGGAGAAAGCGCCTTCCTGTTGATTATACTACAGCCCGGTGTCATCCAGCATGGTCGGGACCTTTATGGAAAAGCTTCCTGGAATCCCCAATTCACCTGTGTGCCAAATTTGTGGTGCCTATGAGAAGACATGAGAAGAAAGAAAACACTGTAACTGTGGCTGGAGATAGTGCCCCCTTTGGCTCCTACCACAACCTAGTGATGTCTGGCAAGGTCGGGACCTTTCCGAAAACTTTCCTGAACACATAGTTTACCTATGTGCCAAATTTGGAGTCTTGTGGATCATGGATGGATGCCTATAGAGGACAGACAAACAGATATTCACTTTTATAGTATATATATATTTCCATAAAAACTGCCATAACAATAAGATAATCACACTAGGAAATCCTTACCAACTGTGGACCAGGAGACTCTTGGAACGGTGCCCCTCAGGGCCCTTGCAGTATTGCCTGGTTCACGCAATGTTTTCCCCAAATTACTTTGCAGTACATAAATCAAAGCTCTGGAGTGTGTTATCACATATGAGCAATATTCTGACATAAGGTTGTCTGAATGAGCGCTCAGAGTGATGCGCAATATATTTGGCTCACTGAGGATGTGCTTCTCCTCCTCAAGGTACACGGGTGTTTTTACAGGATGTAGCGCTGTGTGAGTAAATACACTTGATGGATTCCAGTGTTGAGTCTGCGCACTGGAGCAGATTAAGCATACTGGAACTTACTGCGCTCCTCTGGCAGATGCGCAATTACGCTACAGGGCTCTCCCTCCCCAAAGGTTCGCTCATCTCTACTGCTGAGCAATTTTAGTAAAAAAAATTGTGCTTGATCTTACACTGCTCAAAACATTAAGGGAGCACTAAAATACCACATCTTAGATCTCAATGAATGAAATATTCCAGTTGCAGATCTTTATTCATTATATCGTGGAATGCATTGAGAACTATAAAACATAAAAATGATCAATGTAAATAAAAATAAATATCCCATGGAGGTCTGGATTTGGAATGATATTCAAAATCCGAGTGGAAAATCAAATTTCAGGCTGATTCAACTTCAGTGGAAATGCCTCAAGACAAGGAAATGCCTCCCTACAACACCTGGGCAGCTCCTGATGAGGCGGCGGATGTTATCCTTAAGGGATCTCCTCCCAGACCTGGATTAAAGCATCAGTCAACTCCTGGACAGTATGTGGTGCAACGTGGTGTTGGTGGATAGAATAAGACTTGATGTCCCAGATTGGATTCAGGTCCGGGGAACAGGCCAGTACATAGCATTAATGCCTTCATCATGCAGGAACTGCTAACACACTTCAGCCACATGAGGCCTAGCATTGTCATGCATCAGCAGGAACCCAGGGCCCACTGCACCTGCATATAGTCTGACAATGGGTCTGAGTATCTCATCCTAGTACCCAATGGCAGTCAGGGTACCTCTGGCTAGCACATGGAGGGCTGTGCGGCCCTCCAAACGTCTCCCCACACCATTACTGACCCACTGCCAAACTGGTCATGCTGGAGGATGTTGCAGGCAGCAGAATGTTCTCCACGGCGTCTCCAGACTCTGTCATGTCTATTAGATGTGCTCAGTGCAAACCTGCTCTCATCCGTTAAGAGCACAGGGTGCCAATGTTGAATCTGCCAATCTTGGTGTTATCTGGCAAATGCCAATCGCCCTGCACTGTGTTGGGCTGTATGCCCAACATCGACTTGTGGACGTCAGGCCCTCATACCACCCTCATGGAGTCTGTTTCTGACAGTTTGAGCAGACACATGGATATTAGTGGCCTGCTGGAGGTCATTTTGCTGGGCTCTAGCACTGCTCCTCCTGTTCCTCCTTGCACAAAGGAGGAGGTTGCAGTCCTGCTGCTGGGTTGTTGCCTTCCTACGGACCCCTTCACGTCTCTTGGTGTACTCGCCTGTCTCCTGTTATTTGCTCCTTGCTCTGGACACTGTGCTGCCTGACACAGCTAACCTTCTGGCCACAGCTCGCATTGATTGGCCATCCTGGATGAGCTGCACTACCTAAGCAACTTCTGTGGGTTGTAGACACCACCTCATGCTACTTTTAGGGTTGAGAGCAATGACAAAATGCAAACGTGACCAAAACAACAGCTAAAAACAATGAGAACATTGAAATGGTCTGTGGTCACCACCTGCAGGACCACTCCTTAGTAGGGGTTGTCTTACTAATTGCCCATCATTTCTACCTGTTGTCTGTTTAATTTGCACAACAGCAGGAAAAATTGATTCACAATCAGTGTTGCTTCATAACTGGACAGGTTAATTTCACAGAAATGTGATTGACTTGGAGTTACATTGTGTTCCCTTTTAATTTTATTTTTTTGAGCAGTTGTAAATTTCTAGTGCAAAAGGAACCCAAAATTCTAAACAGCAATCCTTGTGATGACTTTTAATGAGAAGAAATCAATTTAATGTGCAGTTATTGCTGGGCTCCGAAAAGCCCTAATTTGGTTGTGTTAGGATCATATTAGTTGGGAACATAGAAATGTATTGGAAAACAACTTTGGAAACTTTGTTTTAATTGCAAGAACGTGATCCATTGATTATAATGAGTCTAATGACTTGTTTAGATAATTTTGTTTATTTAAAAGAACAAGAAGAACAGAAGAAAATAACGTAAAAAGCAGACTGTGGAACACCTCATCATATTATAGCAGGAATGGGCAAATGCACAATAGGCTACGCAGACAAATTAGAAATCTCGTTTACCATTTCATTGTATCCAGGACTGAGCCCAAGGGGGAAATTTATCATTCTACTTACGCCTCTTTTTGGCATTACGAACTTTAGTCACAACTGACATTTTTAGCCTGCCTTCGTGAGTTTCTGAAAAGGGGACGCGATGAGAGCGAGAATATTGGCCCTGGCACATGTATCATTATTTACACCAGATACATAATGAGTGAAATCTACAGAACCGTGCTATAGATTTCAGGCTGGCGTACAGACTCCCGTAGGAAGGGGGGTGAGGCATGCAATTTATGACTAGGCTAGGCCTGCACTTCATCATAAATTACAGCACAGCACAATGGTCCCTGCCACCAGAGAAGAAGGTGCTTTTACCTATAGTGTGCAAGCACGGCCGCCGCTGCTGGATTGCAAGGTGGTCATAACCTCAGGAAATGAGAAGTGTATAATCTGATGGAAAAATTAATACAGCCTGCAAAGGAAGCAATATGGACAATCACAACATGTTAGTAAGTGCCTTGTATTAACTTCCTCTACATCAGGGCTGGCCAACCTGTGGCTCTCCAGCTGTTGTAAAACTACAACTCCCATCATGCTTTGCTGTAGGCTGATACCTGTAGGCAGTCTAGGCATGCTGGAAGTTGTAGTTTTGCAACAGCTGGAGAGCCTCAGGTTGGCCATCCCTGCTCTACATGATAAATTCCATTTGCTGAAATGAGACAACCCCTTTAAATCTGACACCAAAACCACCACAAATGATAAATTCACCCCTATGACTTTAGTGCACTATGTCTGTTCCTAATTCTTCAAAATGATTCATTTTCCAATCTACGCCTGAAAATACGATTGTGTAGAAACACCCTATTGACAAAGGTAATTTATTCATATTTTTGCAGGAGGAATGACAGAGAAATGGCCCAATGCCGAGCTCTAAAAAAAGATGCCCCAGACTTGTTATTATACGGGGAATACAAGTAATTACTAAAACAGACATGTCAGAAGAGGTGACAGGTAGGAATAAGCAAACCCCGGGCTGTACTGTTCGTGTTCGCACCGAACATTACGGTGTCCTGGTACCCGAAAATGGACATTGGCACGAAAGTCCGTGTTAGTGTTTGGTGTTCGAAGCTTAAAGCAGCGCAGCCAATCGACAAACATTTAAGCTGTGGGCACTTGAAAGCCATCACAGTCATGCCTAGTATTGGCATGGCTGTGATTGGCTGGTGCACCATGTGACCCTGCATGAATAAATGCTGGATCACATGGTGTGCCGCTATTCTGCTCTGACTAGTGTAGGGTTAGGTTTTTTTTCTTTTTTGAAGAAGTCTGTGGGTGACCTGTAGGCATTTACGTGGGTGCAATACAACACCTTTGCACCAGTGACCTAGAAATACAATACTTAACCGTGCTTTTCAGTCTGCGGGTGACCTGTAATCATTTTTGGTCGGTCCAATACTAGTCCTTTGCACTAGTGACACGGAAATACAAAAGTTAATCCGTCTGTTAGTTGTGTCAGCAACATATAGCTATTTTTTTGGGTGCAAAACACTTCAATTATTATGTCTTATATATAAAATATATATAAAATTAGCTAAAGGTCCGAATTGACAGACACATAGAAAAAAAAAAAACATAAACAGTTTTGGCTTTCTCCCCCACCTCCTTTGCCTCTTCCACCTCCACGTCCCCCTCCTCCTCCACTCGGACCTCCACCTCCGAGCTCAAAATTATTATGTCTTATATTGGCAGAGTAGAGAAGTATACCGGCCACACCACAAAAATGGCTAAAGGTCACACAATGAACTGACGGACACATAGAACAAAACAGAACAGAAACAGTGTTGGCTTCTTCCCCCGCCTCTTCCACTTACACCGCCACGTCTGCCTCCTCCTCCACTTGGATGTCCACCTCCTGGCTCAAGGTTATTAAGTCTTCTATTGGCAGAATAGAGAAATTTACCGGCTGCTTCCAAAAAATGGCTAAAGTTTGTACACAGAATTGATACACATGAAAAAAAAATAAAGAGAAAAAATGTTGGCTTCCTCCCCTGCCTCCTCCTCCTCTCCACCTACACCTCCAGGCTCCATGTTCCCCTCCTCCTCCACTCGGACCTCCACATCCTGACTCATTGGCAGAGTAGAGAAGTATAGTAGGCCGCACCTCAAAAAATGGCTAAAGGTTGCACACAGAATTAAAATACACATTTAAAAAAACAAATCAAAGCAGAAACAGCATCGGCTTCCTCCTCCGCCTCATCCGCCTCTTCAACCTACACCACCACGTCCACACCCTCCTGGACCTCTGCCTTCTGGTTCAAGATTATTATTTTTAATTTCTATGTATTTTTTTATTTGAAGTCTTTTCCCTATCCACATTTGTTTGCAGAGCAATTGTACTGCTCTGACAGCAAATTTTGATCCTTTTGCAGCCTTCTAGCCCTTTCTATGACTTTTTGCAGCCATTTGTTAACCCCAAAGTTTGGGTCCCCATTAATTTCACTGGGATTTGGTGTTTGGGGTCAAGTTCAGGTCAATTTCAAGAACTTTGAAATTAGATTTTACTTCAACAACTGAATTCCCCCATGCCTGTCCCATGACTGGAGCTCACTTTGAGATTCTGCCTCTAGACCTATGATATTTTCTCTCCAAACAAGGACCGATCACTGGTCCTTGTTTGGCTTCTCTGATCTCTTCAATATTGGCTGATGATATTTTGTGGACTTGAATCTAACAGGCAGAAATCAGTTCAGCAATCCTTTGTGTTAATACTGAACTCTTCCTATCAGGATGCTCTAATAGGTCATAAGCACTGCTGGATATAATGGCAATTGCAAATATATCCTGGCAACTTGCAAGCAGCTCTGAAAATCCATTCAGTTCAATTACGGCACTGCTAGGAGGCGATCTTTGTTCAGATAAGAGATGTCATAGCTAAGATCACCTTGTATCCCTAGCCTAAGATCTAACTGACCAGGTTGGAAACCAAGCAGAAACACAGTTGGAGTCATGTGATAAACTGTAAAGAACCACTCATCTAATGATCTTTCACATAGGAGCTACACTGGGTGGGTAAAGGGGCTGTGTCAAGTTTGCAAGTTATCCCCTATTCAGTCCACAGTATACGGATCTGAGTGCTCGGACCCCTCCAATCTTAAGAATGTGGTTACCGCTTCCCCGATAGGATAAAGCGGCAAGTCACGCAATATGCCCAGCCAATCCAATTATTGGAAATAGGCAGTGGCAGTGTTGTACTTCATCAGATTGTGGGGAAACAAGACCCCTGTTCTCGGGATAAGTGGGGGGTCACAGCGGCTGGACCCCCATCGATCAGTTAGTTATCGCCTATGTTGTGGATAAGAGATAACTTCCTAACTTCGCACAACCCCTTTAAGAAGAAGGAGACAGTTGAGGAATACAGGAACAAAATGGTAGCCATGTTTCTAACATTTTATTAAGGGAAAATGTTTCAGAATGGGAAAACCCCTTTAAGGTTTCATGCACATCAGTGGCGTAGGGATCGCCATAGCAACCATAGCAGTGGCTATGGGGCCCTACGCCACTGGGGGCCCGTCCGGACAGCATCATTTTTTTTTTTTATTTTTTATTAATACACTCACACAGGCAGCCAGCAGCTAGGCCCGACCGCCCGCCCAGTGTAGTGGGCGGGGCACGGGCGGTCCGCGGCTCGGGCCTGGCTGGGGGGAAGGCGGAAGCTAAGGAAGGAGGAGAGGACAGTGAGTGGACTGTAGAACTGTAGCACTAGCACTGCCGGCTGCCGCACAACTTAAGGAGTGTCTGAAGAACATGAGGTAGGCGGACGCAGTGGAGGGGTCCGGAACGGGGGCGTAGCGGAGGCGGAGCCAGGCTGGCACCAGCGCCGCAGACCGCACTGCACTTGCCTCTGTGGAAATTGAAGAGAAGCGCCGTAATCTCGCACAGGCGCACTGGCAGAGGCATCGAAGTGCACATGCACCGTCTTCCCGGCCTCTGCCAGTGCGCCTGTGCGAGATTACGGCGCTTCTCTTCAATTTCCACAAGGCAAGTGCAGTTAATAAATTAGGTAGGAAGCGGCTCTTGATGGGGGGGGATATCTGTGGAGGACACTAAAGGGGGGGGATCTGTGGAGGACACTGAAGGGGGGATCTGTGGAGGACACTGAAGGGGGGATCTGTGGAGGACACTGAAGGGGGGATCTGTGGAGGACACTGAAGGGGGATCTGTGGAGGACACTGAAGGGGGGGATCTGTGGAGGACACTGAAGGGGGGATCTGTGGAGGACACTGAAGGGGGGATCTGTGGAGGACACTGAAGGGGGGGATCTGTGGAGGACACTGAAGGGGGGATCTGTAGACGACACTGAAGGGGGGATCTGTGGACGACACTGAAGGGGGATCTGTGGACGACACTGAAGGGGGATCTGTGGACGACACTGAAGGGGGATCTGTGGACGACACTGAAGGGGGGATCTGTGGACGACACTGAAGGGGGGATCTGTGGAGGACACTGAAGGGGGGATCTGTGGAGGACACTGAAGGGGGGATCTGTGGAGGACACTGAAGGGGGGATCTGTGGAGGACACTGAAGGGGGGATCTGTGGAGGACACTGAAGGGGGGATCTGTGGAGGACACTGAAGGGGGGATCTGTGGAGGACACTGAAGGGGGGATCTGTGGAGGACACTGAAGGGGGGATCTGTGGACGACACTGAAGGGGGGATCTGTGGACGACACTGAAGGGGGGGTCTGTGGACGACACTGAAGGGGGGGTCTGTGGACGACACTGAAGGGGGGGTCTGTGGACGACACTGAAGGGGGGTCTGTGGACGACACTGAAGGGGGGGTCTGTGGACGACACTGAAGGGGGGATCTATTGGATGACACTTAGGGGGGGGGATCTGTGGATGACACTTAGGGGGATGTTCGGGTGGGAGGTCCTGGAGGAGTGTTTGGGTGGGAGCTCTGGAAGGGGTGGGAGGTCCGATAGGTATGTGGGGGTGGGAGATCCGGGAGGGGGGCCCATAATTTTTTTTGCTATGGGGCCCAGTCATTTCTAGCTACGCCCCTGATGCACATTACTGTGTATTTCAGTTAGCAAAAAAAAAAAGGAATATGCAAAATACGGATACCTCCAGTCTGCATTCTGAAATATGACCGTATGCATAAAACCATAGTGTATGCGTTAGTAGACCAACAATTATCTTTGCCATGAATTTTACAGTTATGAGAGTTATTGCTCTATGGAAAGATTGGTCCAGTAACATGAAAATATCTATATGTGTATGTTGTCTAAAGAAAATTGTTTGTGGCCACATATTTGTGAGTATAAGCAGCAACAGTGGGCCACAGGTTTATGTACATTAATCTTAAGACGATTAAATAACTTTAAAGGAGCACTTGTCAGCCCCCTACAATGGCCAAGAAAGCTGCGGAGATCAATTACAGGAGTGAACTCAAATGCTAACTGTGCTGAACACCCTAATCCTCTATTGCTTGACTCAAGCTGCCTCTGCCAAATAAGCATCTAAACAAATCAGTGGTGATTGCTGAAGTTTATATCATAATCAGGCTTAAAAAAATAATCATCCTTTAATTCAATTGAAAACATATTTTGTCTGTTATTTTAAACTTTATTTTTCCTTTAGGAAGAGAAGAAAGTAAAACATAAAAGCTGCAAGTTGACATTGCTACAGTGCAAGAGGTGGTAAAATGTGCTCTAGAAGCTCAGTGACATTAAAGGGAATGTGTGAGCAAAAAATGTCCTACTTTTTAAAGCATGTTCTTATGTTTAACATATTTTTAAAGAATTGTTTATTGTTATTTTTAATTTTCCATGTCACTATTTATGCTATATTTAAACAAACGCAAAAACACAAATGCAATCCCCTATATATTTAAACAAAACCCATAAAATACTGAATTTTTCACACTGGCCACTAAGAGTAATAGGCACCACTTTTTGGCTTGTACAGATTACCTTACTGCAGTTATCTGCTTATCTGTCATTCTAATCTTTCTGTAATGATATCACCTTTGTGTACAGATAAGACATGACCCACCATTCGCAATAAATCATTGTCAAAGCTTATCTATTCTTTCCTTGTACAATGACTTCTGCTCAGGTGACAGAGCATGCCCAGAAAACTCTCCCAGAAGTCAATGAGGTCCCCTCAAGACCATTGTGTCTACACAAAACATGCTGCACAACTAAAAATAGATTAGTTAATTGATTCTAAACAAATCAGAATAGTTACAAAATTCACAAAAATCCTGTTGTCAAACGAATCTGAAGTTTTGGTGATTTGTCTCAGATGAATGACACAAAATGGCGGCAGCCATTTTACTGTGAAAATTTGAGGGAACCAGGGCAGGAAGGATGAAGAAGGAGGATCACATGACCAATTGAGGAAAAAGCTTGCCCTGATTGGCTCACAGGCTGACAGGACAGATTTTGGCAGATCATTCCGGCTCTGGGCTAGCTCAGAAGCACAGACATCATTCTAAGCTTAGCCTGACGTGAAAGGACATGTTGGATGTGTCTGGCAGTCATCAAGTACAGACAAGCCAGCAATTTAAGAGTGTTATAAAGCTAGTTTAAGAACCTATTAAGTTAGGTAGCATGACTCAAAAGAAAGTCAGAGAGGTAAGGCATAGGGTCAATAATTTATGTGTGTGCTTTGTACTGAGGGCAGGTACTGTTACAGCCTTTTTTTAAAAAAAAACATCTGCTTCAACAGTTCATAACAGTTTTGTAGGCTTATTCCCAGCACCTCTAGCAACAGCAGTTTACTTTTTGCTGGAAACTCTGTGCAATTGCCCCTTTTCTTTCTAAAAAAAAATGTTTCAATTTAGCTACCATTTGTAATCACGCATTTTAGCACATCAATACCAGTGTGCTTCTCTATTAATTACTGGAAAAAACTGTTTCAATTTAGCTACACTTTGTAATTGAGCATTTCAGTGCATCAATACCAGTGTTTTGATAGTAGGGCACGTTTACTGCACCTCTGTTAATTACTAAAAAAAAATGTTTCAATTTAGCTACCGTTTGTAATTTCAGTGCATCAATACACCAGTTTAAGTTCAAACATTGTATCGCATACCGCCCAGTTTAATTCAAGTTCAACGCATTGTTAATAATCCCTTATGAATTGTCAATATAAGTGTGTAGTGTGTTTGTAAGGCTACTTTCACACTAGTGTTCGATCGGATCCGTTCTGAACGGATCCGATCATAATAATGCAGACGGAGGCTCCGTTCAGAACGGATCCGTCTGCATTAGATTTGCAAAAAAAAAGCTAAGTGTGAAATTAGCCTGAGCGAACCAGGCAGGCACATCAAACCTTCTCCTTCTCCTTTAGTTACTACAAACATCTCTCCTTTCAGGCCCTCTCTGGGGTCGCTGCTTTTGTCGTAAGAAGAGGCCCAGCCCAGTGCTATAGAGTACTGTAATATTTCAGTTGCTACAGTGTTCAAATAGTCAGCGCGTTGACTGCCCTGTTAAGGAGGTTCACTGATAGCTAGGTTTGTGGGTGGCTGTAGTAGTGCAAAAAGCAGTAACTGCATCAGCTATCTACTCAGTAGTATAGTAGTGGCAGCAGGCCACAGTTCTTCATCACTTCTGGTAGGTGCACATTATTATTAAGGTCAAAGAGGATGACATTGTGGACTGGATGATTAACTTCTCCTCTCAGTCACAGCAGGATGATGTTGATGTCATCTGTCCATGCTTTTGAACCAGGGGTCAGCACATTTATCCTGCTCCTTCTCCTTGCAGCCTTTCACTTACATCATCTCTGACTTCAATGCCCTCTCCTAGTAGGGTGCTGTCTTTTTTCGTAAGAAGAGGCCACAAAGCTCCAAGTGCTATAGAAGATACTTAAGATAGTCTCTGTTGCTGATGTGTCAAAATAGTCAGCGCTTGGACTGCCATGTTAAGGAGGTTCAGGGAAACACCATTCATAGCTGTGTTGGTGGTTGTAGTAGTAGTTGTATTTGTGGCCATGGTGATAGTGGCTGGGGCAGTGGTAGCCATGGTGACTGTGTTACAGAGAAATGAATCATGAGGGAGGCCAAGGAGCCCACGATGACATATCACAGTCTAATAAAATTGGCAGGGAGGTTGAGGACTATGATGATGAATATTTGTTGGACACGACCTGGGAACTGGATGGTGTACAAGTTTAAAGGAGTATTCCGGTTATAAATATAGCTTATGTTTTAGACTAATTAATCATCAATAAGTACCTAATATAATGTAAATTTCACATATTTACCGTTCAGTAGATATAAAAGTAGTAGTTTTCTTCCTCTGCTACCCACTGTGTTTCCTTAGAAATTACCATGGCATCGACCTGTACTTTTGAGCTTTGTTAGGTCAAGCATGCTCAGTATGTTGCTATCAATTTTCTCGCTAAATGTCTTGTGAAACAAAGGGAGTGTTAGTGTGCTGGTGATACTGAGTGTACTGAGTTAGTGTACTGAGTAGAAGGGGCGTGACTGGACTATATACTCCCACCTGGCCAGTGGTTCAGTTGCTGCCATATCACTTAATGGATTTTGCTGCCTTTAGGAAACTGATGGTGTGTGCACAACCTAACTGGAAAATACCTAGTCACCATTATTTCTTCAAAAAAGCCATTCCTGCCTTGCACTCTCACATGGCAGAGAGTTTTCTGCCCCAGCACAGGGAGAGTGGAACATCTGGTTAATTTCCTTTTTTATTGTTTGCACAGGGTACCCCTACCCTGTGCAAACAATAAAAAAGGAATTTAACCAGATGTTCCACTTGTGACTGCCGTTATTTCCAGACGTTATTTCCAGGCGCAGGAGGAAGCAGAGTGGGTGTTATGTGCTTTATCCCACCCTACCCCTCCTGGGTGAAGTGAGTTTTTACTTAAAATTTTTTATTTATACTCTCACTGCAATTTTAATCAACTATTATTACTGTTTTAAAAGGTAATTCTGCACTTTTTTTTTATAAACGTTGTGTTTTTAAACAACCTTATCAAAGCTACCCCACAATTAACCATTTTTACTACAAGTAGGCTATTACGTTTGAGGTATTTGGCGCCCTATGCAGGTTTTTTTCTTCTGTTTTTGGACATTATACCTGTGGCAGCCTACCACCTCTCCAGCAATTAAACACACCCGTAATATACCCGAATTTTACATCATACACTAATTGTCCTTCTTTTTGATGCCCTGCCTGAATATCCCAGACTCTTTACATCAAAAAGGGTCTGTGACTAATCCCCTCTTCTTTTTTTCCTCGTATCTTTTCTCTTATTTGGAAGACAGGAATGGTTTATGCTGAATTTCAGACTGCACACTGTGTAAATGTGTATTAAAACAGAACAGAGAGTGTGGGCCGTTCCTTGCAATTGTCATTGTGCAGAAAGATGCACCCCACCATAGAGACCTGGAGCAGTACTGTGTGCATTGGTCAGAACTGGAAGATCTAGATGATCAACATTTACGTGAAAAAAGGATGGAATAAGCTGACCTAAATGCAGTTCTAGGATACACCACCAAGCATAACAAGCAATTTTGGATTGTGATTTTGAGGGAGTTGGACATTTATGTTATTGAATGCAGTGGCTTTCTCCCCTTTCCCCATTAAACACATATACACTTTCAGCAGAGCAGAACATGCATGTGCATGGAGTAGTTGAGAGTTGGGAGAGATAGCTGTCAGCCTAACAATATTTCAGCCGACAGCTGTTGAATGTGTATGGCTGCCTTTAGGGTATATTCACATGTGGCATATTTGTACCAGAGATTTTTGTGTCTCAATAACAGTTTAATTGATCTATATAAGACAGTTTTAACTATTTCTGTAGCAAATCTGTGTGCTCCAGATATCCTGAGACAAACGGCGCAAGATAACCAATTTTGAATAAGAACACTTTTGATTTAGGGTGCTTTCACACATAGGTATTTTGTGGCATCTTTCTGTACTTATTGCTTTTAGTGGCGTTTTTGGTGCATTCTTTTCTGCAAAAACATCAGCTCCAGATATGAGGTGAACGTCTATGGGAAATATAAAATGAAGGACCTGCTGTTTTTGTTTATTATGTATTTTTTTGTCTTTCTGGCTTCTTTAAAAAATGCAGCAGACTGAAGAAAATGCTAGTAGTAAAATACACTGTCCCAGATTTATTAATCCTATAGATGGCGTAAACTTAGACAGGTGGTCTGTACTTGCATTAGATTTATCACAGTGGCTCAAGTTGGATGAAAAATCTGGTGCAAAGATAGGCACTTTTCTCGCATTCTATTGGATGGTTTACTTTGAGAGAAACTTTTACTCCAGAACTGTGGTCCAATTCATTTTGGTGCAAAATGGCGCATATTTAGGCTTTGTCCTCTTTTCCTAGAAGCCCAGCACCCTTTCTGATAAGCGCTGCCTTCAATTTTGAAAAAGTTACACTAAATTAAGTAAATTTTTAGTCACCTTTAGACAGATTTTAGGCACAAACACATAAAAAAATCTGTACCACTATGTGCAAAAAAGCCAGCAAGAAGCCACAAAACAAAAAAAAATAGTCCCACAACATGGACAGTGACATACCAGATCAAGTGCAAATGGGGGCCTTCATGCTCCAGTGTTTGAAGAGGGACCCCCGTATGTAAAGCATAAAGGGCAAGGACCAGTACAGTTTGGTAATCTCATCAAATGGCCGCAGAAGTCTGCATGCGTCATGCATGAGCAGCCACTGGTGCGGTGAAAAAAAACAAAGGAGTGCAGGACCGGCGTGGCTCTTGGCTTCCAGGCTCAACAGCCACAGCACAGCATGGCAATGTCTCACCTGGCACGAATAGGTTCTGGGAAGCTGGGTGGGTGCAGTGGAAGAGGCGGTAGCAGTGGAAAAGGAGGAGTCAGCCAAGGAGGAGACGGAGGATGGAGTAGGAGGAGGAGAATAAGAGGCAGGCCTGCATGCAATCCGTGGCGGTAACACCAAATCCACACGGTGCCACGGGTTGCATGCTTGACAGAAATCAGAAGTTTCACCCAGTGGGCAGTAAAAGTTGTGTACCTTCCCTGCCCGTGTTTTCTAGACCACGTGTCTGTGGTCAGATGTATCTTGGCACGACACTGTGTGCCAGAGATACATTCACTTGCCGATGAACATGGCCACATAGCTCTGGAATGCCCTTCTGGGAGAAATATTTCCTTTAGGGGAACTTCCATTGCGGTGTGCCTATGTTCACAAATTTTCTAAAGGTCTCCGAGTCCACCAGTTTATATGGCAGTAGTTCGCGGGCTAGCAGCTCCGACAAGCCGGTGGTCAGTCGTTGGGTAAAAGGGTTTGCCGTTCGAACATTTGGGCCACGGAAGCCTGCCTTTTGCCAGATGAACGCGACGACGGCACGGTGAAAGGTGGAGTGGAGGACAAAGGGGAGGAGAAAGGAGAAGAGGCAAGACGTGGAGCGCCTGGAGTGTGGCTTTGTGGGTTCTGATGGTGTTGCTCCCACTGGGCTCGATGATGGGAGGCCAGGTGCCTTCTTAAGGCGGTCGTCCCTAGGTGAGTGTTGGGCTTGCTGCGACTTATGCGTTGACAGTACAGGCTGCAGATGGCAACACTATTATCAGCAGCTGACATGTTAAAAAAAAGCCCACACTGCGGAGCCATGTGCAGGCATCCTGGGAGCATAAGATGTGACCATGCATGGTGGATGGCTCGCTCCAAATACATTTGCAGTCTCCTTTTTTCCTCCTGTGCACTGCGAGTTCTGCCTGCTTCTCCTCCTTCTCCTCCCTATCTGCTGCTCCGTCTCTCCCTCTGAACTCCCCTCCTCTTCCTCTCTTGTGGGCACCCATGTGACATCCATCGACACATCATCATCGTCACCTTCACCACCACTGACATTAGAGATCTCGGAGTAGGCAGCAACAGTTGCTGAGTGGCGGCCGTTGCTACCTCCTCTTCCTCATCCGATGCCAAGAATGGCTGCGCATCGGTAAGGTCTGGAAATGGATGGGAAAATAATTCCTCTAACTCGAGTGTAGAGGCTATGGTGGTGGTGGTGTCTTTGGGGGTGCACACAGCAGAGAGTGAGGATGGTGCTGATACAGAGGATGAGGAGGGTGCAGAAGCGGAAGGCTGAGTGAGCCACTCAACCAACTTTGGCACATCCTTTGACGTAATCATACGCACCTTCTCCAACTTCCCACTGAGGCTCCGGCCTGGTGAACCTTCCCGACTCCTACTGCGGAATGGCCTGTCTCTTCCTCTGCCTGTCATTTTCAAAATGACCCTGTGACAAAGTCCCTATAGAAGAGCAGTATTTGTGGAAGCAGGTATATCACAGGCCTCAATCAATATTTTGTGGAAGCCGGTATATCAATACCCTCTATCAGTATTTTGTGGAAACAGGTATATAGAATCTAATAATAAATATTTACGGGAAGCCGGTAAATCAAACACCTTAATCAATATTTGGTGTAAGCCGGGGTATCGCTGGCCTCAATCAATATTTGGTGGAGGACTGGTGTATCAATACCCGCTATCAGTATTTTGTGGAGACAGGTATATAGAACCCAATAATGAATATTTGCTGGAAGCTGATAAATCAAACCCATAATCAATATTTGGTGGAAGCTGGTGTATCGCAAGTCTCAATCAATATTTGGTGGAAGCCGGTATATCAATCCCCTCTATCAGTATTTTGTGGAAACAGGTACATAGAACCCAATAATGAGTATTTGCTGGAAGCTGGTAAATCAAACCCCTTAATCAATATTCAGTGGAAGCAGGTATATCGCAGGCCTCAATCAATATTTGGTGGAAGCCGGTGTATCACACCCCTCAATCAATATTTGTTGAAGCTGGTGTATCACACCCCAAAATCTGTATTTTGTGGAAGCAAGTATATCGCACCCCTTAATCAGTTATTTGGGGGCAACAGGTATATCACACCAGTTGCAATTACTTATTCCAATAGCGTTTATCCCTCTATCTAGCTGTGGTATCTGAGCAGCACCGCACACAACTGGTGAACAATACAAATGCACTACAATATACTTTCTATGTTAGAAAGTATATTATAAGTATATCACACCCTTCAGTATGTCACAGCTATCGATAGCACACCTATACCAGTCCTTAAAGGGAACCTGTCACCCAAAAATCGTCTATCAAGCTGTTTACAGTACCTTATAGTGCTGTGTCCTCGTTTCTCGATGCACTTTTTCTTCGTTTTGCCGCATGTCTGCTCATTCAGAAATCGTAGTTATATTCAGCTGCTGCCCCGTGCTGCAAGTCAGGCTTGAAGTCACGGGGGCAGCGGCCTCGGCGTCTTCCATGGCCCTCTCCCCGCCCCCTGCCTCTGTGACTGACACCCGAACATCCGAATCCGGGACCGCGCTCAACGGCCGCATGCGCAGTAAAGGGCGGCAGGAGCGCGGTCCCGGCTGCCGCGCGTACTACGGGCCGTCTTACTTTCGCCGCACTGCGCATGCGCCCGACATCCTGTATCAAACGCGCCCGCGCCCGGCATCTGGGCGCGGGCGCGTTTGATACAGGATGTCGGGCGCATGCGCAGTGCGGCGAAAGTAAGACGGCGCGTAGTACGCGCGGCAGCCGGGACCGCGCTCCTGCCGCCCTTTACTGCGCATGCGGCCGTTGAGCGCGGTCCCGGATTCGGATGTTCGGGTGTCAGTCACAGAGGCAGGGGGCGGGGAGAGGGCCATGGAAGACGCCGAGGCCGCTGCCCCCGTGACTTCAAGCCTGACTTGCAGCACGGGGCAGCAGCTGAATATAACTACGATTTCTGAATGAGCAGACATGCGGCAAAACGAAGAAAAAGTGCATCGAGAAACGAGGACACAGCACTATAAGGTACTGTAAACAGCTTGATAGACGATTTTTGGGTGACAGGTTCCCTTTAAAAGGACTTTTGTGGCCCTATTAGCTAGCGTTTTGTGTCCCTAACAGTCTGTTCCTGCTCCACAAAGCAACCTCTCCCTACTCTGGCAAAAGACTGAATGTAAAATTGCGGCCTGATCGGGTTGATTTATAAGGTAGGGGGTATGTCCATGGGCTGAAACGTCTCAATTGGCTGTCCTGTCCCACCTTATGGATGTGTCATGGGTCAAAGTTTGGCGCTATGCAAAAAAATATGGTGCGTGCGAATATTGCCATGTGTTCGCATGTTCGCCGCGAGCAAAGTTTGCCGCGAAACGAACGCCGGGCGAACCGCATGGCCATCTCTACTTCTCAACATAATTTATAAACATCGCCATTCGGGCACTTATGTAGTAGTACATGCATAGGCCCACTTACCACGTCAACGTGACCCCTCTGAGTGGGTCCCTACTCGAATTTGAGCCAGCGCCACATGGCAACCTCCGCCACCATAACACAGCACCTGCAGGTGGAGAGACAAGGTGGCCCAACAACCCTCCTATCAGGCTAAGCCCTCACAACACTGGGCCTTACCACCCCAACAGCCACTATACAGCACCGCACAATGTGAACAGATCTCAAAAGCTCACCTCTCCATGTGGTCTGAGAAACCTAAACTGAAGCCATGAAAAAAAAGAGTGGACAGAATGCAAACAAAAAAAAAGCCTACTGTACAATTATACTGGCTTTTTATACTGGTAAAACAACACCAAATCCATAGTGTAATACAGTTCCAGCTAAGTTAATGACATTTTCCCAATTTCATGTTCACTGCATATTTTGCAAGAGAGGAAATTGTGGCTTTTAATCTCAACAGCAAGTCGATTACTATCTATCGATGTGCAGCTCTGTGGCTGATGTATTGTGTTTTTTTCCACAGACTTCAATTTTACAAAAATGTTACAAAAACGTGATAAATAGTGTGGATTTATGTATTCTACCTAAGGATCTGCAACATGTGCTAGTTCCCTAAGGCCTCTTTCACACACACGTGACCGATTGGCTCCGGGTGCGTTCAGTGAAACTTGCACCATTTTGCAAGCAAGTTTTGTCTGCCATTGCATTCAGTTGTTCCGTTTTTTCCATGTGGGTGCAATGTGCTTTGATGCGTTTTTCACGCTCGTGATAAAAAAACTGAAGGTTCTCTTAGCAACCATCAGTGAAAAACGCATTGCATCCGCACTTGCTTCTATGGGCCCAGGGCTGCGTGAAAAACGTAGAATATAGAATATGCTGCGTTTTTTATGCAACTCAGAACTGATGTGTGATGTACAGAGACCCATTGAAATGAATGGGTCCGGATTCAGTGCAGGTGCTATGTGTCTACGTCACGCATTGCACCCGCGTGGAAAACTTGCTCATGTAAAAGGGGCCTAACTCTCTCAGATAATGTGAGTAACACAACAGTGTAAAATATATTGGAGATTTAATCTGGAATATCTCAAGCCAAGAGGAAAGGTACCGTAAAAGGATGAGCCCATGGTGTATCTGGTGATGGAAGACACACATGCACTTTCAATTCGCACAAAGCTAATAATAAGACAGCTGAGACCGCATGAAAACCACACGCTGCTCATCTGGTTTATACACTTTGCACATGTCTCCACTTAATAAAAAACAAGTGGATAGAATCCATCAACGCCTTTACACTTGACGAAGGAGAGTTAGTGAATTATGACAACAGCGCTGACTTGTTGGTATACCGTATTTTTAGCCCTATAAGACACACTTCCCCCCCAAAAGTGAGGGGAAATGATAATGTGTCTTATAGGACGAATACAGGAAGAAAAGAAAAAAGGCCACCGCATTGCATATTCCCGGTACATCGCAGGCTGTACTGCATAAGGACAGCAGCCTGCCATGTACCGGATATCGATTCCGACATGTAGGGTACCTGGAAGATAGAGCCCGGCGCTTCTGTGTGCATGGGAGAACCCGGCGCTTCTGTGTGCATGGGAGAACCCGGCGCTTCTGTGTGCATGGGAGAACCCGGCGCTTCTGTGTGCATGGGAGAACCCGGCGCTTCTGTGTGCATGGGAGAACCCGGCGCTTCTGTGTGCATGGGAGAACCCGGCGCTTCTGTGTGCATGGGAGAACCCGGTGCTTCTGTGTGCAGGGGAGAGCCTGGCGCTTCTGTGTGCAGGGGAGAGCCCGGAGCTTCTGTGTGCAGGGGAGAGCCCGGCGCTTCTGTGTGCAGGGGAGAGCCCGGAGCTTCTGTGTGTAGGGGAGAGCCTGGCGCTTCTGTGTGCAGGGAAGAGCCGGAACTTCTGTGTGCAGGGGAGAACCTGGCGCTTCTGTGTGCAGGGGAGAGCCTGGCACTTCTGTGTGCAGGGGAGAGCCCGGAGCTTCTGTGTGCAGGGGAGAGCCCGGAGCTTCTGTGTGCAGGGGAGAGCCTGGCGCTTCTGTGTGCAGGGGAGAGCCGGAACTTCTGTGTGCAGGGGAGAGCCCAGCGCCTCTGTATGCAGGGGAGAGCCCGGCACTTCTGTGTGCAGGGAAGAGCTGGAACTTCTGTGTGCAGGGGAGAGCCCAGCGCCTCTGTGTGCAGGGGAGAGCCGGCCGCTTCTGTGTGCAGGGGAGAGCCGGAACTTCTGTGTGCAGGGGAGAGCCCAGCGCCTCTGTATGCAGGGGAGAGCCCGGCACTTCTGTGTGCAGGGAAGAGCTGGAACTTCTGTGTGCAGGGGAGAGCCCGGCACTTCTGTGTGCAGGGGAGAGCTAGGCGCTTCTGTGTGCAGGGGAGAGCCTGGCGCTTCTGTGTGCAGGGGAGAGCCCGGCGCTGCTGTGTGCAGGGGATAGCCCACGGCTGCTGTGTGCATGGGAGAGCCCGGCGCCTCTGTGTGCAGGGGAGAGCCCGGAGCTTCTGTGTGCAGGGGAGAGCCCAGAGCTTCTGTGTGCAGGGGAGAGCCCGGAGCTTCTGTGTGCAGGGGAGAGCCCGGCACTTCTGTGTGCAGGGAAGAGCTGGAACTTCTGTGTGTAGGGGAGAGCCCAGCACCTCTGTGTGCAGGGGAGAGCCTGGCACGTCTGTGTGCATGGGAGAGCCCGGCACTTCTGTGTGCAGGGAAGAGCTGGAACTTCTGTGTGTAGGGGAGAGCCCAGCACCTCTGTGTGCAGGGGAGAGCCTGGCACTTCTGTGTGCAGGGGAGAGCCGGAACGTCTGTGTGCAGGGGAGAGCTAGGCGCTTCTGTGTGCAGGGGAGAGCCCGGAGCTTCTGTGTGCAGGGGAGAGCCCGGAGCTTCTGTGTGCAGGGGAGAGCCCGGAGCTTCTGTGTGCAGGGGAGCGCCGGAACTTCTTTGTGCAGGGGAGAGCCCAGCGCTTCTGTGTGCAGGGGAGAGCCAGGCGCTTCTGTGTGCAGAGGAGAGCCTGGCGCTTCTGTGTGCAGGGGATTGCTAGGCGCTTCTGTGTGCAGGGGAGAGCCAGGCGCTTCTGTGTGCAGGGGAGAGCCCGGCACTTGTGTGTGCAGGGGAGAGCCTGGCACTTCTGTGTGCAGGGGAGAGCCCGGCGCTTGTGTGTGCAGGGGAGAGCCCGGCGCTTGTGTGTGCAGGGGAGAGCCCGGCGCTTGTGTGTGCAGGGGAGAGCCTGGCACTTCTGTGTACAAAACCCCCGGTGATATCCTGCACAGCATGAGGAGATGCAATTGCTATGCCATCACCCGTCCCCATACAGTCTAGTGGTTTCCTGGTAGCAGATTGCTATTAGACAGCAGGATCTGCCGCCGGCAAGCACTGTTTTTTAAGCATGCTTAAAAATCGGAATTGCCTGTTTGCTCGTTCATACAAACACTCGTTAGTATTTTTTGCATAAAAATTTGCACTTTCAGGGTGACGTGCGATTTTTCTCCACACAGATGCGACCAGTCCCTACACACAAATTTGCACCACCATTTTTTTAAAGATGTAAAAAGAGAAGAATAACTGCAAGCTTTTTTTAGGACAACTGCATTTTTTGCCACATTTTTTTGTGTTGTGTTTCAGGATTTTTTTTCAAACAATATGTATTTTACTCATGGCACTTTGCCCTTAAGGGCTCATGCACACGAACAAATTTTCTTTCCGTGTCCGTTCCGTTTTTTTAGCGGACTGTATGTGGAACCATTCATTTCTATGGGTCCGCAAAAAAAAAAAAACAGAAGTTACTCCGTGTGCATTCCGTTTCCTTATGTCTGTATTTCCGTTCCGCTAAAAAATATATGTCCTATTTTTGTCCGCATTACGGACAAGGATAATACTGTTCTATTAGGGGCCAGCTGTTCCATTCCGCAAAATATGGAATGCACACGGACATCTTTCGGATTTTTTGCAGATCCGTTTTTTGTGGACCGCAAAATACATACGGTCATGTGCATGAGCCCTAAAGGGAAGGAAATGTTAAAATGCCACCAAGAACCACAGCTTGTTGCATTTTTTAAAAGTAACACTGAATTAAAATACTAGTAGCAAAAATTTGTGTTGAGCGAAGCTAAGCAATCAAATCGAAATGTGGTCCGAAGTTTGGGAAAACTTAGATTCGCAATTAAGCCAAATTTTCTTTCGCACTTTGTAGTAACAGATCAGGTTTCAACACGGGATCACACATAATGCCATGCAGATAGCCATCCCCTGTGATGTCACACCCCCATAAAAGCCTCATCCAGCGCGGTCTTCGCCATTGTCCTGTGAGCTGAGCATAGGGAGAGACGTGGCAAGCGATCATGTGCTAGGGACATTGTTGCTGCAATAATACAGCGGCCATGTTTGATCCATCCATCACGTTTGGCATCTGGTTTTAACCTTAATAATTTTAAAAGCAAAATGCCACTAGGTTCATAGTAGGGGGGGACCCTGGACCTTATGAAGGGATTCATATGGGATTATGGTCTTGCTCAATTTTATTGCTTTGAGGAAGGTTTTCCCGCCTCAGTGCTGTGTACCATCACTGGCACCATCACACAGGAGGACAGGAGCTGCTGCATATATGCTCCAGCTCCCCCAATCCCTGCCGAGGGGAGCCAGGGCACATTCGGATGACCACGGCATCTGAAGGGTTAAAAGTCCACAAGTGCCATTACCGCCAGGTGTGGACATTAGTGCCGGGAGTCTACAGGCGCCATTTTTAAATGCCCAGCTGCCAATGTAAAGCTTTCACACTGAGATTGGGCCACCAAGTGGGAAGAATATGATTAGGCAGGTGGGCTTGGCTATACCTGATTTATAGAAATGTGTGACAAATGAACTCAGAACAAATTTAATTTATTGGTGAATTTCGACAAAACAGCCGAATCGAATTTTTCTAAACTTTGCTCATCTCTAGCAAAAATCCCTGTATTTCATATTTCCCATAGACTTTCAGCTAACATCTGGAGCTGGGATATTTACCAGAAAAATACACCAAAATGAGGTGCAAAAAAAGCCAGTAGTATAGTAATTTGAAAGAGAGGTACTTACTCTGGATGACCCAGTTGTTCTCTATGGTATGTGGATCGCCCTTGGATGTTAATGAGAAATGTGTCATTTTCATTGGAGGACCCTTTTGCCCAAAATGCTGACAACCCCTAAAAAATTTTTATTGGTAACTAGTCATTATGTCTACCATCATTCCTGTCAATAAAATCAACCCCCACAGTTTAATTTGGATCAATGGAAAAATCCACTGGCCACAATTTCTGATGTCTGTGGTGGTGGATATAAGTTTTCATAAGACTTGATCTCATATCGAACAAATATCTGCTTGTTCATGTGATAGACAAGAAACCTTTATGTCTATGTCAGTCTTTAGATGGTATAGGTATATTCCATGCAATAACAATCATTTGCTATAAATAGAAAAAAACATATGAACAACTTAAAAGTGACAAAGAAACATCATTCAAAAACTAGAATGATTATTTCACATTTATTTTTGGATATCAGAAGTATTGAAACCATAACGTACATTATGCATTCAGATGCGCACAGCCCTTCTTTTAATGTTAAGTATAAATGTCACGTGTCATAGGTCAGGGAGTAAAATGCATTATGCTCGAACTAACCATGTGGCAAAATAAATTGAAACTGCTCACAGTATAAGGATGATTAATGATGTAAACTGCTGAACCATAGTTGCAGAGTTCGACATGCTGGTGTTTGTAATTCTTCATCTCTCATTTCCTTCTTTTCATAGAAAATCAATTGATCTTCCCTCTGGGGAATCTTGTTCAACATCAGCTTAGCAAAAAGCCCTCTCATTAGAAGGTTTCAGATCATTTACAAGTAGATATCATAGAATTCACATGGGAAAAATGTACTTGTCACAAGATGTTGACTTCTAAGACAGAATATATGTATAGGAAGGTTTTGCTGAAATAAAGTTCATTAGACAATAGTCATTAAAACAACTTGCTAAGTTACTTCTGTTCTGCTCAGTTACTTCCTTCTAAATTAGTAGGTCGATGGTTGAACAACCAATGAAGGAACAATCACCTTGTGAACGATCATTATGCCATTACAGCCAAACACATTTTGATCATTATAGTCCTTCAAGCTGTCTCTACATCTTCAAGACATTGGGCACAAATGGAATGATCTTTCAATATGGAACATAGTTGACTTCTGCATGGTTGACTTCTTTCCTAACGATGACCGTCTGTTAATTTTCAATCAATCGTTTTGTGTGAAATTGTCCATTTTGCTAAATGTTAAAGTAAAATGTATGGCCGTAGTTACATAGTTAGTACCATTGAAAAAAGACATAGGTCCATCAAGTTCAATCACCTGTCACCAGACTTCACAATACAAACTGCATGGAAAATATGAAATAGATCTCTTAGACATGATGAGGCTGGTGCACTTGCTTTGAAAATCCATGACTGTAGAATCCATTTTGAAATTTTTCCATCTGGATATTATAAGCATTTCCTGACATCAGGGTATTGATGACCTGCCTTCATCGTAGGCCATCAAAAATCAGATTAGTGAGGGTCCGACTGTGCAATATCCTGCAAAGCTGCTACTAAGTTGTTGGCAGCCTCCTGTGAACAACAAAGAGGCCACAGCACTGAGGATAGACCCTTAATATCCTGATCCCCTCTCGATGTCACATTTCTGTCAGTGCACCTCTTCCCCTGCTGCTCCTACAATCTCACACTGCTCAATACAAGCTCTAGTCTCCCTGGCTTTGCAGTAAGAGAGAGAATGTCTTCCAGCAGTAGTTTCAGTGCAGAATTCCAGCTTACTCCATGTGTGCTTAATTGTTCTGGATGGAATGGATCTTCTCAACATTGTTATGGATCCAGTCTAAACATTTTTACTATTACCCCTCAAGATTACTAAGAGACGCACTGAAAAATCTTAATGTATAAACTAATTATAAATGGAGAAATATGTCAGAGATTTTTTTTATTTTTTTAAACTGTATCAATTTAAGATGGTTGTCTAATTAGAGACAACCCTTCAGTTTGGAGCCCTGCCATACATTCAGGTAATCTCTAGGAGTCCAGATCCTGGCACCAGCCAATAGATTATTTTGCCAGAGAAATCTGCAGTCAGCCAGCCATTTCCCCTGCAATGGGTACTGCAGAAGAAATGTACTTTTACATGATGGCCATCTGTCTAAGGCCTCATGCACACGACCGTTCCGTTTTTTGCAGGCAAGCCGTCCGTGTGCCTTCCGCAATTTACAGAACGGGCGGCCCATTGTAGACATGCCTGGTAATGGCTAAAAGTATTGATATGTTTAAAGGGAGTCTGTCAGCACATTTACCCCTTTTTAACAGTTCCCATAGCGCTGTAGCCGCAACACAGATGATTAAAACGGTACCTTTATATGCTTTTGTGGACTTTTAAAACTGCCAAAAACGAACTTTGATGCATATGAAAATGAGGGTGCCCAGGGCGGCGTCCACCGCGTTGGAGCCCAGGCAGCTCTGCCTCTTCGGCTCTTATCCCCGCCCAGCCTCTTCCTCTGCCCGCCCATCTGTTTTCTCTCCCCCTCAGCGAGATCCCGCGCCGACGCGATGACTTCCTTGGTCGGGGCATGCGCATAAGCTACTGCGATGCCGTGCCAGCAATGGGCATCGCAGTGCGCATGCCCCGGCCAAGGAAGTTATCGCGTAGGCGCGGGATCTCGCTGAGGGTAAATGTGCTGATGGACTCCCTTTAAGAACAAATTAGATATCTTCATTGAGAAGAGCAGTATACAGGGTTAGTGTCATACGTATATAATATATAATGTTAAATAAGGGTTCTCTCCTATTCCTATCAGGGGTCCTGAAAAAAAATTCCACTCTATGGTAAATTGGTCTGTACAATAGTTTTTTTTTGGGGGGGGGGTTGTTTTTGTTTTTTGCTTTCTCCTTGCACAAGTGGAGTTTCAAAGCTTGAACTCGATGGACTTTTTTTTTACCCCACTATTTACATAGGTATATGTACTGTATGTTGTTTCATTGACTAGGAAGAAGATCCTTAGAATGGCAGTGTTTTATCAATACAATTTATTGCCTAAAACTGTTACATGTGGCTGATCCATGATATACAAATGGACACACTAAATGAATACTGACATTTTCTGACATTTCAAAAACAGCCCCTTTTGACAAGAAGGAATCAATATGTCAAAACAGTAAGAATTGCAAATGTTTTCAGTGAAAAAAAAATACAGGTAAGAACCAAAAAAAGTAATGCTCACAAATGCGTAAAATGATGGTATTATATCTATGATCTGTTTTAGTTACAAAAAATGCACCTGTTAATTGGAAGGTAGCCTTGTGGGCCTAAAGGAGAATACAATTCTACAACTTGATAAACCAACGTTTCACATATTTCTTTTGAGAATTTTGTTTGATACCATAGAAACATTCATATCCTAGATGGGAAATTGAAACGTTGAGCAATCCTCCCACCCCCTCACAATACTTAACTTACTCAGAATATGACCTTTACATGACAGAAGAAAAATTAAAACCTTGGACTTCAGGAATGTAAAGGTCTCTCACTGACCTGTAACACTTCTCAGGCTGCATGTTGGCATTTGATGTTTTCGGCTTACGTGATACTTGTTGAGATATTTTCTAAAACTCTCCATTTTCCAGAATTTGCACCTGCTGATATAGAAATCTCTGATATCTCTGAAGCTTACATTAATGGGTTGATGGAAGTTCTATTATGTAAACAACATGGAATGTGAAAAAGGTATCCAACAAGTCTGATCTGGAAAGTGTGACTGTGCTAGTCAAGTATTATGGATTATATCCTTTATATGAAGGCCTATGAAGATATCCTTATATCTTCCATATGATGATACAATACAAGCAGACCAGAAGTCATTTCTTGATGGAATTTCGAGAGCCCAACTATGCTATCAAAAATGTCTCCTAAGTCAATCAGTGGATGTTTGTCAGTTACTCCACCATCAATTTCTTGTTGCATACGGTCTTCAAGTGGCTAGTGCATAGTGAGTCATTAGTCACAAGAGGCACAGCCTAGAGGAAGCCCTATAAGCCCTACATAAAAGTAAGACAGGCCAATTATGTATCTCTAATGCTATGGCATATCATAATAAATGCACAGTTACATCAAAGTAAGTTTACAGGTGTGCACCTACAGCTTTCTAACTGTAGCCCACTGTTGTTCGCCCCCCCCCCCCCCCCCCCGCACATCATTGGTTAGTACAATAATTAATTGGTGACCAGGTTTGTGAGGTTTTTAACCTCAGAAGACCGCTGATTTTTGACCAGTTCTGATCACGTGGAGTCTCAGGACACCTATCCTTCGCAACCTATTTTTAAGGTTCTGGGCAACTTGTCCTGTTTTTTTGCTATTTTACCCATTTTTTTGACCCACTTTATCTTTTATGAGTTTAGTTACAAGATTTTTTATTTGCAATCTACATTTGTGATCATTTTAATATATCCATTAAAAGTGATGTTTTCACATGAAGCTTTCTGTGAATATTTGCTTAGTCTGAGCTGCAGTTTATTGTAATATTGGCTAGTTAGCGTAATCTATAAGTTTGACTGCCGTTAGGGGCCGAGGCAAATATGGGTAACAAAATGTACCTGAGGCTTCCCCCAACTCCAACCTACCAGTCGCTGATTGGAAGTTACAGAATTTTGTAAATGATTTATAAACCTTGTTCCCAACATAGCCCCCTGATTTCACATTAGTGTAAGTACCCAGACTTCAATTAGCATTCTGTACCCCACATGAAACCTTAAATATAGGATATGTGATTAAGTGGCTGTATCAAGATCATATTATCACCTGTAATTTCAAAATCTGTGGATGAGTGGGCTTGAGAAGAAGCATGAGTCTTCCTCAGGTACCCACCAAATGTACCCAATAAGGAACAAGTTGGAGGTGAATGGGCAATATGGGGTTCAGGGAATCTGACTTTTTACCCATACATTGTTCCCAGATATTTCTGATGAAAGCCCTAAAAGCTCCACTATCATCCAGGAGGTGTGATTGATGGGATATGCCAAGTATGAAGGATATTTAACTCTTTAGACTCTAGGCTCCAGACTACAAAAAAAAGAAGGGTGGGTTCGATTTAAGAATTATGACAATGCTAAAACAAGTTATTGCTTTACTTCTGCTTTACATTAAAGTACATCAGGAGAATGTTAAAAACGGGGAAGTGGAGAGTTTAATTTTCTAAGAGGAACTTTAGCTATTAATTGTATTTTTAACTTTGCCTGAACTTAGTTTTGACCTTTAATGTCACTCACGCTTGCCAAAAAACGTTCCTTTGTATAGAAAAGACTTAATTTTATCCCATGATCATTAAATTGAATACCACGTGCATTGGTCGTAAAGAGAGAATTATTCACTGAAACATTTTAATCACACCTCTAATTACTCTGATAGATCTCTCCTATTAATTCTTCTGGGCTTTTCTTTCTCTTTGCAGTGAAAACAAGACCATTTCTTGTCAGTCCCAAAGTTAATTTCATTCCTTCAACACCAATTCTAGTTTTATCTTTCTTATCTTAAAATTTGCCTGCCAGCTATGCATATACAGTATTTCTGCTTCCAAAGTGGAGTGGTGAAAGATCTTCTCGAGACAAGTGAAAATGAATTCATAAGAAACTGACAATGAGCATATTGAGACCGTCATACAGTGAACGTTACTGGAGTTATGTACTGTATACAGAATACAAGGAGATACACACTGGGTGGTGGGTACAATTTTAAAGGTATGTTTCGTCTGGATTCAATATCAAATTATAATGCCTTATTACAGGTATACGAGTGTAGCGCAAGCTTAAAATTTGCAACTACATTACAGTCTCCAGACACTGGATTTTTAGTGCCATTTTGAATGCACTTTTATTTTCCTTAGACAAAACCAAAATTTGAATCCCAGTTCTATAGTTTAAGGCTCTGCTCACATGACTAATAACAGAAGCCACAGTGCTCTGCAAGATCTGCCGTCTGATCGGTACCAATGACTCAGATGACCTAGTTGAGGTACAGCAGGATCTGATGGGGTTCTGTCACGATGTTCTTTATTTTGGTGTCAAGAATAGAGTTGCATGCTGCGCTATTCCTGATAGTGCTAATGAGGGTACCAGATGTCATCCCTATGAATAAAGATACAATCTAATAGATGAAGTAGATAGGATATCTTTGAGCCATATTTTTACGTCAACACATGTGTTTTTGGTCGAAAATCGTTTTTTAAATATGTTTTTGTTAGACCCCTGGGCTATTGCAGTATATAAATTCATGAATGGACTGATTCCAGTAGCAGCGTATAACGTATACATAGATTCATAAAAGTTCACTCAATAAAGTTGAACCAATCCATTAAATGCATTGATTTTTATAGTTTGGCTTATGCAGCTTGTCTGTATCACAGTAAATAGCAAGCGGCAGAAAGCTATTCACAGTAAAATCCATGAGACTGTCTTAAAGCTTGATTTGATCCTTTCTCTCTCTTCTCCTGAACCAAATCAAAGCCGACAGACAGTCTTTTGGATTTCACTGTGAGCAGTATTCTGCAGGCTCATAGTAGTGACAGTACATTGCAGGCTGCAGAATACTGCTCACAGTGAAATCCAAAAGACTGTCTGTCGGCTTTGATTTGGTTCAGGAGAAGAGAGAGAAAGGATCAAATCAAGCTTTAAGACAGTCTCATGGATTTTACTGTGAATAGCTTTCTGCCGCTTGCTATTTACTGTGATACAGACAAGCTGCATAAGCTAAACTATAAAAATCAATGCATTTAATGGGTTGGTTCAACTTTATTGAGTGAACCTTTATGAATCTATGTATACGTAATACGCTGCTACTGGAATCAGTCCATTCATGAATAGAATAATCAAATGTTTCACGGCTTCTCTGCAGTCTTCCATAGTATTTGCTAAGCCACATGTACCATTGCTATAGTTTAGGTGTGTGATGAATCAGCCAGCACTCGGTCATCTGTCAGAGCTGCACACGGGAAGGGATGCTGCCCAAAACAGCAGTAGAAGAAATCCCAGCAAGCGCTTCAGCTTCAGTTAGGGACCCGTTTCAGGCCATCCAACCTTCATCAGCTAATGATAAAGGCTGGGCAGGTCGAAAGGCGCCCAAAGCATCACTGCCTGATGACTGCTCCAAGCTGATACCTGTTCTTCTTTTTGTGGGCCCTTTTCAGTATTGTTTATCAGTCCTCATTCCATATCTCACAGATTTCTTCCAACCTGCTAACCCCAGTATTTGGGAACACTTACACTGTACTATAGTGACAAGAAGTTTTAGCTGCTGTGCAGTGGCAGAAATGTGGCTCAGTTGCAAAAATAAGTGACAGTTTAATAAAATTTAAAAAAACTTACTAGATATGTGCAATTTTTGTATTAGAAGAAAGACCTGGTGGAATATATGTGCTTAAAGAGGATGTGCAGAATATTTTTTTTTATTTCTTCCTCCCCCAGGGACCCTTGTTAAAAGATGTATGCTTACCTGCTTCCAGATGGGGTCACCTGTGCCACTGCAGAAAATGACTAGACCCAGCAGTGACTTTTCTCCAAGCAGAATGTGATGTGACGCTTTGGAACATGTCAGCATTGAGACCTCTCATTGGCTGCAGTGGTACCTGGCCCCTATCCATGTCGAAGTTGCATGTTTGGGACCAGAAGTGCAGTAAAGACAACCCAAGCTCAGGCACTGGAGCAGAGCAGCGGGGAGCATGTAGGTATAGATTGCTGCACAGGTATCACTGAGGGAGGAGGATCTTTAAAAAACAAACAAAAAAACTTTAAAGGGGTTCTTCAAAATAATTAAAAATAGAAGACAGATCCTAAAATATCTTAAAATAAAAAACATCCTATACTAAGCCCATTTCTCCAGCGCTGTTCCAAGGATGATGATGGGATGCGGCAGTTACATGCCTTATCCAGACGTATCACTGCTGGTGTTTGTAAACAAACAGCAGCAGATGCCATAGAGAACACTGGAGAAAGGGTTGAGTATATGATGTTTTATTATTATTATTATTATTATTATTATTTTAGGTCATTTTAGATCTTTCCAAGATATTTTATATTATCAAACAACCCCTTTAAAGGGTTTCTGTCATGAGAAATAATGTTCTGTAGCTGACTGACATTAGCGATGGGCTACAGCAGTACATAACCGTGTGCTTTATAACTCCCTGCCTGCCGCCGTCTCTTAAAATAAAGACTTTTAAAATACGCTAATAAGCCTCTAGGTGCTATTAGGGCGTTGCCTCAGCACCTAGAGGCTCGGTCTACGCACCCTTTGGCACACCCAGGTCCAGTCGATTGACTTTCGAGTTCTCCTTAGTGTCCCGTAAATCCCACTCCTGCGCCGTCCCTTTTAGTATTCGGCACAGTGAGTGAAGGACGCGCTCCTGCTGCCGGCGTTTTCACTGCGCCGAAGGAAGGAAGTCCGGCAGCAGGAGCACGTCCTTCACTCACTGCGCTGAATACTAAAAGGGGCGGCGCAGGCGCAGGATTTATGGGACACTGAGGGGAACTCAAAAGTCAATCAACTGGACCTGGGCGTGCCAAAGAGTGCGTAGACCGAGCCTGTAGGTGCTGAGTCAATGCCCTAATAGCACCTAGAGGCTCATTAGCATATATTTTAAGAGAACGGCAGCGGCAGCAGGGAGTTATAAAGCACACGGTTATGTACTGCTGTAGACCATCGCTAATGTCAGTCAGCTACATAACGTGATTTCTCATGACAGAAACCCTTTAAGATTAGTTTCCAACAGAGTTATTTTGTAAAAATACTGTTTTTTAAGCCAGAAGTGGACTCCAGTGGACCTCCTTTTGTACTTCCCATTCCTTTTGAATACATCGCAAAATTGTGGCATTTTACCATTACTTTATGCTTTATTCTGCCGCTGGATCTTTGCTAATTGCTTTTCTTATCAATGTATGTGGTCCTCCAACTGTGGCAGAACATCCAAGCTAGGAGTTGTAGTTCCACACAGCTGGATAGCAATATAACCTATGTTTGACTAGGGTACAGATACAGATTACAGTAAAGACATGACCTCTTATCAGGTGAAGTGATCTTTTTTTCCTTTATAACGTTTGTTTGATTAACTTTTCCACTTAGAATGATGTCAGACCATAACAGACGCACAATGTCAGGTAGTTATCCCTTTTATGTGCAAAGAAAAGCCGTTAAGGTGTAAGCACTTTGTGCCCACACCCAGAGAATCAGTTTTAAGAAAACATTACCAAGGATTTTCATTGTAGCATTCATGGTATGTGCGAAATATTGTACATAAAAAAAAAAAAACTATAAAGAACTATAAAGGGACAATATAACTTTTTGTTTCTTTCTTTCAGATTTCACAAACATTATGGCAACGCCTAGTAACATAACCAAACAAGAGCATAAGCCCCACATTATTACTAAATCATTGACCTTGTGGGTGGATTAGACCTAGCACATTATATGTTGTGTCCCAAGAAACACCAGGTGGCTCAAAGACATTCTATTTGTAATGTTCACTGTTAATAATCAGTTTCACCTTCTTTTCACATTTTTTTTTATTAAATTTTTTCCTGTGCGCTGAATACATATAAAGTCTGGAGACTAAAGCTGGACATTTGATAAACCGAACCAACCGATTTTAGCAGGATCGGCCAACAACAATCTTGTGCATCGAAGTTTCCCACGTGTCCCCTGACAGCAGATGTACAGGGATAAAGGAATCCTGCATTCTGAATTTCAACATGCCCAGTCATTGGCTTCTGAACGATGTGTCTTGCAGTAGCTTATTCCCCTTTCGTCATTGAAATAAAGATGCTCGCTCAGCCATGCGTCAGAAGAAATGGTCGAAACCGATTGAGCCTTTGGACAAAATCTATGTGTATAGCAAACTACATCTATAACTGTGAAGAAACAGTTATGTTTAGGCTTCCCCAATGTTTTTTCAGCCATATTATTCCCTGTTTCAGTTGCACAGCTAGATGCATTTAACTCATCAGGGGCACCTGCCTTCTGCCGGCACTGTTCTGCTGTGACATCCTTTCCTTTACTTCCCACTATGTTTGTTTTCAGTTCCAGAGCTCACAGAACAGATAAGAAGGGATAGATTACACTTACAGACACACAGGGCGCTCTTGATGTTCAGAAGCAGTGCAGAAGCAGTTGTTTTATCAGGCTCACAATCTCAGCTAGCTCTGACATGCCCTCACTTCCTCTCAGCCGTCTTCCGAGTCTCTGTAACCAGGGACCGATCTTGCCGGACAAAAGGGAGTGGACTGCAACCTAGGTAGAAGTGAGACCCCTAGTGGCCATTACCTTACAGCTTTTTTCAGGTGGATGCAGGTATAATTTTTAAATAAAGTGATTTAGAAATTTGCTATATAACCATTTTTTATTAAATGAATTGGAATTGTGGGAATACAGTGAATCTTTAACGTTTGTAAACTATAGTCAATATTATGTGTCCGTTAATATTAGATAACCTGATAGGTGTTCACACCATAGTTAGCGTAGTGGTAGGACCCTTGCCATGCTGAGAGACCGTGATGTGGTGCATGATGGGCTCCGATATGTTCCTGACAGCAATATATTGGCAAAAGTCTCAGCTTTTAATATCTGCTTGTATGACTAGCTAGTATAGTCAGTGGCATATCCGTTTGGTGCATTTTCTCTGTGATTTATATTATATTTTCATCCGCACAATGCTCCGTTTTGTGTAGGATGCGTTTGTGATGCATGTGGACCGCGCCGGCATCCTCCACTTTACGCATTATTTGCTGGGGACACAGTGTTTAGGGTTTGAGCAGTTCCCCCATATTTGCCACTATATTTCTGTGATTTTGTGCACAGACTAGGACTCATATTAGGTCTGAAAGCCTAGTTTACATACAGCATCTCAAAAAAGTGAGTACACCCTTCACATTTTTGGATATATTTTATTATATCTTTTCATTGGACAACACTGAAGATCTGACACTTTGATACAATGGAAAGTAGTCAGTATACAGCTTGTATAACAGTGTAAATTTGGTGTGCCCTCAAAATAACTCAACACAGCCATTAACGTCTAAATTGCTGGTAGCAGAAGTGAGTACACCCCTAAGTGAAAATGGCCATATTGTGCCTAATTAGCCATTTTCCCTCCCAGGTGTCATGTGACTCATTAGTGTCACAAGGTCTCAGGTGTGAATGGGGAGCAGGTGTGTTAAATTTGGTGTTATCGCTCTCACACTCTCTCATACTGGTCACTGGAAGTTCAAAATGGCACCTCATGGCAAAGAACTCTCTGAGGACCTGAAAAAAGAATTGTTGCTCTATAGCAGGGGCGTAGCTATAGGGAAGCAGGGGAAGCAGCTGCTTCGGAGCCCTGACCCAGAAGGGGTCCATCCAGGAGGAGGAGGACTAAAATATTTTGTCAGGGCCCCCTCAACAGTATTACACAATGAAATGATATACAGTGGCAGTATAGACCATGTAGAAAACGGATGGAACAGCTGCCGGGCCTGGTCTGAGAGAGTGATCTTTACTAGCCACAGGAATGGAGGCGCAGGAAAGGAAGGGGTTGCAAAGAAAATTACTGGGGGAGGGGGGCCCCATTCAAAAATCTGCTGTGGGGCCCAGTCATTTCTAGCTACGCCACTGCTCTACAGCTCTACAGAAGATTGCCAAAACCCTGAATTGGTGGCCAAGACCATACAGTGGTTTAACAAGACAGGTTCCACTCAGAACAGCCCTCGCCATGGTCGACCAAAGAAGTTGAGGGCACATTCTCAGCATCATATCCAGAGGTTGTCTTTTCAAAATAGACGTATGAGTGCTGTCAGCATTGCTGCAGAGGTTAAAGGGGGGGTCAGCCTGTCAGTGCTTAGACCATATGCCTCACACTGCATCAAATTGGTCTGCATGGCTGTCGGCAAACAGTTTTCTGAAGACAAGTAGACTAAGGACATGGATTACTGGAACCATGTCCTGTGGTCTGATGAGACCAAGATAAACTTATTTGGTTCAGATAGTGTCAAGCGTGTGTTGTGGCAACCAGGTGAGGAGAACAAAGACAAGTGTGTCTTGCCTACACTTAAGCATGATGGTGGGAGTGTCATGGTTTGGGGCTGCATTAGTGCTGTCGGCTGTGGGGAGCTACACTTCATTGAGGAAACCATGAATGCCAACATGTACTGTGACATACTGAAAAAGAGCATGATCTCCTTCCATCGGAAACTGGGCCGCAGAGCAGTATTCCAACATAATACCGACCCTAAACACACCTCCAAGACGACCACTGCCTTGCTATAGAAACTGAGGGTAAAGGTGCTGGACTGGCCAATCATGTCTCCAGACCTAAACCCTATTGAGCATCTGTGGGGCATCCTCAAATGGAAGGTTAAGGAGCGCAAGGTTTCTAACATACACCAGCTCCGTGATGTCATTATGGAGGAGTGGAAGAGGATTCCAGTGGCAACCTGTGAAGCTCTAGTGAACGCCATGCCAAAAGCACTGGCCACACAAAATAATGACACTTTGGGCACAATTTGGCATTTTCACTTAGCGGTGTACTCACTTTTGTTGCCAGCAGTTTAGACATTAATTGCTGTGAGTTGAGTTATTTTGAGGGCACACCAAATTTACAGTTATACAAGCAGCTGTACACCGACTACTTTACATTGTATCAAAGTGTCAGATCTTCAGTGTTGTACTATGAAAAGATCAAATAAAATATTTACACAAATGTGAGGGGTGTACTCACTTTTGTGAGATGCTGTATGTTTTCTAGTAATAATAGTAGTGTGTGACAGCTCGGTAGCAGCCTACTGGCAATGTGTGTACATAAATATAACTGTGTCTTAGTTAATAAAACAAGGTCTTAGGATCTAGAATCGGAGTATAATGTGGCATTTATAAGTTACTGAGCACTGGGCTAAATATTTATCTTGAATCACATTACCTTAGGTAGACAGCTATACATGCTTACATGTGAGGCTGGATCCCTGCTTGACAGTCTGATTATGTGATAAAGCGGCTTGTGTTACCCATGTCAAACTTGTTAATTTATACATTAATAAATCATGACTGGCAGCAAATGCATTGCTGAACATGTACTAATGCCAATCACTAACCACTGTGAAATTTCTGTACAGTAAGATGCCATTATGTCTATAATTAGGATGCCAGCTACCGGCCGAGATCCTGTGCGTGTGCATTTCGCCGCCAGCCCAGGCATGAGCACTATGATGCCCATAGCATCGATACATCTAGTGCGCATGCGCTGAATAATGCCGCAAAACCAGGGACCAGTGCACATGCCCGGGCCGGCGGTAAACCGCACACGCGCGGGATCTCGGCCAATACTGGGGATGACGCAATGGAATTATGGGGCGCGACAAGCAAATGGCTGAGCAGGTGTAATGTGAAAAGAAGTCTGAGCGGCCTGGGCACACACACCACGAAACCTGCCCCTGGGCACTTGTGAGCCCTCATTTGCGTATGGATTAAACAGCATTTTTTCAGCTGGTTAAAGTCTCAACAAAAGAACAATGGTACCATTGGAATCATGGGTAGTTGTGCTAGAGCGCCAAGTAAGCAGTGTGTAATGTCCAATTTTGGTGACTCCCTTTAAATAATCAGTTTTAGACCGAAGGAAAGTTGCTCCATTGGTCAGAACGAAAAGGGTTATTCAGGATTTTGATATTGATAGACTATCCTCAGGAAAATCAGCTCAGCGTGGGTCCTACTCCTGGCACACCCGCCGGTCAGCTGTTTGAAGAAGCCGCTTATATGTGGTCCTGGTGCTGAGACAAATTGCTTAATTCTAACTCAAGGAATATTACGGACCCTTAAGGCCGAATGCACACGGCCGTGTTCCACAGCCGTGAGCGGTCCGTGGAACCACGGGCTGGATTCCAGCTGAGAGCAGGAGTGCACGGCGTCATTGGTTGCTATGACGCCATGCGCTTTCTGCTGCCGACGCAGTACAGTAATACACTGGTATAGTGCGGCGGCAGCAGGAAGCGCACGGTGTCATAGCAACCAATGACGCCGTGCGCTCCTGCTCTCAGGAGGAAATCAGCCCGTGGTTCCACGGACCGCTCACGGCCGTGTGCATTCGGCCTAAGACTTAACTTTTAATATGCAACAAATAAAAGAACACCTTATAATATTAGATGAACAATAGGATATACACAGGAAATAATATAACCCTCGAACAAATTGGCGTGTGGTATCTACTAGCTACACCCAATAGTGGAATGTATGGATATCTGGATAAAGCTGCGATTGATTAGGGTAGTAACAGGGACACAAAAAAATATAATAGGAGGTCCAATAGGAGACTAGGGGCAGGAAAGACAGCAATACTCTCCCTATGTCCACCCTAGCTAGGCCTCTGCCCAGGGAAGATCCCTGATGGTGGGATCTCCCTGTCCTTGTACCTGCCCTTTCTGGCCCTAAAATAGCCCTGGATAGAGATAGATCCCCTGGAGGGGACCAAATAGAAGAGTTAGTACAAATAGGAAAAGAAGTAACAATGTACCTATCCTTTAGTCATTATAATTAATGTAATGACCCCAGTTGATATAAAAACCCGACGCATTTCCCCCTTTAAGGGTTCCTCAGGGGGTTAGTAATAGCTGAATATATATTAAGAGAGTAGCTCAATACATAAATAGCTGGGTATATACAGAAGAAAGCTGAGTACATGAGTCATGTACTCAGCTTTCTTAGGTGTCCATCTTAGGTGTAATCCTATGGTTTCACAATGGACATACCTTTTTATTGTAATTCTGCCCTCATATGGCTATTAGATGATTGCTGATAAGTAATCTCATTCTCTACAAAATAGTAAATGTATATGATGAGACTCAGGGGTTTATATATACAGTACAGACCAAAAGTTTGGACACACCTTCTCATTCAAAGAGTTTTCTTTATTTTCATAACTATGAAAATTGTAGATTCACACTGAAGGCATCAAAACTATGAATTAACACATGTGGAATTATATACATAACAAAAAAGTGTGAAACAACTGAAAATATGTCATATTCTAGGTTCTTGAAAATAGTCACCTTTTGCTTTGATTACTGCTTTGCACACTCTTGGCATTCTCTTGATGAGCTTCAAGAGGTAGTCACCTGAAATGGTTTTCACTTCACAGGTGTGCCCTGTCAGGTTTAATAAGTGGGATTTCTTGCCTTATAAATGGGGTTGGGACCATCAGTTGCGTTGTGGAGAAGTCAGGTGGATACACAGCTGATAGTCCTACTGAATAGACTGTTAGAATTTGTATTATGGCAAGAAAAAAGCAGCTAAGTAAAGAAAAACGAGTGGCCATCATTACTTTAAGAAATGAAGGTCAGTCAGTTCGAAAAATTGGGAAAACTTTGAAAGTGTACCCAAGTGCAGTCACAAAAACCATCATGCGCTACAAAGAAACTGGCTCACATGCGGACCGCCCCCGGAAAGGAAGACCAAGAGTCACCTCTGCTGCGGAGGATAAGTTCATCCGAGTCACCAGCCTCAGAAATCGAGGGTTAACAGCAGCTCAGATTAGAGACCAGGTCAATGCCACACAGAGTTCTAGCAGCAGACACATCTCTAGAACAACTGTTAAGAGGAGACTGTGTGAATCAGGCCTTCATGGTAGAATATCTGCTAGGAAACCACTGCTAAGGACAGGCAACAAGCAGAAGAGACTTGTTTGGGCTAAAGAACACAAGGAATGGACATTAGACCAGTGGAAATCTGTGCTTTGGTCTGATGAGTCCAAATTTGAGATCTTTGGTTCCAACCACCGTGTCTTTGTGCGACGCAGAAAAGGTGAACGGATGGACTCTACATGCCTAGTTCCCACCGTGAAGCATGGAGGAGGAGGTGTGATGGTGTGGGGGTGCTTTGCTGGTGACACTGTTGGGGATTTATTCAAAATTGAAGGCATACTGAACCAGCATGGCTACCACAGCATCTTGCAGCGGCATGCTATTCCATCCGGTTTGCGTTTAGTTGGACCATCATTTATTTTTCAACAGGACAATGACCCCAAACACACCTCCAGGCTGTGTAAGGGCTACTTGACCATGAAGGAGAGTGATGGGGTGCTGCGCCAGATGACCTGGCCTCCACAGTCACCGGACCTGAACCCAATCGCGATGGTTTGGGGTGAGCTGGACCGCAGAGTGAAGGCAAAAGGACCAATAAGTGCTAAGCATCTCTGGGAACTCCTTCAAGACTCTTGGAAGACCATTTGAGGTGACTACCTCTTGAAGCTCATCAAGAGAACGCCAAGAGTACTACTTTGAAGAACCTAGAATATGATATATTTTCAGTTGTTTCACACTTTTTTGTTATGTATATAATTCCACGTGTGTTAATTCATAGTTTTGATGCCTTTAGTGTGAATCTATAATTTTCATAGTCATGAAAATAAAGAAAACTCTTTGAATGAGAAGGTGTGTCCAAACTTTTGGTCTGTACTGTATATATTGTAGGGATTTGCTCCGGTAGGCAGGGTAAGCGGATGCAGTACAAAGGAAAGAACACGGTAGTAAAGCAAAAGTTCAGTGTTAATTCACATAAAAAGCAATAAAGCAAAAACAACACTGTTCAGAGTCCCGGTGTTAATTCACACCACATAAAGTCCACAGCACAAACGTGTCACCTGGCGGACTGTTTTGTCCATGGCAAGCCACAGCAGTCCACAGCAGGCTTAAGGCTGGGTTCACACCTGAGCGTTTCTCAAACGCGCGTTTTACGCGCGTTTTTGTGGCGCGTTTTTATGCACGTTTTTTTGTAATAGTAAACGCGCATTTGACGCGCGTTTGTGTGATTGACTGCAGTGTCCTATGGCCACAAACGCGCGTCAAAATGCCCCAAAGAAGCTCAAGTACTTGATTATGCGTCGGGCGTTTTACAGCGCGATCGTACGCGCTGTAAAACGCCCAGGTGAGAACCATTCCCATAGGGAAGCATTGGCTTTCATGTGTTGAGCGTTTTACAGCGCGTTTGAACGCGCTGTAAAACGCTCAGGTGTGAACCCAGCCTTAGGGTTCCGGATTTTTAGCGTGCTGCTCTCCAGCACGCTACCAACTGGTTGGAACCCAAGACCACGGTGCTTCACAGATCCACTATGAAAATGCAGGGTAATCCACACCCAGCTTTGACTGCTGGCTGGGTTTTTATTCCCAGCCCAAAACCTGGCCTGGAACGTGGGGAACAACCACCCACCCTGCTCTTTGGCTGTTCCCAATAAGAACCGGCCCGGATCAGCTTTACAGCCACACTAAGGCCCCTTTCACACGGGCGAGTTTTCCGTGCGGGTGCGATCCGTGCGGCGAACGTATGGCACCCGCACTAAATCCTGACCCATTCATTTCTATGGGGCTGTGCACATGAGCGTTGTTTTTAACGCATCACTTGTGCGTTCAGTTGAAATCGCAGCATGCTCTATATTGTCCGATTTTGACGTGACGCAGGCCCCATAGAAGTGAATGGGGTGTGTGAAAATCGGATGGCATCCGCAAGCAAGTACGGATGCCGTGCGATTTGCACGCACGGTTGCTAGGAGACGATCGGGATGGAGACCCGATCATTATTATTTTCCCTTATAACATGGTTATAAGGGAAAATAATAGCATTCTGAATACAGAACATAGTAAACCAGCGCTAGAGGGGTTAAAAAAAATAAAAAAATAATTTAACTCACCTTAGTCCACTTGATCGCGAAGCTGGCATCTCCTTGTGTCTCCTCTGCGCTGAACAGGACCTGGGGTGAGCTGCTCCATTAAATACCGGTTAAGGACCTTCAATGACGTCACTCCGGTCATCACATGGTCTTTTACCATGGTGAATCACCATGGTAAAAGATCATGTGACGTACCATGTGATGACCGGAGTGACGTCATCGAAGGTCCTTAACCTGTATTTAATGGAGCAGCTCACCCCAGGTCCTGTTCAGCGCAGAGGAGACACAAGGAGATGCCGGGCTTCGTGATCAAGTGGACTAAGGTGAGTTAAATAATTTTTTATTTTTTTTTAACCCCTCTAGCGCTGTTTTACTATGCATTCTGTATTCAGAATGCTATTATTTTCCCTTATAACCATGTTATAAGGGAAAATAATACAATCTTCAGAACATCAATCCCAAGCCCGAACTTCTATGAAGAAGTTCGGGTTTGGGTACCAAACATGCGCGATTTTTCTCACGCGAGTGCAACGCATGACAATGTTTTGCACTCACGCGGGAAAATCGCGCATTTTCCCGCAACGCACCCGGCTCTTATCCGGGCAAAAAAACTGACGCCCGTGTGAAAGAGGCCTAAGTAAAAAACACTGTGTCAGCCAGCCTAGCTGCTGCTGACACACTAAACTACCGGTTCCTATCTCACCGAGACCAGGAACCTCGGTGACACGTACCTTCCGTCAATGATGGAACCCTGCGCCTTCCTACAATATATATATATAAATATATAGATATATAGAGATAGATAGATAGATAGATAGATAGATAGATAGATAGATATAATGACACAGCAAATTTCAAAAACTCACCAAAAATGTTGAACATAAAAATAGAAATTATTTTGAAGATTTCTTTTCTGATGATACATTGCCTTTAATCATGAAAAACTAAAAATCTATTAATGCCTTCAAAGCTAAACAATGGAATCTGCTTCCTGCATCTCTGAATTTAATATTTAAGCAGCTTTTGCAAGTAATTACTGTGTTTTATAGAGTTAATAATGTGGGATTAAACGAATGGAATTGGAATTAAAATGCAATTAATTAACTCAACAAAGTAAAAAGGGTTCTTAGAGGCTTTACTTGTCTGCTGACCACAGGAGTCAGGTGTTTATGGTAGCCTTGCCAGTAAAACGCTTTAAAGGGGTTCTCAAGGATTACTATGGTTTTTAACAAATATGCTCACATAGTTGCTTAACACATGTACATCTTTTCCGTAGCTTTTTTTTTTTTTCCAATTTGGACTCTCCTGACCCGTTTTCACCATGTACCGGTAAACCACTCACTCGGGTTTGTTTCCATCCTGTATATAGCACTTCCTGTTACTGAATCCAACTAAACCCATGATGCACTTCTCCTTACATAGCGAAGTTACATAGACACACCCCTATCACTGGCCCTGTTGCTGCTTTGACACACCTATGGACGGAACATCACACGGACGTAGCGCAGTAGGCGTCCTCCGCTCCCATGGCAACTGTAAAGAGTCCAAGCGCCAAGCTGAGCACTCAGCGCTTGGCTGGTTGCAGGGGAATAAGTCACATGGCTCCTCTTCCCCACTATATATACAGGCAACCTGCTGGCCACAGGTTGCCTGAGAATAAGGTCCTTTCCAGTGTTCCTTTGGGTGATTCTGTGGCTTTTGACTCTCAACTCATTGATCGTCTCTGTCCTTGCTTGCTCCTTGTGTCTACTTCGCTTCTCCTGGTTTTTGACTTTGGCTTGTAGTTACCTACAGGTTCTGACTAGGCTTGTTGACCATTCTATGTTTGTTTGTCTTGTTTGTCCCTCCGCCCTTACCAAGGCTAGTGAATGCCGCCCAGTTGTGCTCCGTTACCTAGGACGGATAGTGCAAGTAGGCAGGGACAGGGGTGTGGGTGGAGTCAGTGGTGCACCATCCCCTCCCCCTCTTTCTGACAGTAAAATTTGTAGATAAATGCACAAAAAGAAATTGTGAACACAGATTCCAGTATATTAACATATATACAGTATGCCCTTTAATCATGTTAAAGGGCATCTGTCAGCACATTGGTACCTATGACACTGGCTGGCCTGTTGCATGAACACTTGACAGCTGAAGGCATCTGTGTTGGCCGCATGTTCATATGTGCCCGCATTGCTGAGAAAAATGAAGTTCTAATATATGCAAATGAGCCTCTAGGAGCAACGGGGGCGTTGTCATTACACCTAGAGGCTCAGCTGTCTCTGCAACTGCCGTGCTTTCTGCACTTTGATTGACAGGGCAAGGCGGTGTAAACATGATCATGCCTGGCCCTGACTTGGTGCAGCAGTTGCAGAGAAAGCTGAGTCACTAGATGTAATGGCAATACCCCTGTTGCTCCTTAGAGGCTCATTTGCATATATTATACATATGAACATGAGACCAACGCAGATGCCTTCAGCTGCCAAACGCACATTCTTAGCCACAGCTGTCAGGCTGTCAATGATCAGACATTGATATGATTTCCCAGTGGGTCCCGCACACCCACGTTAATTGCATATAACATGCCTGTAGAAGAAATTTTGGATTATACTTACCATTCCAAAGTTGTGTGAATCGGCCTCTTGGGATCCCAGTCAGGTTCCGCCTGTACTGTCTTCCCTTCACTAACTATTGCATAGTTTGTTAATGTGTGTGTTCATATGTGTGCCTTCAGCACCATCTAGTGACCTTTAGCTGTAAGTGCATCTTCTGCCTTCTTAAACTATGCATATTCATTAGGTCACCTGACTTCCTGCTCACAGTGCTTTCTGGGAAAGAGACAGGCACCTTCTTCCTTTTTCCCTTCACCTCATGGAAGGAGCAGCTGCATATTGTGTGTCTCTTACTAAAGCATCGTCGGTAAGGGATTAATTAATGTTTTTGTATAAGTTTTGTGTACATTGTGCTGTATATTCAGTTCTTGTATGTTAATTTTCTTATAGTTTACCTTGTCTACTGCCGGTTAATAAAAACCACAGACTACAGAAACAAGTCTCATCTTATTAACTAGTAGAATGGTGATATCTGCCTGTTGAACTGCATATAGACCCCGGGGTACATGTTGTGAGAACAGGACAGTAAACAACGACTTCTAGCGAGAGAGACGCACCTGACTACACAGAAGTCTGTTACGGTCCACGCAAAATCTGCAAACAGACACCACAGCGACTTCTATGCAGTCCAGTGCTGCAAGGGGATAGCTGCTTCAAGCGATGTAGACACATTTGATTGCATACCGTGACCGCTCTCTAAGCACAGTGACCGGCATCCCGCAGCACAGTAGTTTCCACGCAGTTAATTGTCTTCACCAACACCATGTCGCGAAGCACAGTATCAAGCTACAAGACGAGATCAGAGAGGGATGGTTCCTCCAAGTCGTCTTCCGTTAGCAATGCGGCTGCCATTGCCCGCGCAAAGGCAGAAGCCGCGAAGGTCAAAGCAGCCTTTGCCGAACAAGAAATGAAGATGAAAGAAGAAAAGGCACAGTTAGAGGCTGAGAAAGCAAAGCAACAGGCTTCAATAGACATGCAAAAGGTCCTCTTAGATGCAAAGCTAGAGAAACTCGCCGTAGAGAAAGAAACGGCAGCCGCCATAGCTGAAGCAGAGTTCTTGGCTTGGAAGCAAATGAATACCCGAAAACCGGAAGTCACCGCCGTGTGCTTAGTCCAGAACTCGGACAGCAAGATCCTGTATGACGCACTTCAGAGTACGTCCGTCAACACTTCAGACCAAACAGCAATGCTGATCCATTCCCTGGAACTGAAGATGTCACTTATGCCACAGAGGAATCATACCGTCCAGGAGAAAGAGTCACACTCGGAACCCAGTCCTACAAACAAGAGGGCACAGAGCCACGTGACAAAACTCCAGCTAACTTCCCTGCACACCAAGGAAGCCAGCTTCCAGTCCAGCCTGCAGAGCTACCTTATCCTACAAGACGGTATGACATGGGCTGGCCTAAGTCAAAGTCAGAGACTCCATACAGGTATGATCACCCACCGCACTCTCACTGTGACTTTCCACCTCCAACTAACCTTAGTAGTAACCAGAGCACAATAGACTTTGACAGGTTCTTTACTAAACGAGAGCTAGTTACAAAGGGACTGGCGAAGTTCAGTGATCGCCCTGAAAACTATACAACATGGCGGGCCTCCTTTTATAACATTACAAAAGACTTGGGTCTGTTATACAGTGAGGAGATAGACTTCCTTGTAGATCGGCTTGGAAAAGACTCTGTAGAACATGCCAAGAGAATCAGGAATATTAATATAAACTACCCAGAGATTGGCCTAAAAATTATCTGGGATAGACTTGATGAATGTTATGGTTCTGCAGAGGTCATAGAGGATGCGTTGTTTAAAATAATTGACGAATTCCCTAAAATATCTAGAAAAGGGTTCCAGAAACTTAGGGATTTAAGTGATCTACTGATGGAATTACAGGTTGCCAAAGCCGAAGGGGATTTACCAGGGCTTGCTTTCCTCGACACTGCCAGAGGTGTCAAGCCTATTGTATTAAAGCTTCCCCACAACCTGCAGGAGAAATGGGTCTCCCACGGGTCAAGGTACAAACATACCTACAATGTGCCATTCCCTCCCTTCAGTGTGTTTGTTGACTTTGTAAGGCTAGAAGCTAATATTCGTAATGACCTTAGCTTTGATCTATTACAGGATTGTGCCACTCCCTATGACCACAGACCACACAAAGGATCAGTGGCGGTGCACAAAACTAACATTTCACCTGCAGATTCTTACAGGCTTTACAGCTCCGCCAGCCGCGTAACAGTCAAAGATCCTGGTAAGCAGTGCCCTCTACACAAGAAGCCACACCCTCTTCTGAAGTGCAGAGCCCTTAGAGAAATGTCCATAGGAGATCGCAAAGCCTTCCTCAAGGAGAACCGCATTTGCTACAAGTGCTGCTCATCAACATCATATATTGCCAAAGGCTGTCAGGTTAGTGTAAAATGCACAGAATGCAACAACTCAGATCACAACATGGCCCTACATCCTGGGCCTTTCCCATGGACCTCATCACAAAGTAACAGTGCCAGGGAGCATGGCGGGGAGGAAAGTACCTCTGAAGCTAACCCACCAGCAGTTACTTCACAATGCACTGAAGTCTGTAAAGGACTCACAGGCGGCAGGTCCTGCTCAAAAATCTGCCTAACAAAAGTATACCCAAAGGGCTGCAGATACAAAGCCATCAATGTTTACGCTATCCTAGATGACCAAACTAATGCGTCCCTTGCCAAATCTACTTTCTTTGACATTTTCAACATCAAAGGGCCCAACACTCCTTATTCTCTAAGAAACCAGGTCAAATTAGAGTAGTGTTTGGCTCTAGTGCAAAATTCGAAGGCGTCTCCTTAAACAACGTCCTGCTCTCAGGTCCAGATCTTAACAACAGACTCGTAGGAGTACTGCTTCGTTTTCGCAAAGACTCTGTTGCCTTCTTGACGGACATTCAGCAGATGTTTCATTGCTTTCTCGTTAAAGAGGGACACAGAAACTTCTTAAGATTTCTTTGGTTTATTGACAATGACCCCACAAAAGATATCGTGGAGTACCGCATGCGGGTACATATCTTTGGTAACAGCCCCTCTCCTGCAGCTGCAACTTATGGTCTCAGACACTCTGCTCAGGAAGGCAAACTAGAATATGGGTCAGACGTCAGACAATTCGTAGAAAGAGACTTTTATGTAGATGACTGTCAAAAATCACTACCCACTGTTGAGGGTGCAGTAAGTCTCCTTAAGAGAGCTCAAAAAATGCTTGCATGCTCGAACCTGAGACTTCACCAAATAACCTGCAATAGTAAGCAGCTGAGGGTTTTATCATGGGCAAAGCAAAACTCGCACCACTTCTCGAACATACAATACCCAGGTTAGAACTCTGTGCCGCTGTACTAGCTGTTGAACTAGCTGAATTAATTACATCAGAGATAAACCTAGAGATTCGAGACACAGAGTTTTATACAGACAGTAAAGTGGTCCTGGGCTACATTTACAACCAAACTAGGCGTTTTTACGTTTACGTTAACAACCGAGTGTTAAGAATCAGGAGGTCCACTTTCCCAAAGCAATGGCACGTTGTACCTACTGACCATAACCCAGCAGACTTAGCAACCAGGTCAGTTGCTGCCAGTCACCTTAAGGACACAGTTTGGTTCACAGGTCCTGCTTTTCTATACAACTCAGAACATTCTTCTGCCTGTGACTCATATGAGCTGTTAGATGCAGATTCTGACAAAGAAATCCACCCCCAGGTATCTGTGCTACTTACTGTAAATTCATACACTCAGCTTGGTAGCCACTGTTTCATCAGGTTTTCACCCTGGAAGTCACTTGTGCGAGCTATCACCTGCTTAGCGCACACAGCCCACAGAATCTTGAACTCTATCTTCCTACAAGTGGGCAAAGATAGACTCTCTCATGAATGCCTTACAACCTTTATGGCTGAAGTCTCAGCCATTATCAATGCTAGACCCTTGGCTCCGATATCAAACGACTCAGGAGATCTAATACTGCTTACGCCTGCCTATCTACTTACCCAAAAGACTGGTATAGTGAATGCCCTTTCTGGAGAGTTTGGCACCAAAGATCTCTACAAGCGCCAATGGAGACAAGTGCAAGGTCTTGCCGATACTCTCTGGAATAGGTGGAAGAAGCAATATCTTCCCACCTTACAGACAAGAACCAAATGGCACACAGTTAAGCCCAACCTGAAACCGGATGACATTGTTTTGTTAAAGACTCTCAGGCTCAAAGAAATCATTGGCGTTTGGGCCTCATTACTAAAGTATTCCCAAGTGAAGACGGATATCTCCGTAAAGTTGAGGACTCTAATGGTGACATCGGCTGATGTCAAGCGGGGAGTGTACTGTCTTCCCTTCACTAACTATTGCTTAATGTGTGTGTTCATATGTGTGCCTTCAGCACCATCTAGTGACCTTTAGCTGTAAGTGCATCTTCTGCCTTCTTAAACTATGCATATTCATTAGGTCACCTGACTTCCTGCTCACAGTGCTTTGCGGGAAAGAGACAGGCACCTTCTTCCTTTTTCCCTTCACCTCATGGAAGGAGCAGCTGCACATTGTGTGTCTCTTATTAAAGCATCGTCGGTAAGGGATTAATTAATGTTTTTGCATAAGTTTTGTGTACATTGTGCTGTATATTCAGTTCTTGTATGTTCATTTTCTTATAGTTTACCTTATCTACTGCCGGTTAATAAAAACCACAGACTACAGAAACAAGTCTCATCTTATTAACTAGTAGAATGGTGATATCTGCCTGTTGAACTGCATATAGACCCCGAGGGTACATGTTGTGAGAACAGGACACTGCTTCTGCCATCATCACGTCCTTTATCAGGTTTACAGCCTGGGCTATGTACAGGATGTCACCTCTGCCATGGACCGGGGTAGATTTATTCCTCTTCTTGGCGCATGTGCAAACCCTAGAATCCATCTCATCTGCACATACGCCAGGTAGAGTAAAAGTTATGGCCTGTCCACAGCAGAAGTTATGTCCAGTCCACAGCCCAGGCCAGAAACTTAGGAAAGGATGTGACTAAAGATGAGCGAATCGAAGCTGACGAAGTGGAATTCGTTACAAATTTCATGCGATTTTATTTGCGCTTTCTGGTAACGATTCACATTTTTCCTACACCGGCTGTTGCTCATGTGAGGATATGAGGCACGGAAATATGGGGAGGCGGTATCACCCACAATGCTATGCATGCAGCCAATCAGCAGCCAGCCAGCCCTGTGATGTCACAGCCCTATAAATAACGCAGCCATCTTAGATTCTGCCATTTACCAGTGTACTTAGTCAGGGTCAGCTCCAGGTTCATGTGGCCCCTTGGGTGATAAAGTCTCAGTGGGCCCCCTTGTGGCATTTTGCACGGCGCTTACAACAATGAAATTACATGTATTGTATTCTAGATTAAATACCTTACACAGAGCGGATATATGTGAATCAGTCCTTATGTGCCTACTTTTATTTTCTACCCAGATATGTGCCCCCTCACAGTAGATATGCCAAGATATGCCCCCTTCATAGTAGATATGCCAAGATATGTGCCACCTCACAGTAGATATGCCAAGATATGCACCCCTCACAGTAGATATGCCAAGATATGTGCCCCCTCACAGTTGTTATGTCAAGCTATGTGCCCCCTTCACAGTAGATATGCCAAGATATGTGCCCCATCACAGTAGATATGCCAAGATATGTGCCCAGTGCCCCCTTCACAGTGGTTATGCCCAGATGTGCCCCCTTCACAGAAAGTTGAAAAAACAAACAATAAATACTCCTCGCCTCAATCACCTGGCTTCTCCCGTGAGCTGAGCTCCCCATCAGCAGCAGCAGGATACTGTGACACATCTCACTGCTGTGTAGGAGGAGCAGAGGCTGATTCCTAGCCTGCGCCGCTCCTCCTCCTACACAGATCAGCAGGACGATGTGTGAGGACATCGTGCTGCTGTGGAGCGCTGGCGGCTCAATGGTGGAGCGGGGAACAGATAGTGCCCTGCTTCAGTGGCGTGCCTAGGGTGTTTGGCACCCGGGGCAGGTCCTTTTTCTGGCACCCCCTCACAGTAGTATTGCCCTCATTGTACAACCTTCATAGTAGTTTTGTACAGATGTGTGTCCCCTCACAGTACTTATGCCCTCTCTGTGCCCTTTCACAGTTGTAATGCCCTATCTGTGCCCCTTCACAGTAATAATCCCCAATGTGCCCCCTTCATAGTGCCCCCTTCATAGTAATAATCCTCATTGGGGCCCCTTCATAGTAATAATGCCCACTGTGCCCCCTTCACAGTAATAATGCACATTGTGCCCTCTTCACAGTAAAAATGCCCACTGTGCCCCCTTCATTGTATTAATGCCCTCTGGCTCTGTGCCCCCTCCATAGTAGAAATGACAAATGTGCCCCCTTAACATTAATAATGCCCTCTGTGCCCCCTCCATAGTAGAAATGCTTTCTGTGCCCCCTCCATAGTAGAAATGCTTTCTGCGCCCACTCCATAGTAATAAAGTCCTCTGTGCCCCCTCCATAGTAATAAAGACCTCTGTGCCTCTTCCATATTATAAATGCCCTCTGTGCCCCCTCCAAAGTAATTAAGCACTCTGTGCCCCCTCCATAGTAATAAAGTCCTCTGTCCCCACTCTGTATTAAAAAAAATAAAAAAATAAAAAAACAGTAACTATTCACCTTTTCCCGTTCCTGGCGCTAACAAGCCTCTCTTCCCTGAAGGCACAGATCACTCTGCAGCATGGTGTGGGCGGAGATTATGCAGATTCCTGGACTGCATGCTCCGCCCACACAGGCCAGCAGCGTGATATGTGCCTGCAGGCTGAATGGTGGAGCGGGGAGAAGTCTTCCTGCTTCACCATAAAGAGCACCTCAGGCCTGAAGGGGGGGAGGAGCGCTGGGAGCTGATCATTGAGTGACAGGACCGCAGCTCCCTGTGCTCCAGCAATGAGCGCTTCCATCTGTATTGATGGAAGCGCTTATTGCTTCTGAGTTCTGGCACCCCCTGAGAGCAGGCACCTGGTGTGTGGTGAACTGCGAAAATTACAGCCCTTTTTGTTGTGTATTAGTGGCAAAAGTAAAATATATTTGCCACTCAGCGGTGCAGTTATCTGATCTAAAGCCCTTTTTTGCGTATATTAGTGGAAAAAGGAAACATATCTGTTGAAAAGCAAGTTGTGTTCTGTAAAAGTGTAAAAAAAAACTTGGCCCTAATTGCCCTTGTGCAGTGCTATACGCTAAGGCCTTTTGCACACGACCGTGTGTCCCCCATGGCCGTATTGCAGCCCGCATACACGGGACACCGGCCGTGTGCATTCAGCATCACGGATACGGACCCATTCACTTGAATGGGTCCGCAAATCCGGAGATGCGGTGTGGAACGGAAGCACTATGGAGTGCTTTAGTCAGGTTCTGTTCAGTGCTTCCGTTCTGCAAAAATATAGAACTTGTCCTATGTTTTTGCGGAACGGACGGATCGTGGACCCCATTCAAGTGATATTGATCGATCTCTGTTTCCCTACAAGTAGGGCTTGTTTGTTTGTTCTCGTCTCTCTTGTAATTATTTTTTTTTTTTTGTTACATCCACTTAGGTCTTCCTATCAGTACACCCATACTATATCTGAGAGGACTCCTCTACAGTCCAGACTCCTGCGGATATGTGTAAAGCATGCTGGACACAGACATTTAGAAACCTCCCTACAATACCACCGGAAACATCAAAAGGAAGAAAGCTACCATAAGCTTCATCTACATACACGTCATGACCTTTAAGACTTTCTCATTAAATGTTAAGGGACTCAACCACCCTTACAAGCGTTATTCGCTATGGAAGGAGGCGAAGACAAATAAAGCAGATGTTATCTGTGTCCAAGAGACTTACTTAATACGTAAGGACTCTGCCAGACTGAAACACAGGCAGTATCCTTACGTATATCACTCATGCTCCAATACCAAAAAAACTGGAGTTAGTATAGCAATTAGAGACACTGTCGTTTGAAGAGATCAGTGTGTTCAAAGATGAAGGGGGAAGGTTTCTTATTCTAGTCTGCAAATTAAACAACATTCTTTACACCATATGCAACATATACTGCCCTAATACTTCCCAAATATCCTTTTTGAATAAGGTCAATAAAAGATTAGCTACAATTCAAAAAGAACAAGTATTTATATTTGGCGACTTTAATATGATAGCTGATCCAACGTTGGACACAACAAGTAGGAGTAGGAGATCTTCCCACACATTACGTTCATGGTTAATGAATAATGACTATATGACAATATGATTCATGTCGATGTGTTAATGCTAATGAAAGGGACTATAGCTTTTTTTCACCATGCCATAACATATACACAAGAATAGATTACTGCTTAACGACCAGATATTCCCTAAAACGAATATATAAAGCACAGATAGGACAGATGACATGGTTAGATCATGAACCTGTCATTATCACAATAAAAGAGAAAGCCGCCCAAAACTCAGATGGCGCATAAAAAAACGACCTTACTAAATGAATGACCTCCCTGAAAAGAATAGATTCACACTTTGGAATGCTCACAAGGCTTATATTAGAGGCCTATTAATAAAAATACAGTGCTCATTACAAAAAGGAAAAACAGAAAAAATTAAAAGAAAAATTAGAAGCCTTAAAAAAAGGTGAAAACGAATATAAAATAAACACCAACCCACAGGTTTTAACTCTCATAACAAAATTAAGAGATGAAATCCGTTCTATACTATTGGATAACTATGAACATTGTATTACAAGACTCAAATTACAATATTATAGTCAAAACAATAAAGCCTCCTCATTTATGGCAACCCGAGTCAAAAAGGTGAGAATCAAGACCAAAATAGCATACTTACGAGATTAACAGATACCAACAAATTATATAATCCTCAACATTTTACAAATTATTTCAGTGAATATTATAAATCACTATACAATCTCAAAGATGACCAGACTATTACACAACCAGATTTGGGAAATATTAAACAATTCTTATTTCTTAAACTCTATAAACCTTCCTACCATACCTGCTATTAGAAGAGCTCAATGCCCCTTTAACTAAACAAGAAGTGGCCAAGGCCATAGATTCCTTAAAGCTTAAAAAAAAGCCCCTGCACCCGATGGTTTTTCCAATGAGTACTATAAAAATTACTCAAACTTACTATGCCCTTACTTACCAGAACTATTTAACCATGCTTTAGTAACAGGACACTTTCCCAAAAAAATTACACAAGCTACTATTATCACTATCCCCAAACAAGACAAAGACCCATCAATGGTGACTAATTATCGACTGATTTCACTTATTAACTCAGACATAAAAATGTATGCGAAGATCATTTCCTCAAGAATATCAGACATCATTCCTCTACTGCTGAAACCGGATCAGGTTGGCTTCGTCTCGAATAGACAGGCCTCAGACGTTACTCGTAGATTAATAAATATCCTTAAACACATTGAAAAAGAAAAGATGCCTTCTCTGCTCCTATGTTTGAACGCAGAGAAGGCATTTGATAGAATACACTCGAGAAATTTGTTCTCTACTCTCGAGAAATTTGGTCTTCCTAAAAGGAATTCAGGCCCTCCTCCCCATTCTCTATGACAAATGGCACCCGCCAAGGTTGCCCTCTCTCCCCTATATTATTTATCTTAGAACCCTTTTTTGAATACATTAGGTCCACACCAGAGATAACCGGCATAAAAATAGGTAATATAACCCATAAAATAGGTCTATTCGCAGACGATATCATAACCTGTATAGCAGACCCTATTAGATCCCTGGAAAAAATACATTCTTTAATACAAAAATTTAACTCATTATCCTAATATAAAGTAAACGACATGAAATCCTTAATGCTAGGCATGAACATATCCAACAATAAAAATATTTTACATATCCCAAGATATTTAGATTTATATGTGCTAATAAACACCTAAGAATAGCAACCGGTATCCTAACTAGGCATAAAAAACACAGGGGTTTGGTAATGCCTGATATAAGATTGTATCATATGGCGACTATATTAGACCAATCCAGAGCTTGGTGGTATCCCACAAAAGATAAGCTCTGGGTAGGGTAGAAAGGCGCATGGGTCCGTCATTGATGGAAGGTACGTGTCACTGAGGTTCCTGGCCTCGGTGAGATAGGAACCAGTGTTTTACTTAGTGTGGCTGTAAAGCCGGTTCTTATTGGGAGCAGCTAAAGAGCAGGGTGGGTGGTTGTTCCCCACGTTCCAGGCCAGGTTTTGGGCTGGGAATAAAAACCCAGCCAGCAGTCACAGCTAGGTGTAGATTACCCTGTATTTTCATAGTGGAGCTGTGAAGCACTGTGGTCTTGGGTTCCTACCAGTTGGTAGCGTGCTGGAGGGCAGCACAGTGAAAATCAGGTGCCCTAAAGCCTGCTGTGGACTGCTGTGGATTGCCATGGACAAAACAGTCCGCCAGGTGACACGTTTGTGCTGTGGACTTTATGTGGTATGAATTATTACCAGGACTCTGCACAGTGTTGTTTTTGCTTTATTGTTTTTTTTTTTTTATGTGACTAAGCACTGAACTTTTGCTTTACTACCGTGTTCTTGCCTCTGTACTGCATCCGCTTACCCTGCCTACCAGAGCAAATCCCTACAAGTAGACATAGAAAACAATATAATTAAACATAAAGACTTACGTACTATTCTACTGGCTTCATTAGTAGGCAAAATAAATAACTTCCCAACAATTCTCCCTACAATGAAAGCCACTATATAAGCATGGAAGTCCTACATTACAACTTGCTCTCACCTTCCAAATCAAAAAAACACTAGATATCCCACAAATTCTAGAACTATATTCCAGGTCTAACATTATTGCCGTTCAGCGGTGCAGAGAGATATTGTACAGCCCAGTTTGCTGTGTAATACTGGCGAAATAAAAATATATTCGCCGTTCATCGTTGCACTTATCTGTTGAAAAGCCTTTTGTGTAACAATATAAAAAAATCAGGGCCTAATTGCCGTTCAGCGGTGCAGTGAGATATTTTACAGCCCAGTTTGTCGTGTATTACTAGCGATATACAAATATATTCGCCATTCATCGTTGCACTTATCTGTTGAAAAGCCTGTTGTGTTCTGTAAAAGTGCAAAAAAATGAGGGCCTAATTGCTGTTCAGAAGTGCAGTTATATGTGGTGAATCCCTTTTCGCAGTATGGACCGAATTACGTAGTGGCAACATAGTAACATAGTACATAAGGCCGAAAAAATATATTTGTCCATCCAGTTCGGCCTGTCATCCTGCAAGTTGATCCAGAGGAAAGCAAAAAAAAAACTGTGAGGTAGAAGCCAATTTTCCCCACTTTAGGGGAATAAAAAATTCCTTCCCGACTGTAATCAGGCAATCAGAATAACTCCCTGGATCAACAACCCCTCTCTAGTAGCTATAGCCTGTAATATTATTACACTCCAGAAATACATCCCTCTTGAATTCCTTTATTGTACTCACCATCACAACCTCCTCAGGCAGAGAGTTTCATAGGTTGTCCCCTTGTCAATTTTTTATGTGAAACAGGCTTTTAAAAAAAAATAATGGGTGATTGTAGACTTTTCCCTGTATGAACCGAATCCCATTAACCGTTCATTGTTGAAATGTTTTATTTCAACCATGTTTTCTTCGGGAAAATGGATGTGTGATTGAACACCTCTTTTTGTTCCATGGACCGAATTACGCCGTTGTGGGTCCTGCAGTAAACATAATGAAGACGCTGATGACAACACACCAGCAGACTTTGCCTTTAATATCTATTCACAATTAAATCAAGCAGTTTCACTAAGTTGAAAACATTCATGTGTTTTTATCTGCTCCGTCTGCATTCGATCTCCACAGCACACAAGGCATGACAGGAGAGCCTCTGCTTTGTAGTCCAAGTCCAGTTTCTTAAGATCAGGAGTTACATCAGAATTGTGGGTAACAATCTTGCTCCCTGTGAAAAGCCATAACAAAAGGACTCCATAAGCATACACATCAGAGATAGCTGAAGCTGCTTGCCCCAATTTTAATTTAGGAGCAGTAAACAACGGGAAGCAGATAGAGGTGGCTGAACTTCGCTGCTCTGTATCTCTTGTGAAGTCAATGTCTCCAACTGTGCCCCCTCTCACGATTTACAGCAAATACATTATTTTCATGTAGTGATCCAAGAATTATTTTGGAGGCATGTAGTGTATGCAAGCCATGTGCAACCCCCTCAATTAAGGGCCTACTTGCCGTTCAGCCGTGCAGTTATATGTGCAGTTATAAGCCTTTTTTGTAGTGAAATTTTTTATGTGACACAGCCTTTTTTCAGGAAAATGTATGAGTGATTGTGCACCTCCTTTTGTGGTATGTACCAACTTACTTAGTGGTGAAATTCTTTATGTGACACTGGCTTTTTTCCCGAAAATGTATAGGTGAATGTACACCTCCTTTTGCTGTATGGACTGAAGTACTTAGTGGTGAAATTCTTTATGTGACACTGTTTTTTTTCCAGAAAACATATGGGTAAATGTACACCTCATTTTGCGGGATGGACCGACTTACTTAGTGGTGAAATTTTTTATGTGACACTGGCTTTTTTGGGGAAAATGTATGGGTTAATGTACACCTCCTTTTGCAGTATGGACTGACTTACTTAGTGGTGAAATTGTGTATGTGACACAGTTTTTTTTCCGAAAGTGTATGGGTGAATGTAGACTTCCTTTTGCAGTATGGACTGACCTACTTAGTGGTGAAATTCTTTATGTGACACTGGCTTTTTTGGGGAAAATGTATAGGTGAATGTACAACTCCTTTTGTGGTATGGGCCGAATTACATAGTGGCGAAATGTGTTATGTGAAACTGGCTTTTTTGGGGAAAATTGATGGGTGACTGTACACCTCCTTTTGCTGTATGCTGTATGAGTTACGCAGTGTTAAAATGTTAAATTTCAAAGCAAACTCCGCTGCTCTGTATTTCTTGTGAAGTCAATGTCTCCAACTGTGCCCCTCTTGCGATTTACAGCAAATAAAAAAAAATTCATGTAGGGATCCAAAAATTATGTTGGAGGCAGCCTCAAGATCCTTAGTGACCACCGTAAAAAGGCGTATGGATGGTCACTAAGGGGTTAACCTTTTACCTTCATTGCAATTTGTTTTTTTTGTAGGAAATTCTGCGGTTTTGAACTTTTTTATTATATATTCATACCTTTTGTATTCATTTTCTGTTTTATGTGCAGTACTGTATGTATCGTACATTGTCATTTATTTCCATATTCTTTCTTGAGGACCATGCACGCAGTAACACCAGCTTTTTAGTAAGCAAAAGCAACAGCACCACCAAAAGACTGATGGAGCCGCTCCATGAGACGGGTGAATTGGGATGACCTCCAATGTTACATTCTTTTCACTTTGAAGAAGCTAAAATCAATCATACCTCAATGCTTTCAGAGTGAGATATGTCTGTTCTAGAATCCTCCTTCCCTTATAACACTCAGCGTTCAGGACTTTTAATACCAGCCTTAGGCAGGCTGTGACTTAGCACATTTGATCATCATTTGTAACAGTATACCCCTCTTCTGCCTTTATTTCATATTTCCCTAAATGATTATAGCCTGAGACGTTTACCCTCACAACCGCACAAAGCTGGGTTCTATTCAAACACATAGGAATGGCTTTTGTTTGTCTTCCATCCATGTGACCTATTCCATACTGGAGCATACTATAAAACTACGTAATAAGGTAAATAGCCTGAACAAATCAGGCCTTTGAAGTCGAATACACAGCACTTTGTGATTTTCCCCCCATGAAAAAAAAAGCATTAAAAAGGAATGATAACATTTGAAAACGGATGAGGTTTAAGGCTTGAAAAGAAACTATGTAAAGATATATCAGAATACAATATAGGGACTGTATTTGCATTGCAAACTTCGCTGGAAGATATCACAACTAAAGAAAGTTTTCCCACAGAACCAATCTAATCTATATTATTTTGTGTCCCCATGATAACACTACCTGCCACAGTGCTCGGAAAGCCAAGCGTATCGTTGAGGTAAAACGTAGGCATCATTATAAGAGGGAAGCTTATGGATGAATATCCTCGCGTGTGTCTATATGCTTTATATGCGCTCCATTTACACTAGAGATGAGTGAATCGATTCTTAAGAATCAATTTGTCTCCAAAAAACAGAATTCTGCACCTGCGATGGGGTGTCCCCGAAGCTGAGGACGCTTCATCTTTCACTTGATCGACAGGGACGAACATCTCAGCCAGCTCTGACAATCTAGTATCTGCGCCGCTGCTCCGGGTCCTGGCGCAGTCTTGTAGGGGTTCTGCTTTCGCTATTGGAGGAGCACTGCTACACTTTCAGGTTGCGGTGTATGCTCCGATCGTGGAAGCATAGCCTCTGCACTTTCACTGCTACTTATAAGGTTCTTCTCACATCTTCGGCAGAGTTCTCCGGCAGGCTGTTCCCGCAGAGAGTTCTCCAGATCTGGGGTTGCTGGGTAGTGATGAGCTGCAGGGGCTATATTCAAATTCACGATATTTCACGAATATTTTGTAGAATATTTCTCATATATTCGCGAATTTTGAGAATTTGAGATTATTTTATTGAATGAGATAAATCGGCAATGTAAAAATCGCATAATGCGAATTCGTAATGCGAAATACAGGCGTGGGTCACTTTGGCTATATTTTTCAAGCTGGTATAAGTTTCCTGAGACTGGAGAAAATGGTTGGCACGGCAGAACATTAGCTATATATTCGCGATTGCGCTAATCGGCAGTGATTAGAATATTTTTTCACACTACGTGCAACTTCATATTTTAGCAGGTCTGACTACAGATTACTGACTGGTGCACTAAGTATTGTTGTGAACTTGACATTGCTTCCTTCTCATTGGCCCACAAGCAAGAAGCAGAGAGGAATCATGTTCAGATGGAAAAAAAATGACGAATATTAAATATAACGAATATATAGCACTATATTCTAAATCAGTGGTGCCCAACCACTTTTCGTCTGAGGGCCGCACTAGACTTTGTATACATTTTGTGGGCCAGAACCAGGTAGCTTTGCCAGAAAGAAATGCAAACACTGTGAGGGCGCACGTGTGCGCATTAGTGCTGTGAAGAGGGCACATATCTGGCCATTATTACTGTGGAGGGCACGTGTGCGCATTAGTGCTGTGAAGAGGGCACATATCTGGCCATTATTACTGTGGAGGGCACGTGTGCGCATTAGTGCTGTGAAGAGGGCACATATCTGGCCATTATTACTGTGAGGGCACGTGTGAGCATTAGTGCTGTGAAGAGGGCACATATCTGGCCATTATTACTGTGAGGGCACGTGTGAGCATTACTGCTGTGAAGAGGCCACATATCTGGCCATTATTACTGTGGAGGGCACGTGTGCGCATTACTGCTGTGAAGAGGGCACATATCTGGCCATTATTACTGTGGAGGGCACGTGTGCGCATTACTGCTGTGAAGAGGGCACATATCTGGCCATTATTACTGTGAGTGGGCATGTGTGAGCATTACTGCTGTGAAGAGGCCACATATCTGGCCATTATTACTGTGAGGGCACGTGTGAGCATTACTGCTGTGAAGAGGCCACATATCTGGCCATTATTACTGTGGAGGGCACGTGTGCGCATTACTGCTGTGAAGAGGGCACATATCTGGCCATTATTACTGTGGAGGGCACGTGTGCGCATTACTGCTGTGAAGAGGGCACATATCTGGCCATTATTACTGTGAGGGCATGTGTGAGCATTACTGCTGTGAAGAGGGCACATATCTGGCCATTATTACTGTGGAGGGCACGTGTGCGCATTAGTGCTGTGAAGAGGGCACATATCTGGCCATTATTACTGTGAGGGCACGTGTGAGCATTACTGCTGTGAAGAGGGCACATATCTGGCCATTATTACTGTGAGGGCACGTGTGAGCATTAGTGCTGCGAAGAGGGCACATATCTGGCCATTATTACTGTGGAGGGCACGTGTGCGCATTAGTGCTGTGAAGAGGGCACATATCTGGCCATTATTACTGTGAGGGCACGTGTGAGCATTACTGCTGTGAAGAGGGCACATATCTGGCCATTATTACTGTGAGGGCACGTGTGAGCATTAGTGCTGCGAAGAGGGCACATATCTGGCCATTATTACTGTGGAGGGCACGTGTGCGCATTACTGCTGTGAAGAGGGCACATATCTGGCCATTATTACTGTGGAGGGCAAGTGTGAGCATTACTGCTGTGAAGAGGGCACATATCTGGCCATTATTACTGTGAGGGCGCACGTGTGAGCATTAGTGCTGTGAAGAGGGCACATATCTGGCCATTATTACTGTGAGGGCACGTGTGAGCATTACTGCTGTGAAGAGGGCACATATCTGGCCATTATTACTGTGAGGGCACGTGTGAGCATTAGTGCTGCGAAGAGGGCACATATCTGGCCATTATTACTGTGGAGGGCACGTGTGCGCATTACTGCTGTGAAGAGGGCACATATCTGGCCATTATTACTGTGGAGGGCAAGTGTGAGCATTACTGCTGTGAAGAGGGCACATATCTGGCCATTATTACTGTGAGGGCGCACGTGTGAGCATTAGTGCTGTGAAGAGGGCACATATCTGGCCATTATTACTGTGGAGGGCAAGTGTGAGCATTACTGCTGTGAAGAGGGCACATATCTGGCCATTATTACTGTGGAGGGCACGTGTGCGCATTACTGCTGTGAAGAGGGCACATATCTGTCCATTATTACTGTGGAGGGCAAGTGTGAGCATTACTGCTGTGAAGAGGGCACATATCTGGCCATTATTACTGTGAGGGCGCACGTGTGAGCATTAGTGCTGTGAAGAGGGCACATATCTGGCCATTATTACTGTGGAGGGCACGTGTGAACATTAGTGCTGTGAAGAGGGCACATATCTGGCCATTATTACTGTGAGGGCACGTGTGAGCATTAGTGCTGTGAAGAGGGCACATATCTGGCCATTATTACTGTGGAGGGCAAGTGTGAGCATTACTGCTGTGAAGAGGGCACATATCTGGCCATTATTACTGTGAGGGTGCACGTGTGAGCATTAGTGCTGTGAAGAGGGCACATATCTGTCCATTATTACTGTGGAGGGCAAGTGTGAGCATTACTGCTGTGAAGAGGGCACATATCTGGCCATTATTACTGTGAGGGCGCACGTGTGAGCATTAGTGCTGTGAAGAGGGCACATATCTGGCCATTATTACTGTGGAGGGCACGTGTGAACATTAGTGCTGTGAAGAGGGCACATATCTGTCCATTATTACTGTGAGGGCGCACGTGTGAGCATTAGTGCTGTGAAGAGGGCACATATCTGGCCATTATTACTGTGGAGGGCACGTGTGAGCATTAGTGCTGTGAAGAGGGCACATATCTGGCCATTATTACTGTGAGGGCATGTGTGAGCATTAGTGCTGTGAAGAGGGCACATATCCGGCCATTATTACTGTGAGGGGGCATGTGATGTATACATGTGTATGATGTATGTAGTGCAGTATGTGATAATCACACACTGCTCTACATACATTGCGCACATCGATACATTACACCCCGTGCTGTCACCTTCTTTTGCAATTCCATCTTGATGTCTGGGCTGTAGGCTTCAGCTCCTTAGCCGCCATGCTTCTTGGGGTCCTTGCGCAGCGCGCCCGGCACTCTTTGCTTCAGCCACCCCTGGGAGCCGACCCCTCCTCCTTCCAGCTTCCGCCAGCTTCCACTACTGCAGGGCGCTGTATCACTCCGGCGCCCGCCCAATCTAACCAATAGCAAAGCCCCTTGCTGTCCGGAGCTTTGCTATTGGTTATTGCAGGCACAGGCAGCATCGCTGCGCTGCCTGTGCCATTCACAGCACACCCTGCGCTGATAAAAAGCAGAGAAAGGTCTAAGGCCTCCGGTCACTGTGGGGGCCGGATTTGGCCCGCAGGCCGTCGGTTGGGCATCACTGTTCTAAATATTCACGAATTCTCGAAGTGGCGATATTCGTGATAAAAATGCGCTATTCGAATATTCGTGCTCAACACTATTGCTGGGTACTGCCACCTGACTATATTAGGGTCCGGCAGAAATCTGGATGTTACCTGGCACATATACCGGGAATCGACTGGGCAAAAAATACTGCACACAATGTTTTTTATCTGATCGATTCCCTGCATTCTATGCCAGAACAGCCTGCTAGAGATGACAGCCGGAGGTGCAAAACTAGCCTAAAAATGGCGCAGTAGCAAGATCAGGGCCAGCCGAGGTCCTGAGCTTTGGGGGCACCCAGTTGTAGGTGCAGAACTTGGTTCGCTCATCTCTAATTTACTCAATATCCCAAAAATCTTTTGAGAATAGAGAAGATGGGGGTTGATTATGCTCTTAGGAAGAAGATAGACTTTCTGAAGCAATATAGTAACTAAATAAATACAAATCACTTAAAAAAGATGGACCGTTAAAGGTCTGGGTTGTGTCTGGTATTGCATCTCAGACCCTTTTATTTGGCTGCAATACCAAGCACAGCCCATGGACAAGAGTCGTGCTGGTTGTGGGAACAAAATCAGACCCCTTCTTCTAAACCTGGACTACTCCTTTGAAGAGCAACGAGACGCAGACAAATTTTGGTGAAAAGAAGGGACGTTCGTCCAAAAGAAGGACAGTCTATAGGTATGACCACCTTCTATCATTTTCGCTTTGGACCCAATAACATCTGAAACCAGCTCTCCTTTTTATAGCAGAAGAAAGAAGAGATATGATAGCCCACGTAGCAACCTCCAGAGCATAAGACAGGCAGTGTTGTTATGGGGATATAGGAATATACTATTTATCTCACATTGGAATGTCTAGTAAGGTCACATTTTTACACGAAAGGACTTTAGAATAGATCTTCAGGTAGGTTCTCTTTACACTGAATTAAACAGACAATAGAGTTGAGCCTGTACAGATACTTAGGGCTCATTAAATGGTGCCGTAGTTCAAGCAAAGACAGAAGTATCAACAGAAAAATGAGGAACCAAACACTATAAAAAAATCTTTGAACTTGTAAAGGATCAAAGAGAAAAGGACAAGTCTAATTTACACAAACCTGTCCAACCATGTCACATCCACATTAATACTATTTCTAACAATGGAAAGCAATTGAGATCCTCGAACATAAATATATATATCTATAAGATCCAAGAACTCAGGAGCATGGCCATTATTTGGTTACAAAGGAATTTCTCCAGACTGACAAGAGACAAGTCGAATGGGTGGACTCATTTCCTTTTTTAATAATTAGCCGTGGACTATGAAGTGGCTTTTATTATTTGGGAACAATACGAAATAAAATTCTCATTCCGGCTTTTAATCTTTCCTTTCAAGCTGTGTCATAAAACGTGTGACACGCATCATAGCGTGTCATTCAAGTAGAAAGCGACCTTAGTATGTAATGAATACCGTACTATTCCATTATAGAGCTATATTACAGACGTGAAAATTAAGTGAAGCACTTTTCTGAAGGCTCTATGGTCACAATCGGCTATAATGGGTAAATCACACGGCCTACGTAGCCTAAAAGTCACATTGTGTCCACAGGAGCCTTATAGCCATTTTGTTTGAGTAATTGACAGAAATCACAGTAGTTTAGGCCCTGCCAATCAATGATGTCATATCCTGGAGACACGCCGTCAATATTTGTGCTGAGACAATTGGGGGACATTTATCAAGACCAGAGTTTTCTTCACCAGTCTTGGTACCTCCTGAGCCGCCAGAGGATGCAGCAAATTTATTCGGAGGCACATTTTCCCGTTAGCCGCGTGACTACCGCAGCCTCCTATATGTGGAAGCCTCCAGAAAACCTAAATAAAGATAAATGTGCCAGGCCTACTACACCACCCCATCCCGTCTTCTCCACACCCCCTTTTCTCGCCACTTTAGAAAAGTGGCATGAAGAGGGGGAGTAGCAATTTGTGCCTAAAAAAAGCATGTTTGTGGTATAGATAGCATAGTAAATGTCCCCCATACTTCTTATTACATAAGTAATAACTTTTTGGGGTAACATTTACCTGTACCGAGATAGATTATGGACACCATAAAGGTATATTCACACTTGCACTATATTTTTACCAAATACACCAGGAAAGCTCTGGTGCATGTACCAAATATACCCATAGGTCCCCATTCAAATGCAAAAAGAGTGTCCTTCTGGCATACAGCAGATCAGGCTGGTATACATGCTATTGCATAAAAAATAGTTTAAACAACTATTTCAAGGGAGTCTCTCACCCCGAAGGTTGGGCCCAAGCCACCCTGTGCACCCTTTCTCCTCCTAAATTCCTCTGCCAGCTTATCCCTGACCTTCTTAATGGACAGGGCCAGGTTCCAACATAATCATCTCGCCATTATGATGGGGAAGAAGAAACTGGTAGAGGAAGCTGGAGGGGCAAAGGTGCACAGTGGCTTGGGACTTCCCTCGGTGCACTTAACTACTCAATTGAACATGGATTAAAAGTATTTTTCTCCAGGATGAAGCAACTGATCTCTAAGTGATAGATATCATTACATTCAGCTGAGCTAGCCCTACAAGACACTGCATGATTTGATGTTTCGGCAAGACGGTCAAATAGTGATGATCTATAACAGACCCACACCAATCACATCTAACCCCCCTCCCCCCCCCCCTTTTTTTTCCCCCTCTGACCTCCCTATATCCCCGGTTATGTTCCTTTCGGACTCATTACTTGTTACCTATATTGAACTGTAAAAATACATTGTCGAGAGGTCAAGCTAACACCTAAGCCATTTGAATATAACTACCTCATTGCCAGTGTATATCTGATATATTCTTATGTCTTAATGGCGCATATTTTTTTATACGCTTGTATTTCAATGTACTGTATGTTATTTAAGACTTCATGTAAAACCCTTAATAAAAATAATTTTACAACAAAGGAAAACAAAGGTTGTCATAAACCAAATTCTTCGCTTTCCCAAAAAAAGTGCGGGGGGAATGTCAGTACGTCTTATAAATCGTCTTATGGAATCAATCACTAATAGGCAGTAGGTGCGGGGAGAGGAGTGCTGTGAGCGCTGCCTGTACTCACCTTCCCTGGTCTTCTTCCATGGACCCGTGCACTATGACCTGACACTGCACACATTTAGGTAACAGTGCAGCGTGGGCCAGAGAAGACAAGGGAGCATGACTGGAGGATTGATTGCTAGACTTGGAGAGAACGGCAGAGCAGGAGAGATAAGTGAATGTATTTATTTTTTCTCTGATCTGAATTCTGATAGGGGTCTGGCATGGAAATCTGATCTGAGGTCTGATCGGGGTCTGGCATGGCAATCTGATCTGAGGTCTGATGGGGGTCTGGCATGGCAATCTGATCTGAGGTCTGATGGGGGTCTGGCATGGAAGTCTGATCTGAGGTCTGATGGGGGTTTGACATGGAGGTCTGGTGGGGGTCTGACATAAAAGTCTGATCTGAGGTCTTATGGGGGTCTGACATGGAGGTCTGATGTGGGTGTGATGTGAGGTCTGATAGGTGTTTGATTTGATGTCCTGATATGGGTGTCTGATCTGAGGTCCTGATATGGGGGTCTGATGTGAGGTCCTGAAATGGGGGTCTGATCTGAGGATTTGATACGGGGGTTTGATCTGAGGATCTGATATAAGTCCTGATAAAAAAAACATTATTTATTTTCGTCCTCTAAAACCTGGGGTACGTCTTATCAACAAGGTCGTCTTAACAAGCGAAAAATACTGTACATGACAGACATAGAAATCTGATTAAGATAAGCATAAAATATTTCAAAAACCCATAAGGTCTATTGATATGAAGTTGATTGCACTGATATATCAAAAAGGGTCAAATTCAATTCCCTCAATTTCTTGTAAAGTGACAGAACTCCCAGCATTCATGTTGCGTTACACAGGACTGTAAGAGGAATGGTATACAGGACAATATATGAAAGCACAAGCATGAGTATTTTTCCTTGATGACGTGAACCTAATACAAGATTAAACATGATCCTTCTAAACCTTTCTGCAGTTTTTCTTTCGGCATAATACTGAACTTTACAAAGCAACCTTCAAAATACCATACTAGTGACAGAGAATACCACACCGCCCTATTCACATCCATGGACATACCTCATACGAGTTTGTGCAATTTAAACAGGCGTGTTCACTGCTTTAGATTGCCTGGAAAAAAACACACACACAATATGATCACGTATTTATGTTTTATTGTGGCAACAGATTTATGTTCTCCTTCCTTCACAACAGGGAAAAATACCAATTATTTAAGGAAGGTAATGAGCAGCTAATGTCAAATTACTTAGAGCAACGTTTGCTTGGCCCCCAGCCAGTAAACTTTACCTGAACTTGAACCCTTCCCAAGAACTACTATGATGAGCATTTTGGAATTATCTAAAATAGCAAACTAAAAATCTCTATATGAAATGCCCCTTCAAGGGGCTTCCAGTTTGCATCCACATCCTTTCAAATAATAATTTATGAAGGTAGCTGTAATTGTAATGTTATTTGCAATGTATTTTTTTTTTTTTTACCTTTATTGCTCCCATCTTCAGTTCCGGGCTGTGGTCACATGACCATGTCCATGCAGCTCTTTCTTATCTCCTGTGATGTTATGTCCATGGGTGTGTCATAGCAGCAACAGGGGCAGTGATAGGGGAGTGTCTATGTAACTTGCTGGGTGGGAGGAGCTATAAAGTAGCTGGGTGTTAGGGGCGGTGCTGGAGCTGTGGCAGAGAAAGGAGAAGTGCATCATGGGTTTGGTTGGATTCAGGAACAGGAAGTGCTACATACAGGATGGAAACAAACCAGAGTGATTTGTCTATATGGTGAAAAAGTGTCAGGAGAGTGATACAAATGTATGGAGAAGATGTACATGCGGATAGGGGATAACTTAAAAACTTGGCACCCCTTTAAGGTCTCCTGCAAGAAATCAAGATATATAACTGTATCACCTTCAAAGGGCTTAAAAAAAAATGATGTTTCAATGTATTCAAATTATTCTCTAGGAGCAACAGGGGCATTGCCGTTACACCTAAAGGCTCAGCTCTCTCTGCACCTGCACTTTGATTGATAGGACAAGGTTTGATCCTGTTTGCTAAAAAGATAAATAAAAAATGATCAAAAAGTTGTAACCTAAAATAGAACCAATGATAATGGCAGCTCATCCCACAAAAAAGGCCCCTACACATCTCCATCGAGATATGGATCACAGAAAATAGCTATACTGGTACCCAGAGACTGTGCAACCAATCCATCAAAATCTGCACTGTACAGCGTACCCAAGCAGCAGCTTCCATCCACATTGATGGCCTTTCCATACCCCCAAGAGAACCTGCCTAACAATGTAAGGGGTGTGGTATGAGTCTCAGATGGCATCAGCAGGGCACAGCATATTGGGCACTGGAATGCCAATTTTTATTTTGCATGGACAGCTGTGGATGAATTTCTCTAAAATGTCTGAGGTGTCACAATGCTCCCTCACCCCTTAATAAATACTTTCATAGGCAGAGTTTCCAAAATGGGGTAACTTCTTGTGAGTTCCATTCATTATTTCACCCCAAAGCCTCGACAGTTGTCGGCACAAGCTACGTAAATCACCACATTGGGCCACAAATGCACATGGTGCACTTTTACTCTTGAGCCCTGTGGTTTGCCTAAAAGATTTGCAAAACTTTAGCAAAAATTGCAAAACACCTGTCAGGTCAACATGATCACTACTAGGGGAGTGGTTTCTAAAATGGTCTCACTTCTTTTTGCCGGTAACCCTTGCTGTGTTACAGGGAATAAAAATGAAATACAAAAGCTGCACACAAAAAAAAAATGACATTTTCAAATTTCACCTTCACTTTGCTTTAATTCCTGTGGAACACCTAAAGGGTTAACAAAGTTTCTAAAACTACAGGGTGGGCCATTTATATGGATACACCTTAATAAAAAGGGAATGGTTAGTGATATTAACTTCCTGTTTGTGGCACATTAGTATATGTGAGGGGGGAAACATTTCAAGATGAGTGGTGACCATGGCGGCCATTTTGAAGTTGGCCATTTTGAATCCAACTTTTGTTTTTTCAATAGGAAGAGGGTCATGTGATACATCAAACTTATTGGGAATTTCACAAGAAAAACAATGGTGTGCTTGGTTTTAATGTAACTTTATTCTTTCATGAGTTATTTACAAGTTTCTGACCACTTATAAAATGTGTTCAATGTGCTGCCCATTGTTTTGGATTGTCAGTGCAACCCTCTTCTCCCACTCTTTACACACTGATAGCAACACCGCAGGAGAAATGCTAGCACAGGCATCCAGTATCCGTAGTTTCAGGTGCTGCACATCTCGTATCTTCACAGCATAAGTGGTCAGAAACTTGTAAATAACTCATGAAATAATAACGTTAAACGTTATGTTAAAACCAAGCACACCATTGTTTTTCTAGTGAAATTCCCAATAAGTTTTATGTGTCACATGACCCTCTTCCTATTGAAAAAACTAAAGTTGGATTCAAAATGTCCGACTTCAAAATGGCTGCCATGGTCACCACCCATCTTGAAAAGTTTCCCCCTCACATATACTAATGTGCTACAAACAGGAAGTTAATATCACCAACCATTCCCATTTTATTAAGGTGTATCCATATAAATGGCCCACCCCGTAGTTTTAAATAATTTGAGGGGTGTAGTTTCTAAAGTGGGGTCATTTATGTGTGGTTTCTATTAGGTAAGCTTCTCAAAGTCACTTCAAAACTGAATTGTAGTCAGTTTCGGAAATTATCTGGAAAATTAAAAAAATTGCTTCTGAAGTAAAATGACGTTTACAAAATGATGCCAACATAAAATTGACATATGGGGAATGTTAGTTAACAACTATTTTGTGAGGTATCACTATCTGTCTTAGCTGTTTGACATTAAAGGGGTTATGCAACCTCAAAAATGCACCGAAATGCACGGGGCCTCACACAGATTGTACTTACCTCGCTCCCCGTCACCCACGTCGCTTCTGATGCCTGCGCGGCCGCCGATGCATCTCCCGTTGCGCGGATCAAAACATACAGCGACTAGTGGGGGGTCAGCCAATAGCAGGCCACGACTGAAACTAGCCTCCCTAGTGTCACCTGCGATGCTAGGGAGGCTCGTCCCCGTTGCGGCCTGCAATTGGCTGCCCCCCCCCCCCATCGCTAGATGTTTTGATCCGCGCGATGGGGAAATGCAGCGGCGGCCGTGCAGGCATTAGAAGCAAAGCGGATTCTAGGGAGTGAGGTAAGTACAATCTGTGTGAGGGGCCTGGGAATTTGGGGGGACTTTTTGGGGTTGGATAACCCCTTTTATTACATTTTTATCAGACTCAATTTGATTGCATCATTTTTATGTTATTATCATTATTATTATCATCAATTTTATTATTTTTACATTTAATACTTTACACCATCATCATCATCATCATCATGTATTATTTATTAAAAAATTTTAATGATCATGTGTGGAACATAATGTATAACATCTTTTGCGTATAATTATGTGGGGCATTAATATGTTGTGATATTGGGAGATGAGTTCTCGCAGGACTGCCTATGACATCATGTAAGCAGACGGCCTATCATGTGACCCGAGTGGTCACGTGTCCGCCGACATCACTATAGAGGCGTACATTGATAACATCTCGCCCCATACACATCTGAGAGAAGTGATTATTTTTGTGGTTGATTGGATAGGTGCTCTCTGCACTGATGACGCCACTGACAGAGGATGGATCGCCAAAAAGCATGTTGAGGCTGGCGCAATCCTGAACGGAGACGCATTATGGGTAATTATTTAATAACATTGATTATGCTTACCATGTGCACTTGCACCTTTGTGGTATGTTATGCCAGTTGGATATATCTTACTGCCCGGTTGATCTCCTCCATTTCTTTCCTGCATTGTTGTTTTTAAACTGTCTTCATCAATGTGTTCAATACAGTGATTTCATGATTATAATGCGGACAACTTTTGTAGGTTTAATTATATGATTTTTTTGCTAAAGGCATCTTTCTAGGCAATTTATGTGGTCTTATATCTTCTATATTAAGCACATTATTACCATTGGTTTATAGAGGTTATTAGATTTGATGCATTTGAGATTTAAAGTATATACTTGCTGGCAGTCATTTTGTTTGGTTCTATATCTGTCTTAAAAGCAGAAGAGAAATTCAAATTTCTGTAAATCAAATTTTCGGTAAATTTGGGATCTTTAAAAAATAAAGATAAAAGATATCTACCAAAATTTACCACTAACTTGAATATAATGTCCAAAAAAAAAAAAAACTGAATCACTTGGATAAGTAAAAGAATTCCAAAGTTATTACTACCTAAAGTGACACGTGTCAGAATTGCTAGGTCAGGGAGGTGAAACCTGGTTGGGTCCTGAAGGGGTTAAATCAGGTTTTACTATTTTTCAAACGGTCAGATACCAGTAATTCTAAGCAAATGGTTATTAAGGTTCCAATAACTCCAAATACCAACTTAATTTAAACGTTAGTAGTCAACGTCAGGACTATTACTGTGCTGCCCTTTGTAATAACAGAACGAGAAAACTTGAAAATGAAATCTCGAGGAAATATTAAGATATATTTTTGGAATCATTACTGCATTGAATGATAGAAAATGCTGCAGCTCTCTCTGTCCTCTCCAACATAACCCCTGTCCTCAAGAATCTTATTATCCATTGTCCTGGTCTCCATGGTGCAGGTTTGTGTATTTGTTTTGCCCTTCACACAGTGTTTTACGTACATTGCTTCTTCATCCACGCCTTTCTTTCTATACACGCACGCCAAGCCTTACTATTAGTGAATGGCTTCCTTATTTCTCATCTGTTCCCACAACTCTTCATAACTGTTCCTCTCTTAACGGTATAATAGGTGTAGCAGCACATAAGGGTATACTGGCCTTATATGTGGTGGTGCACCCTCCAAGTAGGCAACCATAAAACAGTAGATCCGCTGCACTCTCTTGTCTTTGTATATCCTTTATTCCATCAAATTCATGCAACGTTTCGACCTGAGCGGTCTTTTTCCAGCAACTGACAATAGGCCATTACCAGGCTTAAATATCCTCCTTCTAGTAGGAGCTACTACACATGTCATCACAAATAAAAACAATCTTAAAACAGCATAGGCTAAGGCATCCCTTCAAAATTAGCAACTCAGCACTTACTTTGGTACACCTGGTGGAGTACTGGTGGGGGTATATGGATATCAAATTCTAGGCGTCATATCAATGTGGCTATGTTCCCTCAGCTCCTGTGTATATACGCAGGCGTGCGTGGCCTTCAAACGGAACTCACAAGCGGAACACCGAATGCAAGTGTGAAAGTAGCCTTAACTGTTTTTCTAGCTGTGAGAATTGTACTTTCACTTTCAGTTTGTGTCTGTCATCTAATAACCCCAATCTCAAAATTACTAAAAGGTTAGAAACACTTATTAAAGCCACATTATTGTCAGTAAGATAAGAACTGAGCTATAATGAGTGTTTTGGAGGTCAGAGATAAGGAGCCGTCAGCTGAGCTGCATGACAGAACAAAGTCAAAATTGAGAGTCTGCTACTAGAGAATCTCAAGGCTGTCCAGAGAAAAGGACTCAACATTTTTAATAAAGATCGAGTGAAAAAATGATTTTTAGCTCAAAATAAGTGCAATGTAATAATTTGAAAAACAAATTCCCCCAAAGGTGTCCATAGCCTTCACTCCTTCACACATGGCTGATATACAGAACAGCTAAATTCAAAATATTACTTTAGGCACAAGCAAAATCAGCCAGAGCCATCCCATCATTTACAAACAGCACTCATTTTAGTAAATTGGCACAAAACCCTAGTTTATACAGCTTGAGTGCTGCAGGTATTCTGCCCTACAGCTTATAAATCAATGCTTTATGACACCTCTTTGCAAATTTATATGATTTATATAAACTGCCGTAGTCTGGCAGAGAAATAAACATGTTTGAACCAAAAAAAAAAACACCTTAATAGACTGTGCATGTGCCGCTGGGTGGCACTGGGGGCACCGACAAGTCATTTAGCCTTGACCGGTGTATTTAGATACAGGGCTAGGCCGGCTGGCACACTGACACTTTGCAAATTCCCTGCAGGATAATATTGGCTCCTACACAATGAGAAAAGAAGCAATATGTTTTATTAGGCAATTGCTGTATAACAATTTACACATTATAATTACAGGTAAAGGAGTCGTAGAACGACATTCACAGGTTCATCTGCATGTAGCACCAGGCGATGTCATAGGGTTGTACAAATGCTGTTTTCTAATATTTCACATAAGTGCAGGTCATGGGAAGCAGGCATAGCAGCTGCTATGGGGCCACAATCACTAAGGGGGCCCCATCTGCACATGTGCAGTTTGTGATGTATATGGATATTACTTTTTACATCATTTCTGTGCTGTGATTCCTGTACATAACCATGCATATTATCATACCATTGTTATATTACTGTGAGCCTTATTGCAGTACGATGACATCATTGTGAATATTATAATTAGAGATGAGCCAATCGAATCCAACAAAGTGGAATTTGATCCGAATTTCATGATAAGTTCGATTCGACGCAAAGCCGAATTTCCTCATGCTTTGTGGTAGCAAATCGATTTAACCTGAAATAGTTTTTAAAAAAAAACAAAAAAAACATACTTACCTCTTTCTTTTGCTCACGACGGGCCGGCTTGATTAAAGATCTTAGGCGAAATCCCGATCTCGGGCCGTGCAATATTTTGCGCAGGATCCTCAAGGACGATGGTGGCAGCCGGCCTATCGTGAGCAATTGGAGGCGGTAAATATGATATAATTTTTTTTATGTTAATTTTGCACTGTTTTATTACATCATGTATGAACGCGGCATCTGAGGGGTACAATGATGGGGAGCGGCGCTATCACAGCTCTCTGTCCTAGCTCCCGCTACTTGCAAAAAAAAGTAATTTCGTCACAAAGCAAATCTTTTTGTAAAATTCAGAGAATCACATTTTCAAAAACTTCCCCTATAACATTATGTACAGTATGTGGGGGGTCATGGTGGTGTGGGGCCCCATTGTACGTTTTGCTCCTGCTGCAGGTATTATTGGAACAATACATTTCAATAGGGCATCAAATTACATCTACATTACAGCTAAAGATGTAGCAGAGCTGAATGTACAATTTAACTCTTAGGTTAAACAAATTCCGATTTGTTGTAGGCATTTCTATGAACGTTCCAGATAGCTGGGATTTGTAAAAAAAAATATAAATTATAAAAAATCCTGCACCTTCGGCAGAAACAACTACATTCACATGTATGGAATGACTTTTCATTCGCAGACATTTCTGTGACCGGTGTGAACATGGCTGCAGTAGTGGCTGTATAGATACATAGAAGAACGACAGCAGAAGAAGACCACACGGGGCATCTAGTCTGCACTATTTCATTCTTCTCTTTATATTCTTTCTTTTTGTTTTGTTTCTTAGTATAGATATACTGAATGTTATCCTAGGCAGGAGGAGCCGGAGCGGAGGATGGGAGTGGTAGTGGCTCTGGCTGTCAATCACGGGCCTTTCCTCACAGTGCTGCTCCCTAGGGCCATGCAGTAAAAGGAGGGTGCATTCTTTCTTCTAAACTAAAAATCACAGAAAAAAGATACAAAACATCCTGCACGATGCGATAAATGAATATGCGGATGTCCATGGCTACGTTTATGGAAAAAACGATGCGGACCCAAACAGCAGTCGTGTGCATGAGGCCTAACCCAAACCAGAACTTCAGTGAAGAAGTCCGGGTTCGGGTCTGGGTACCACATTCAGTTTTTTTCTCACGCGCGTGCATAACGCATCGGAACGCAATCGCAGTCAAAACTGACTGCAACTGCGTGCCTTCTTACGCGGTTTTCCCGCAATACACACGCGACGCATCCGGACACCAGTGTGAAAGAGGCCCTAAATGTCCTGGATCACCCCTTTAAGACATCAGACGCTTTTGAATAAGTATTTGCAACGTCACGACGAGAAAAAAAAACGGGGGGGGGGGGGGACTGTCTGAGTTACTGCTTTCAAAGAACGTGAAGATTAACCAGGAAAGAGGGAGGTAAAGAACATTTACAATGGACTCACCTGACACAAAGTAAACAGCACAACAGAGAGCGGCAGAAGAAAAAGCCGTGCGAAAGGTCTGTTTGAAATGATGGTAAATATTGGTTCGCGGGTCTTTGAGAGAAGACATTTCAAGCATATATGCGTGCTGTGAATAACTTTACAGCCGGGGCGTTTGGAGTATTAACTGGAAAGAAAAGCAAACACATACTTATCCGCCTAAGATGTTAGAATAACACAACAAATGATAGCTCCATGTGAGAACAAGAGGGAAAAAGCCGAAAGCAAACACAGCAATGTGCTACAGGTCCCTGAAGCATAAAATGGCTAACCCTCAGCTGTCATCACAGCGCCCCGGCCGCGCTGAAGTTTCATTTTATGCGCCTGACAGCGCTCTCAGGCGCATTCATCCCGGGGAAGAGACCGGATCATGTCTTTAAGAAATGATGTTTTTGTTTGCTTAACGAGCAAACTTTGAATAAATGAGGCCTTTTTTTTTTTCTGAATAAATTTACACATATTAGGGGGTAATTCATAGAAACAAACACACTTTAAGGAGCACTTCACAAACATTTACCAGCTCGATGGGGCGCGCGTTAAAAAGGAGAACACGTCATCTGCAGATGTAGCAGAGCTGACTCCATCTTTTTGAGAAAGTCATGGTAATACGGTGCTAGACGTGTTTGCAGGTCTGATTATTTTTTTTTCCCAATGTGTGATCCAGGGGTGTACCGGGAACTTCCGACTAAATGCACACGATCAGGATGGCGTGCGGATTTTCTGCACAGATTTGCGTGTAGAAAATCCGCACCGTAGGTCATGCACATTGTATACTATGAGAATTTGAAATTCTCATGCACACAATGCAGATTTTTTTCCATGCGGATTTTGAAATCTACAGCATGTAATTTTATTTTTTTCCTGACCGGATTTTCTCCATTCACTTCAATGGGGAGAGTAAAATCCACGTTTGGAAAATCCACTCCAAATTCGCATGGCAATCCGCATATAAATCCACACCAATTGATCTCCCTGCGAACACCTGCGGATTTCAGTGTGGATTCTCCACACATAAATACTGAACGTGTGCATTTACCCTAAAGAAGCACTTCCACAAAAAGTTTTATTTTCTGACCTGTTAGACAAGTACACGAGGTAAATTGTAGCGAATCTAATCTTCTTACCAGTGACTGTATTTGTGAGTTATAACCTCCCTTCTGATCCTCAGCTGTGTCATGTGACCAAAACTTTGATCTCCAACTAACACGGGGCAGGAAGTCAGTTACTTCTCTCTTTATACCTATGATACTAGCATTGAGGCTCCCAGAGGAATACATAGAGAGACTGGTTTCCTGTCCACACATAAGATGCTGTGTTATTTGGAGAGTCAGAGTTTTGATCACATGACACAGCTGAGGATCAGAAGGGAGGTTATAACTCACAAATACATCATGTACATTTCTAACGGTCCTGAAAAAAAAAAACTAAAGCCCAAATTGACAGAAGGAGAAGCAAGCAATACCTTAGTCCAGTACAAAATACCGCCCCAGCAGAATCAAGTACTACAGTACAGCACAAAAGAGTCTGTGACATATCAGACTCCTCTCAGTCTATGGCAGGCGCTGACAGATTGTGCTGCTATGGCCGCTGTGTTTTCCTCTTTCCCCAGCAGTACGGAGAGTCTCTCTTGCTCCTCCATGGAGGTGAAGTCTGGGAAGAGATCAGTGTCCCTCACTGCTGAGTATTTGGGCACCACAGCAGGAAGTGAGCCTCATCCTCCATGGCCTCCTGGTCACACCGTTGGCAAAGTCTGCTCTCCCTGGGCTTGTAACTCTGTTTGGTGCCACTCGGACTCGATGAGCAGGCTGTGGGTGCTAGCAATCTTTTATCTATGTAATCATCTATCTTCTATCTATCTCATATCTCTTTATTATCTATTTATCTATCTCCTTCTTTCTATATTTTATCTATCTATCTCATATCTATCTATCTATCTATCTCATATTTATCTATCTATCTCATATCTATCTATCTCATATCTATCTATCTCATATCTATCTATCTATCTCATATCTATCTATCTATCTATCTCATATCTATTTATCTATCTCATATCTATCTATATCTATCTATCTCATATCTATCTATCTATCTATCTCATATCTATCTATCTATCTATCTATCTCATATCTATCTATCTCATATCTATCTATCTCATATCTATCTATCTATCTATCTCATATCTATCTATCTATCTCATATCTATCTATCTATCTATCTATCTATCTATCGCATATCTATCTATCTCATATCTATCTATCTATCTCATATCTATCTATCTATCTCATATCTATCTATCTCATATCTATCTATCTCATATCTATCTATCTATCTATCTATCTATCTCATATCTATCTATCTATCTCATATCTATCTATCTATCTATCTATCTATCTATCTATCTATCTATCTATCGCATATCTATCTATCTCATATCTATCTATCTATCTCATATCATATCTATCTATCTCATATCTAGCTATATATCTATCTACTATCGCATATCTATCTATCTCATATCTATCTATCTATCTATCTCATATCTATCTATCTATCTCATATCTATCTATCTCATATCTATCTATCTCATATCTATCTATCTCATATCTATCTATCTATCTATCTCATATCTATCTATCTATCTATCTCATATCTATCTATCTATCTATCTATCTATCTATCGCATATCTATCTATCTCATATCTATCTATCTATCTATCTCATATCTATCTATCTATCTCATATCTATCTATATATCTATCTATATCTATCTATCTATCTCATATCTATCTCATATCTATCTATCATTCTATTCACTATTTGTCTATCATGTACCTATCTGTCGTTATCATCTATCTATCTCATATCTATCTATTTTCTATCTATCTATCTGTCTATGTATCTATCTATTGCTGTTTATCTATATATACAATTTTTTGAATAGCACAAAGAAATCTTTAAGCACATTTACCAAATGATTTGCGTTTTATTTGCCTTTTGTCGGAGCTGATCACAAACCAAACAGAAAGAGGCTTCCAATAATCCACAAGACATTTTGAAAAGCTAACAATGAAGAAAACGCACTAAGCTCTTCATTCCTACAGGGTTATTTAAAGCCGTATTCTCTAGTAGAGATCTGGTTTCACGTCTTAAGTTACATTTAGCTGTCATGGCCGTCAGACACTTCAGGAATTCAGTTACCATCAGATAATCTCAGCCTGAAGCTCTGAACAGGAATTACCTGATAGTAACCAAACGGGTTCCTCAACCGACACATGAAATGAAGGGTTAATATTAGGGGAATGAGGATTCTATTGTCCCCGTTGAATTATACGTATGTACATGGCTTCCTATGCTGCGGCTATGGATCAACAGTGCGCTAAGAAGTGATTTGTGTGACAGAACTCCCTGAAGTTTTACAAAGTGAATCAACCTATTGGTTTTTCTGCGCCATTTTTGGAGCTTGTAGTCAGCACGCATTGCCATACACTTACAGTAGGTAACCGCCACACGCTCAGGTTTCTGCATGCAGTTTTGGAACCCAAAACCAAGGGGGAATAAAAGAAAAAGAGAAGTCGTATAAACCTTCTCTCCTTTCATGATCCACTTCTGACTGTGGCTTCCAAAACTGCATGCAGAAACCTGACCACGTGGCCGTACCCTTACCCTAAGTTCACACCTGAGCTTTTTACAGCGCGTTCAAACGCGCTGTAAAACGCTCAACGCGTGAAAACCAATGCTTCCCTATGGCCCTGGTTCACACTTGAGCGTTTTACAGCGCGTTTGAACGCGCTGTAAAACGCCCGACGCATAAACAAGTTCTTGAGCTTTTTCTTGGGCGTTTGTCGTGCGTTTTGGCCCATAGACTCATTGGACAACACTGCAGTCAATTACACAAACGCGCGTCAAACGCGTGTTTACTATTGCAAAAAACGCGCATAAAAACGCGCGACAAATACGCGCGTAAAACGCGCTGTCTCAGAAACGCTCAGGTCTGAACCCAGGGTTAGGGTGCTGCGATCTCAGGTGTGCCGCACTGTGCCTACGTGATCACCCACAGGTGACTGGCAGCCAGCACTCCACAGCAAAGGCCAGGAGAACACTAATCCTGGAGGTTTAACCCTTGTGATGCCTCATTCAATACACTAGCGAAGACGGCATAGCAGTTTCCTAGCTGATCCCCAGCCCCTTGGCTCAAATGGGACCTACAAAGACCCCCAGGGTTGTCCTGTGTGTTTCCCGGTTAGGGCATACCTGAGCTGTATTCCTATCAGCATTGCATATGCACAGACAGCAATGTCTTAGAATATATAAGTCATTCTAATGAAAAATACAATAATTAGTAAAATAATTCATGAAAAATAGAATATACAGGCAATACAATGATCAAAAATCCGTTGTTGTTTTTTTTTAAAGAAGACCTGTGACCTCTCCTGACATGTCTGTTGTAGCAACTACTTGCATTCTCCATGTTATAATGATTCTGGAGCATCTATTCTTATGGCTCTATGTTGTTCCATTCCTTTACTATTCCTACTAGAAGTTATGAATGAATTGCTAGCAGTCTGCAGTAAGGGTACAGAGGGGGGCTACCAGTTGGGGGGGGTGTCCCTGCACAGTCTGACACCAGCAGCACTGATTGGTCAGAGTCAGACACACCGTCTACTGGTAGAGTCAAAAAATGATCTGAAACCTCTCTTTTAGGGCTTGTTCACATGACCGTGTGAATGCGGTCCGAAATACGGGCACAGGCTTCACACGGTCGTGTGAACGAGCCCTTAAGTATACATACAGGGGGACATTTATCAATAATGGTGTAATTTTCACCCAAAAAATACTAACATTACAAATCAAAAGCTGTGATTTGTTTCACCTCATCTATCAAAAGGCGCACACTACTTGTAAAATGTCAACTTGATTATCCGCCTATTTCTCTTGATTTGCAACATTTTAACACCAATAGCACTAAAATGCAACTTTTTAAAACAGAAATGCGCCTTTTCAGCCACCCCCCTGCCCTGAACCAACTTGCGACTTTTGAAACATATTTGCGACTTTTGAAGCATATTTGCGACTTTTGAAGCATATTTGCGACATTTCCACTGGTAAATTGCGACATTTGTCTCAGACTCGGGACATTTTGGTCATTGTTGATTGTCACTTTACTGGCCAAAGCCTGCTGTTGAGCTCATTTAGATCCTCCTGCTTTATTACTTACCTATCACTTGTTCCCACGACAGGTTGGTTTTTATTATTATAAGGGTCCATTCACACGTCCATAGTGTATTATGGATCCGTAATACACCCGGCCGGCACCCCATAGAACTGCCTATTCTTGTCCACAATTGCAGACAAGAATAGAACATGTTCTATTTTTTTTTTTCGGGAGCCGCGGACCGGAAGAAGTTCGAGGCCGCGCTCCGGAAATGCGCATGGGGACTGCACACTGTGTGCTGTCCGCATCTCTTCCGGCCCCATAGAGAATAAATGGGTCAGGATTTGTTCCGCAACCTTTCTGAACAGATCCGTACCCATTCTACGGACGTGTGAATGGACCCTAAATGCAACTTTTTACACAAACCACCACCACATAAACTGGCTTAATTGTCTGCGACAATTTGAGTCATTTCTGATATTAACCGGATGATAAATGAGGCGTAACATGCACCAGTTTGATAGCCCCGTCCCCTATGACATTTATAACTCATTTCTGGTGCGATGCATTCTTTGTGGTCAAAATTCTGGAGAAAACAGTTGATATATTTGGTGCAAATCAAAACACTATTCTTTTTGGTGCATTTTACGCCATAATTCTGGTGCAACGTGCTTAATAAATGTCCCCCAAAGTGTGTGTATATATATAGATAGATAGATAGATAGATAATAAAAGATAGATAGAAAGAAAGATATGAGATGATATGATAGATAGATAGATAGATAGATAGATAGATAGATAGATAATAAAAGATAGATAGATAGATAGATATGAGATGATAGATAGATAGATAGATAGATAGATAGATAGATAGATAGATAGATAATAAAGATAGATAGATAGATAGATAGATAGATAGATAGATAGATAGATAGATAGATAGAAAAATATGAGATGATATGATAGATAGATAGATAGATAGATAGATAGATAGATAGATTATAAAAGATAGATAGATAGATAGATAGATAGATAGATAGAAAAATATGAGATGATATATAGATAGATAGATAGATAGATAGATAGATAGATAAAAGATAGATAGAAAGAAAGATATGAGATGATAGATAGATAGATAGATAGATAGATAGATAGATAGATAGATAGATAGATAGATAGATAGATATGAGATTGCTGTTGGGTGTAATAAAATTCACCTTTTTTCACCACAAGGCCGGAGTGCTGCCCTCATACCGATTTAGATATATAGATAGATAGATAATAGATAGATAGATAGATAGATAGATAGATATGAGATAGATAGATATGAGATAGATATGAGATAGATAGATAGATAGATAGATAGATAGATATGAGATAGATAGATATGAGATAGATAGATAGATAGATTATATCCCCAAAAAATAATACTAAAAAATATACCCTGGGTCGCAAAAAAAAACAAGATGTGGTAACTTCAGTGACAAAATACAAAGCCACCTATACGTATTTCTCCACAAGCGTTCCATTCCAGCACCAAGGGTCCTATGCCCGCTGCCTCAAGTCTCCGCAGCCTGGAAGTGTGGTATTCCGTCTGTGGTTCTGTGGCCATTTACTGACTTCAGGTGTCATTTCCACTTAGGGAAAGGATGGGACGTCACACGGGACCCTCAGTGCTGGAACTCAGCACCGGTGAAGACGCTGGTGGCTGTTTTCTTTATGCTATGACTACAATTGGGTTGTGGGTTGGACATCCCGTGTAGCAGTAACGGACCCCCCATTCCACCACTGGTGTCTTTTTATGTGGCAAAGAAGCTTTTTGATCCACAAAGCCCCTGGTCCTGGCCATGACTGTCATCTCTTCACCCCTGTAGCTGGCTGGCCAGGGGACTCATCTTGCAATAATAGATACCGTAACTAGTGCCTCTATAGCGCTGCTCATCTCTGAGGCCAGAATGAGATATTGTAATAAATAGTATTTACATGTCGGTGCTCCAATCTTACTATTACTCCACATTTGCTGCTGATCCACATGCACATTCTTATAGCCTAGTCTCAGACTACCCCCCAGTGTCCATGTGCACGTATACTCTTTTCCAAGAGCTGTGCCTCCCGTACAACCTCTGTAGAGGGACTTTCAAGGGTCTGATATTTACGATGTAATATATGTATATCTACACGAGGATGTTTAGATTGTACTTTACACCTGTCGATTCTGCCCGCTGAGCTGGCGCGCTGCTTATTATCAAGACAAGGTGATTTTTCATCAGAATTCATACATACTTTATAAAACGTGTCAACCTCTCTATTTTCTGCTTTAATTAGATGAAGCATTTACAAAGATTGATCTTGCATAAAAATACATATTGTACAGCGTTTGACCTGTTAACCTCCAATATCACAACCCGAGCCCTTATCACCTGTCACTGAGACGTATCTCTTTAATATTGCTCCGGATAATTTATGGCGATGTCTATAAAACGCTTGCATACATAAAATCATAGCGAAAATGTATCCGTCTGACTTCCCCTGCCATATATAACAGCTACATTCCTATGCACCTACCGTATACATACTAGGGTTGTTGCGATACCAAAATTTTGATTCGATTTCGATACCATAAAAAAGTATTGCGGTACTCGATACCATTCGATACCACGCGAAAAAAATAAAACAGCTGAAAAAAAGCATGCATTCTGCATTTTATGGAACGTCCAGCCCATAATAGAACAGTCCGATCGTATTTTTTGGGGGGACAAGGTGACAAAAAAATGGCGAATCGTGCGGTTTTTATGTTTATATTTTTTTCTGTTATGGTGTTCACCGCATAGGAGACTTTTTTGGGCGTGGCAATATGTAATATGTTTATTTATTGTTTATATATTTTATATGTAAAACTGGGAAAGGGGTGATTCTAACGTAATATTTTGGTGTTTGTTTTTTAAACTTTTTTTTATTATTTAATAACTAACCCTTAGGGGCTAGAACCTCAGATCTTTTCATCCCTTATTCTATTCACCATAATAGAGCTCTATTAGGGTGAATAGCACTTCACACTCTCCCTGCTGCCCTGTGCATAGTACACACAGCAGCAGGGAGATTACCATGGCAGCCAGGGCTTCAGTAGTGTCCTGGCAGCCATGGTAACCGATCAGAGCCCAAGGATTACACTGCTGGGACTCCAATCAGAAGCTGCCGCTGCCACCAATGAGGAGGATGGGAGGGGACCCTGTGGCCAGTGCCACAAATGATTATAATACTGGGGGAAGGGGGGCGCGCACTGCGTCACCAATGTCTTTAGTACTGGGGGAAGGGGGGCCCACTGCACCACCAGTGAAGATAAGTAACCTTTTAATGCAAATACAGGAGGCGGGTGCCAGCGGCAGAATCACATAGCCAGCACCCGACCTCTATGACAGGGCGATGCAATCTGCGGCAGTAGCGCAGCCTAGGATCGGTAAGTGTAAAATCCCGGTATCGAATCGATACCAGTACAAACGTATCGATTGGGTATTGATAATTCGATACCCTCTATAAACCTAATACATACCAGATAAATGATAGCTTAATACCCTGAGATAATAAAATTGTCTCCTAATCGTATGTTGGACAATGTAAAATGAAAATCACAAACAGCAATTGATATACTGTTAATACCTAAAGGGGTTGTCCCACGAAAAATATTCTACAGTTTTCAAACCAGCACCTGGAGCTGAATACTTTTGTAATTTCAAATAATTAAACATTTAGAAAAGCCACTGAGTTATTCAATAAAATGCATCTGTATAGCGCCACCTGCTGTTTGTTCTTTTTCTTATTTCTTTGTCCTGCTCAGAGAGGTGGCCGCACATGCTCAGTTTCATCCTTCAACTGCCTCCTGAGCTGTGATAGGCAGAACATGGACACGCCCCCTTAGCAGCAGCAGAAAAGACACTCCGCTGTAAGCTTGATAAAAACCCAGCAGATCAATGAATGGTGAGATCTCTGGATCTATGTGAGGTACAGGGCTGGTTGTCACTTTGTTAGAAAGAGATTGTAATGTACTATATGATGTCTGATTTTCATTTTTTACATTAGTAATGGGATAACTCCTTTAATAGACCTTAATAGGGGTTAGTATTATTGCAGGTACTATGCTAGGGTACTGAATGTAGATTAGCAGGAAACAGATTGGAAGGAAATATGAATTTAGTATCAGACTACACAGAGTTTATTTGTAGTCTGTAGCCATAGAGACACACAGGTTTGAAAAGTAGCTGTTTACACAAAGGGCAGATTATTTTTAATCAATCCTTTTTTTAGTTACATTGGTGCTTTACGGGAAGAATATGAACGTAAATTAATATAAAATATAAATATGAAACCATATTCTGGTATGTCTTTTAAAGAAAATATGAATACGGTTCAATCAAGTAAGATTTTAAAGATAACATCTAATCTCTTATTATGTATTATTATGTTTTTTCCATAAACTTTTTTTAGGCCGGGTTTCACAAGTGACTGAAAATCCAGCAGAAAAATTTGATACATTTTTAATCCATTTCTGCACCAAAAACTGCAACAGAACCACATATATTACATGTCATTTTTGCTGCGGAAAGCCCAGCGGTTTTCACCCTCTCCATTGCAAAGGGTAAACTCTGCAGAAGAAAAATCTACTGTATAAATTGTCATGCTGCTGCCGCAATACCGCTCCTTTTTCACTGCATTTCTGTTTAACGTAGTATATGGAAAAGAATTCAGAAACTCGTATCCACTTTGCTGGTACTGTACAATGCTACGGATTTGACAATCGAAAATCTGCGATAACATATCTAAAGCTATTCAGTCACGTGTGAACCCAGCCTTAATGGGATTATTTGGTATTTTAATATGAATGGCATATTCTTGAGATAGATCATCAATATTTCATTAGCAGGCAGGTCCCTTGCTAATCAGCAGGATAAAGGGGCTGCGCCACTCACAAATGCATTCCCATCATTGTTTACACGTGCATAGCGTCATACACACGGTGGTGGCTGCAGCTGAGACCTATCGACTAAGGATAGTCCATTATTACTAAAGTCCTAGGAAATGTTTTTGATAAGTCCCGTACATTAGTGATGTAACACAGATCAACGAGAACCCCCATTAAGAGTCTGTAATCCATGAGAGAATCGGACAGTTCTGTTCTCCTGCAGTGCCACCCTGAGGGGAAATGAAGCATTACACCGTTCCCATTGAAAATCATATTTTTTTTTTTTGTAATGCATGGACACGTTGGGTCCTCCATAGTGAGAGGGATGCTCCGTGTAGCAAAAAATAAATAAAAAAGATGGTGTCAAAAGAGTGACCCCAACGATATTACCTCAGAATTATTTATAGTTTTCCAAATTAGACGCCTTTATTTTCAGTCATTTGTTTTTATTTATTTGTATATTGAAACCTTTCTAGAGCCATCTTTAATTTTGAAAATAAGTGTTTTCCTATTTTATTTTATTTTTGTAAACCATGTGCCTACTGTCCATAAAAGCTGCTGATCACGCTGAGTCTGTTTATGGGGCTTGGCTTTAAACTTCATAACACTATCACACCTGTAGGTTAGGCAAGGAGAATGGCTTAGTAGGTAAGAAGGGTGTAGTCCTTTTGTCAATACAATATAAAAGGAGGAAGATCGCGTACATGTTATGTTATGGACTAACACCTAAGTCTAAACTTGTCAAGTGAAGTCACTTTGTCTCAAAACTAAAAAGCCTCCTTAATCCGGCTTTATTTTATGAGATTAATATTTTTCTCACTAGGTAAATCAACAGTCCTTTGCTGGTAGAAGTATTGAGAATGGACCTTCCCGACATGCCGTGTGTCGCAAACAACTGACTCAGTAGTGCTGACAATATATTATATTATGTTATGTATATATCAGATAAACATTTCTACATAAATTTGACCTAAAACTACATCAGATTTTCAAACAAGACCTAAAAGTAGATAAAGATAACCAAATCAAAGAAATCTAATATATCTAATAAATGAGTCGCTCATTTGCCTGATTTGGTTATTTTCATCTACTTTTAAGACTTGAAAATCTCATGTCGTTTTAAGTCACATTTATGCAGAAATGTGGAAAATTCTGAAGGGTTAACAAACTTTCAAGCTTCCAAGCACTACTGTGTGTAGATAGATAGATAGATAGATATATGATAGATAGATAGATAGATAGATAGATAGATAGATAGATATGAGATAGATGGATAGATAGATAGATAGATATGAGATAGATAGATAGATAGATAGATAGATAGATAGATAGATATGAGATAGATAATAGATATGAGATAGATATGAGATAGATAGATAGATATGAGATAGATAGATAGATAGATAGATAGATAGATAGATAGATAGATATATGATAGATAGATAGATAGATAGATAGATAGATATGAGATAGATGGATAGATAGATAGATAGATATGAGATAGATAGATAGATAGATAGATAGATAGATAGATAGATAGATAGATATGAGATAGATAGATAGATAGATATGAGATAGATATGAGATAGATAGATAGATATGAGATAGATAGATAGATAGATAGATAGATAGATAGATAGATAGATAGATATGAGATAGATAGATAGATAGATAGATAGATAGATAGATATGAGATAGATAGATAGATATGAGATAGATATGAGATAGATAGATAGATATGAGATAGATAGATAGATAGATATGAGATAGATAGATAGATAGATATGAGATAGATAAATAGATAGATATGAGATAGATAGATAGATAGATAGATAGATAGATAGATAGATAGATAGATAAATAGAATGAGATAGATATGAGAGAGATAGATAGATACAAAATTTAGTAGGAACTTTCTAAGGTGACATCACATGTTCTCATAGTAAAGTCATTGTATGAGATCATCCTGTAAACAAATTACAGGCAACACGGATAAAACCTGATGCCTGCTTTACATATTAATTGTGTATTAAACCTCCCGATTGGAATCAATGGCATTTTTTATTGGATCCTTGTTATGTCAGTAATAGTATATATTTATGATCATATTTAAAAAGAAAATATGAATAAAGTTGTATTTTTATGGGGAATATTAAAAGATCTCTGCATGTTTTTGAATAGTATGATGGAACAACATGATGTGTTCTACACTTCAGAAGACATATTGAACGATGCCTTTGCTTTAGTATGGATGGTTCCAGCAGGTTTTCAGTGGACGTATGTTACCCCTGGGTAGATGTTACAGATTCTGAACTATATAACATTTGTATTTTGATACCTCATATGCACTTTTGCAAATGTTACAGATTGATTGCACTTGATTGATTGATGTCCATTTCTGGTTTAAATCCTTCCTATTTTCATGTGTCATATTGTTTGAAAAAAATGCAAACACAGATAAATAGATCTGAAACAGATGATGAATGGATAGATAGATAGATAGATAGATAGATAGATAGATAGATAGATAGATAGATACTAAATCCAGAAAACGAGGCAGCACTCTGACTTCAGGTGAAAAGGTGATGACCCAATTTATTCCCCAGGCAATGTTTCGGCCCACTCAATGAGGCCTTTGTTACAGGCCTCATTGAGTGGGCCGAAATGTTGCCTGGGAAAAAAATTGGGTCATCACCTTTCACCTGAAGTCAGAGTGCTGCCTCGTTTTTTGGATTTAGCATACAGTGGAAGAGACGCCTGCCTTCCCTGAGAATTTGCACCCTATCCACGTTGTCCAACAGTGCTGCTGCTTTACCTGTGTTTGTAGATAGATAGATAGATAATAGGTCTAAATTTAAATAGATGGATAGATAAATAGATCTGAAATAGATAATTGATGGATTGTTATATAGACAGACAGATAGATGATAGATAAATAGATAGATAGATAGATAGATAGATAGATATTAGATAGATAGATAGATAGATAGTGCCGTGGAATTTTCTTTTATTTATTTTGCCGGTAGAACATAGTTACTTTGTCTGCTCTGCTGCCCATAAATTACATTTACTACTTTTAGATAGATCTGAAATAGTTAATAATGTATATAGATAGGTATAGATAGGACATACATGCAGGGATGCAACACTGTAAGAACCAAAAGACGGTGTCAGTTAAACCTCAATACAAAGAAATTGCAGAACTCTTAAAGATCCTGTTAAAAATGAATCATTTATTTGCTTAGGTTCATTGCACCATACAACTGTCTGAAAAAGACGACAAATACAGGTAGACGAAGAAATCAGCACAGAATATCAGAATATAGGGTGCAGGACTCTGGGGTCTGGCTCAACCCCCCAAAGTTAAATAAGGAAAAAATCAGCAGCACTCCAACAATCAGGTAAAAATAATTTATTCACTTAGAGAAGAAAGAAAGAAAGATTAGACACTTAGAAATTACATACATTCTTTAACATTGCACTTAATTTAATTATATTGCAGCATGGGCCTCTCTATCTATCCCTCGTACACTACATATATATGCACGCACATGTACATGCTGTAAAGAAGCCCTGAGTGATCTCCGGCCATTGTGTAAGTGTTCCTGACTACCTTAATCGTTTTTCTTTAGGCTTAGGTTAACTGTAGAAATCCCCTCTCAGTTGGAAATGTGTCACTACTTGTTGCGGGAATGATCAGACCCTTTGAAGCCGGGATCCGATTACGTATTTGGCATCTCCTTGTACACTCTTGATTGCAGTTTATTTTCAGTTTCACATCACATTTCTCCGTCCTTCCCACGCCACTGCCTGAAAACAATTTAAACATATAAACTCATGTCAAACGCTGGATTAATACCGGGGCTGCAGGAAAATCAGAACGCTCCATTCTAATGAGTTGGCAGGTGGTCTGTGATGATGATGAATTTCATACTGTGGTTGACACATTTTCAAATGTTAATGTTCTCGGGAGGAATAAACTGTGGTCTAATGACTGAAATAATGGATTAGGAGGTGAGAATTCAGCTTATTACAGTTTCAAACCTTGGCACTCGCCCGATGTAGGTGCGAGGTTACGCTCTCTCCAGATAGATATAATTATGATCACATAATGAAGAGACGTTGGAGGATACGGGATTATGAAGAGGGTTTGAATCAGAGGGAACAGAAACTCCTTCATCAATGCGAAACAATGGTTAATCAAAAGCCTCGCACGGCGGCGGCGGCAGGGGCCTGTACAGTCACAAATTACTCACAATTCTTTGTGAAATACAATATGAGGTTTATCACGAATGCTTAACTTAAGCGAACTACGACTTGAACTCCGTGCTCCTCCCTGAAGCTATTTTCCTTAAAGACCTAAAGAGGATGAACGAGAGGAACTGGTCGAGTCAAAGCAACGTGTCATACAAGTTAAACAGAAAAAGTAAAAAAAGAGAACAAGGGGATTTGCTCTTATAAACCACAAGGTACTAATAAGGATTTTCTTTATGTTCCAGTTGAGAGGGGACGTTTAAATTCCAATGACGTGGCCGAGAGGAAATGTCCATTTATCGTCCGACTCGTATGAAAGTCATTAGTTTTTAATTTAACGGAACCGATGCTTGGCCAAATATGTCCAACGGTTGATGTCTCTGTTCAAATATCACAGGAGGAAAAGGCTAGAAAGTAAATTGTGAGCATACATAGAGGATAAGGCCAAGTTTCTATTAGATTATTTTGTTTAATAAATACTATATTTGCATAAAGTTTTTTTATTGTATATATTTTAAATAAAAATGTTTGACCTTTTCTCCTAAAACCAGGACCCTTGGCAATAATTTTTTTAAAAAAAGGGATATTCCAGGATTTTAATGTTTATAGGCTATCTGATACTGTGTACCCTGTTGCATAGTAGCTCCGGCGCCAGAGGTCATCAGAACTACGCAACGCAATCTATTGTGTAGTGGACAGAGCTGGTAACTGCAGTGCTGCTCCCGTTGAAGTGAATGGGGGCAGTGCTGCAGTAAGAGCTCCGTCCACTGTTCAATAGACAGGGCTGTGTAGTATTTTCTTTTTGGTCTCCCCCAGATGTCCACAGTAAGTGTTGTTTGTTTCAGCATCTGATACTAGTGACTTGTCCGGTAGGCAGTCTACAGCATCAATGGAACATCCCCATAGTCATTGACGTTGGGCGGTGAAGATCACCCACTTGACATTTTAATGTCGGAGAAGATGCTGCAGGAAAGATATGCAGCTCGTTGCAATTTTGTGAGGACACAACTAGTCCTCTTGAATCAAATGGCCTGTTCCTCAAGACCGGTTTATTATTTTACCCGATCACAATCGCAATGTCATGTTTTTTGAGAATGTGGAGGCGACATTGACATGAGGGTTTTACAATGAATAAAATACTATCTGCGTCATAACTAAGCTCACAAATGAAACTGAACAGTAAAAAGTTGTTCCCCAACATAGCAGTTTTAAGACCAGTCACTCTTCTTAACCTCCCCATGAAATCCACATAAAGCTCTACTTGCCACCATATACAGTACTCGGATGCAGCAGCATTTAATTCATGTTTGGTTTGTGCCCCATGATAACAATACTGCAGTCAGTTTACCTGCAATCCCACAGAAGTCTATTCAGAACACATCCCAAAATCACTTGAGGTTTTGTTATATAAGCAGAACGTATCAGATTCAAAGCGTTCCAGATGTGGAGCACGTCGCCTATAGGGAGCCATTGTAAAAAAAATATGCTTTTTTCCGGGTGCCCCTCTATATAGGAAAGTGCCGTCTGCTGAACTTTTGCATACAGTTGAAAAAAGATACGTTCATGCATACCACCCTGACGGAGGCCAAACGGCAACAGCATCAGAGGAAATGGTGCCCTATGGATATCTTTAAAGGGGTTATCCAACCCTTATAATGACCCCCCTAATGCTCGGGCCCCTCATATACATTATACTTACCTGCTCCTGGCACCCGCGTCGCTCCAGATCCCTGCACGGCCACCGCTGCATCTTCCTGTCATTCAGATCAAAATATCTAGTGATGGGGAAGGGCAAATAACAGGTCACAATGAGGACAAGCCTCCCTAGCGTTAGCCGCGATGCTAGATAGGCTCGTCCCCCTTCGCGGCCTGCAATTGGTTGCTCCACCTGTCTACAGATTTTTTGATCTGAGCGAAAGGAAGATGCAGTGGTGGCCGTGCAGGGATCCGGAGCGATGCAGGTCCTGGGGAGCAAGTGAGTATAATGTGTACAAGGGACCCGAGCATTGGGGGGGGGTCATAATAGGGGTTGGGTAACCCCTTTAAATTTGCTCCAGGAGCTTTTCCCAGCATATGCCTTATACATAAGGGTCAGATGCAGTGTGCACTGAGCCTTCACCATACTGAATTTAGAAAATCAACAGTTTTATGCCTATAGGCAAATATGTTCAATTATAAAAAGGTGGGGGGCACACGACTTGTCACCTGCCTCTCTATTCTTTCTCATCCTGGATGCACCAGCCATCTGAACCAGCAGGACAAAGGTAAAGGAAAAAACCCTTCTTGACATAGTTGCTGTCTCAGACGTAGTGCTGATCACGAATATTCGAATAGCGAATTTTAATCGCGAATATCGGCACTTTTTTTAAATACCATTTCATGCGAATTTTATGTGAAAATGTGTATGCAAATTTAATGCAAATTTTTGCAATCAAGAAAATAATGCCTGGAGAACACGAATTCGCGAATTCTCGAATATATGGCGAATATTCGCCCAAATATTTGCGAAATATCGCGAATTCTAATATTGCCCCTGCTGCTCATCACTACTCAGACGGGGAATCATCACTTATCAGACATCTGTCATACAGTGGGGATATAAATGTCTGCTAGGAGAATACACCTTACATGTATTCATAGGAAGGAACAACCTACAGTATGTAAGATCCTCACCTGCTTTGCACTCCAGGGGAGCCAAGAGGGGTCCTCGTGGAGTTGCGGGACAGGTTATGCGTGTCTCTGATGCACCAGCGCTGACCCCTTTGCGAGCCAGTGCGGAGATGCGTTCGCGTGGACATCGGAGGGGAGGACCGTCGGAGTCCCGGGGACAGAGTGGCCAGGCGAGTGACAAGACGCCACGGCCAGGGTTGTCTCCGGTGTCTCCTGCGACTTCCGTTTCCGCATCTGGGTCCACGCGCTCGCATACTCGCGCTGAGTCAATCATGCGTCCGTGCGTACGCACGAGGGCAGGTTCGCAAAGGGATACACGGTCGCGAGTACGCGCTTATTATGCACTTCGTCGACCAGTGGCGCATATTATACTGACTCACAAGAGCAAAGTGGATTAGGGAGCCAGCCATGGGTTAATCAACCTGTGATTGCCTTAGGCCTTGTACTCAGGTGCAGGGCAATTTGTTCACCTATGGTAGTGGACACGTGGCACCCTGGGATTGGTCAGCAGGCATTTAAAAGGAGGTCTCTCAGGGTGATCAGTGCCCACTGTTATTTTCCCTCAACCAGGTATAGGTCACAACTCCCAGTGACTGAAGACTGCCAGGAACTTTGTCCTTACAGCGGACCCAAGATCTGGAGTGACTCGACTGCCAAGTGCACAGCATCATTCAGCACTGGTTGGGACTATTCCTGGAATCTCCTTGCCTGGTTTTTTGTTATTATTCCTTGTTACCAGCAAGTGTCCTGGACGTTTATGTTTCTGGTGAATAAACACCTTTTTGCTTTCATCACTGGTCTGTTTGTTGGTGCCTTGCATTACAGAACAGTGGGCCCAACTAACAGTTGCCATGGACAAGATCCAGCAGCAGCTGAATGAATTAACGGGAGCCGTTAACCTGCTGTTCCAACGACGCCCAAATATACCAGCAGCCGCTGCAGCGCAAATCCAAGAGCAACTGACAACTGTGATGGAGGAGGTTCAGCAGCTTATCCAGGGAGCCTCAGCACTACCCGTCACTATCGCAAGGCATGAAACAGAACCTAAGATCCCTCTGCCTGACCCCTTCACAGGAGAGCGACAGGAGTTCTTAAACTTCAGGGACTCCTGTCTCCTTTATTTCCAGTTACGACCGATGGCTTCTGGCACTCTCAGGCAGAGAATTGGGATTGTAATGTCACTGCTACGTGGAGACCCCCAACGTTGGGCATTTAATTTGCCTCAAGACCATACAGCTTTTTCGTCAGTGGATGCCTTCTTCGAGGCTATGGCTGTGATTTACGATGACCCGGATCGTACTCGCACCGCAGAGACCAATCTTGAGCATATTCAACAAGGCCGCCGCCCAGCTGAAGAATACGCTGCAGAATTCAGGCGATGGGCAGCTTTCACCACCTGGGGCGACGCAGCCCTACGCCATCGCTTCCGTTTGGGACTTTCGGATGCGGTCCGGGATCTTCTTTTGGCCTTGCCTACCCCCTTCTCGTTGGAAATGGCTATCTCTCAGGCAATCGATGCCGACAGGCGAATCCGTGAGAGGCGAGTGGAACGGTCGTCTCGGTTTTCATCCTCTCGACCACATCCAGGGCCTCTAAAATCGTCCGAAGAGCCAATGGAGGTTGGATCCTCCCATCTCACACAGGCAGAACGAGCTCGTCGCCAACAGAAAGGCCTGTGCCTATTTTGCGGGAAGTCTGGACACCTCGTTAAAACCTGTCCCCTCCTGCCGGCGGGAAACGAATGAACCTAGGGGGCATAGAGGAGAACCCCCTAGGTGCTATTATCCCTCCTCCAAGCCGGGTGATGGTATCCATATCCTTACGGTGGCAAGACAAGGTCCATGAGTTGTCAGCACTAATCGATTCTGGGGCCGCTGGGAATTTTGTGGACTCAACCTTGGTTCGTCGACTTGGCATCCCGTTGATCCAGCCGAAAACCACCATGTCAGTGACCGCGATTGATGGTTCCCCTCTTCAAGATGGTCGTGCAGTGTGGATGACTCCGGGAATACAGGTAACGGTGGGGGCTGATCATCGGGAGACCTTAAGCCTGACATGCCATCCACTCCCGTGATTTTGGGTCTCCCTTGGTTAAGGCTCCATAATCCAGTAGTGGACTGGCGCTCGGGTCTTATCTGTCAGTGGAGTACGGAATGCCTTACTAAGTGCATTCGTCCCGACCTGTCACTAGCCTCCATGGAAGTATTAAGTACTTTACCACAGCAGTATCATAATTTCCGAGATGTGTTCAGTCCTCAGGGGGCTGATGTATTACCTCCCCACAGGTCATATGATTGTCCTATAGACCTGTTGCCAGGCACCATGCCACCACGAGGGCATCTTTATAATCTCACTGGGCCTGAGGTTCAGGCTCAGCGGGAGTATATTAAAGAGAACCTTGAGAAGAATTTCATTCGTCCATCCACTTCCCCTGCTGGAGCTGGATTCTTCTTTGTGGAGAAGAAGGATGGAGGCTTGAGACCTTGCATCGATTATCGTGCCCTTAATCGGATTACGGTGAAGAATCGGTATCCACTGCCTCTGATTGATGATCTGTTTTCTCAGGTGGCAGGGGCCCGAGTCTTCACCAAACTCGATTTAAGGGGTGCTTATAATTTAGTTCGCATTAGAGAGGGTGACGAATGGAAGACCGCATTTAATACCAGAGACGGGCATTACGAGTATCTCGTGATGCCTTTCGGTCTCTGTAATGCTCCCGCGGTCTTCCAGGAGTTCATCAACGATGTTCTCAGAGATTTCTTGGATAGATGTGTTGTTGTCTATCTAGATGACATACTAATCTACTCCTCGGATCTGGTCTCTCATCGGAGACACGTGTGTCAGGTTTTCCAGAAGCTGAGGGAGAACCGCCTCTATGCCAAACTTGAGAAGTGTCTGTTTGAGGTGAAGGAGTTGCCTTTCCTGGGGTACATTATCTCAGAAAAGGGATTGGCTATGGACCCATCCAAACTTTCTGCTGTCTTGGATTGGCCTCAACCTAAGGATCTTAAGGGGTTGCAGCGTTTCTTAGGCTTTGCCAACTTCTACCGCAAGTTTATTAAGAATTTTTCTGCGATAGTAGTACCTCTCACCAACCTCACTAAGAAGGGAGCTAATCCTTCTAAGTGGACGAGAGAGGCAGTCAGAGCCTTTGAGACGCTGAAACAGGCCTTTTGCACGGCACCAATTCTTACTCATCCAGACACCTCCAGACCTTTTGTTCTCGAGGTCGATGCCTCAGAGGTCGGTGTAGGGGCAGTTCTCTCACAGTATTCTGGGGACCCCGAGAGGTTACATCCCTGTGCCTTCTTCTCTCGGAAGCTCTCTCCAGCCGAGTGTAATTATGATATCGGCAATAGAGAGCTTCTGGGAGTAAGATTGGCTTTTCAAGAGTGGAGACATTGGCTAGAGGGTGCAGAACATCCCATCACGGTTTACACTGACCACAAAAATTTGGAGTATCTAGAGAGTGCCAAAAGACTCAACTCCCGACAAGCCAGGTGGGCATTGTTTTTCACCCGCTTCAATTTCCGCCTCACTTATAAACCAGGTTCCAAAAACGTGAAGGCAGATGCCCTGTCCCGCTGCTTCCCTGAGGCTGCTTCCGTCCTGGACTCTGAGCCAGAAACCATTCTCCCAACTAAATGTTTTCTTGCTGCCCTGGGGGCCGCAGAAGTAATGGAGGACTTGTCCTCTCTTCTTGAGCCCTCACAGGCAGAGAGTCCACCTGACAAACCCGAAGGTCGATGGTTCGTACCCATTAACCTTCGATTGGAGGTCATCCGACAACTTCATGACTCAAAGTCTGCCGGACATTTAGGTGTTAAAAAAACACTTGCCCTTGTTAAACGTCACGTGTGGTGGCCCAACATGTCCGTGGATGTTAAGGCCTATATCCAGGCATGTACTGTTTGCGCCAGATGTAAACCGTCTCGGTCTGCCCCTTCTGGGACTTTACTCCCACTGCCTATTCCCCAGGCTCCATGGACTCACATTTCCATGGATTTCATCACAGATTTGCCAAGGTCCTCTGGAAGTACGGTAATCTGGGTAGTGGTGGACCGTTTTAGTAAAATGGCCCATTTTATCCCACTCCCTGGATTGCCCTCGGCCAGAGAATTGGCAGATCTGTTCTTGAATCATGTCTTTCGATTACACGGAGCGCCGGATGACATTGTTTCAGACAGAGGAGTGCAATTCATCTCCCGCTTCTGGCGTTCTTTCTGCTCCCGATTGGGTATTAATTTGTCTTTTTCTTCTGGTTTTCACCCAGAGACCAACGGTCAGACGGAAAGGACTAACCAGACCCTGGAGCAATATCTCCGGTGCTTCGTGTCAGACTGCCAGGAGGAATGGGCAGCGTATCTACCCTTTGCGGAGGTGGCTTATAATAACTCTGAGCATGCTTCCACTAAGATGTCTCCGTTCAGGTGCGTGGGGGGCAGGGATCCAAGACTCTCTTCTTTGGCCAGACCCTCCACTGACTCACCGGTGGTGGATCAGTGGTTTAAGGATAGGCGTCCCATTTGGTCATCGGCCCAGCGGAATCTCCGCAGTGCGGTGGCGCAACAGAAGAAATTTGCTGATCGTCATCGCACCGTAGAGCAAAAGTTTAAGGTGGGAGATCAGGTGTGGGTCTCCACCCGGAACATTCCGCTGCGTCAGCCGTCTTCCAAGTTGGGTCCTCGATTCATTGGCCCATACCCAGTGACACAAAAGATCAACCGAGTTACGTACAAGGTTGCTCTTCCACCGTCGATCCGAGGAGTGAACACCTTTCATGTTTCACTTCTCAAATCGGCAGCCGACTCCGCTCCCTTCATTCAGACCCCATCCCCGCTGGAGGTCCAAGGGGTACCGGAGTTCGAAGTAAACAGAATTTTGGACTCTCGTTTTGTCCAAAGGTCTCTTCAATACTTGGTGGACTGGAAGGGTTTTGGTCCAGAGGAGAGATGTTGGATACCTGCTCGCCAGGTGCATGCGGATGAGTTGGTGGCAGCCTTTCACCGGGATAATCCGGGGAAAGCTTGCTTGGAGTCTTCAGAGCCGCCTCCTCGAGGGGGGGGTAATGTAAGATCCTCACCTGCTTTGCACTCCAGGGGAGCCAAGAGGGGTCCTCGTGGAGTTGCGGGACAGGTTATGCGTGTCTCTTAATGCACCAGCGCTGACCCCTTTGCGAGCCAGTGCGGAGATGCGTTCGCGTGGACATCGGAGGGGAGGACCGTCGGAGTCCCGGGGACAGAGTGGCCAGGCGAGTGACAAGACGCCGCGGCCAGGGTTGTCTCCGGTGTCTCCTGCGACTTCCGTTTCCGCATCTGGGTCCACGCGCTCGCATACTCGCGCTGAGTCAATCATGCGTCCGTGCGTACGCACGAGGGCAGGTTCGCAAAGGGATACAAGGTCGCGAGTACGCGCTTATTATGCACTTCGTCGACCAGTGGCGCATATTATACTGACTCACAAGAGCAAAGTGGATTAGGGAGCCAGCCATGGGTTAATCAACCTGTGATTGCCTTAGGCCTGTATACTTGTGCAGGGCAATTTGTTCACCTATGGTAGTGGACACTTGGCACCCTGGGATTGGTCAGCAGGCATTTAAAAGGAGGTCTCTCAGGGTGATCAGTGCCCACTGTTATTTTCCCTCAACCAGGTATAGGTCACAACTCCCAGTGACTGAAGACTTCCAGGAACTTTGTCCTTACAGCGGACCCAAGATCTGGAGTGACTCGACTGCCAAGTGCACAGCATCATTCAGCACTGGTTGGGACTATTCCTGGAATCTCCTTGCCTGGTTTTTTGTTATTATTCCTTGTTACCAGCAAGTGTCCTGGACGTTTATGTTTCTGGTGAATAAACACCTTTTTGCTTTCATCACTGGTCTGTTTGTTGGTGCCTTGCATTACACAGTAATTATTGGTCACAAATAATGTGTACGGCCAGTTTTCAGAAGAAGACAAGCTTATCAGATAAATATATTATAGAGATGCATTTCCAATATCCATTTTAACCTATTTCTGGAATATCCTTTCACAGTCTACTTCAATATCTTAAGGAAAATGAAATATACCAAAGAAGGACATGGTCAGCAAAAACTACGACCACAAAGCCAGAAAATCTCTGAACATAAGGGCAATGTCAAAGCTTGTCTTCTAAGCAAAGGTTACTGATTAACTAACTGTACCTAAGGTAAAGTCAGGGGGTACACACAGCATTTGTGGCTCTGGGAGTTTTCATCCCCTGGTAATGATTACGTTTTAGGACACCCACGGCTTATCTTTTCTTTAGGAGTTATTTTAGGGAGCTGTGCTCTATCTGAACAAAGCAAACTCTCCGAATGTAATGCTCTATGAAATGCCATCTCTTGTAAAAACTTACAGCTTAATACATTTTCTCAAGTAAACAATATAAAACAGAGGGTTATCCCGGAGTCCATTATTTCATGTATATTCTCCTTATCTTGATTTGCACAAGAGATTACATGCCCAGCCGTACACACAAGTTGAAATAGTTTTATATATATATTTTTGCAATATTGCTATTTTAGAGTTTGTGTGGAAGAGAATATTTTTAGTGTTTTTTTTTTAATCTCTAATGTGAATAAACTCCTTAGTATCTATGGTGTTTTGTCCTAAATGGTCAGCCAAAGATTTTAGCAACTTGAGCCCACCGTGGTTTAAAGGTCCTAATTCTTTTTTCTTGGTGTCGAAATAATTTTTTAATTTTTTTCAGCAACATATTTTTATTCCTTTCTGTTTTATTAGGAAACAAAATTGTACAAAAAAGTAGAAGAATGAAAAGTTCACTTCAATGGGGCTGAGCTGCTATATCAAGCACAGCCACTATACAATGTACGGGGTTGTGCTTGGCAAGCTGTGAGAAAGCTGCGGTATTCACAGGAACACTGGTGCCTTCTAGTGCTCGGGTGTTCGAGTGCTCGGGTGCTTGAGTAGAACACCTCGGGATGGAAGTCAATGGGAGAAACCGAGCATTAAACCAGGCACCCCTGGCTCTGAAGAGGGAAGGTTGTCTGTTTCACATGAAAAGGTCAGAAATTGATGGAAACACCACTGAAATGGTTCGGGAACAGCATGGGGAGGATGTCTGGATGCATCTTGGACTTTCAGGTCGCTGCTGGGAACGATGTCCGAGTAGTACGCCACTTTTACAGACTGACAACAATATGCACAAAACCGAAGATAAAATAGATTTTAAGGAAAAATTGTTAGGAAACATTCTTTCCTGTATATTTACTTGTATATATAGTGCAAGTGCTGCCTAAAATTACAAAGAAGAGGCACTCCGATACAACCTGTATATCACATAAAAGAGGGCCTTAATCACATTGTGGTACAATTGTTCAGGTAGTGGGACTCCTACACTCATAAAGCCTATGCACTGAGTGAAAGGGCTGCCAAAAATTAAAAGGAACCGGCACTCCAATACACCCTTTATTACACATAAAGGAGGGCATCAATTATGATTGATGGCCTGCTGGTGACCCTCAAAAACATTAGGAGCAAGAGCCTGCTGGTGACACTCTAAAACATTAAGGGCGAGGGCCTGCTGCTGATCTGACCATCTAAAACATTAGGGGTGAGGGTCTGCTGCTGAGCTGACTCTTTAAACCATTAGGGGCGAGTGCCTGCTGCTGAGCTGACCATCGAAAAAATTATAGTTGAGGGCCTGCTGCTGAGCTGACCATCGAAAAAAAATTATGGTTGAGGGTCTGCTGGTGAGCTGACTCTCTAAAACATTAGGGGCGAGTGCCTGCTGCTGATCTGACCATGGAATAAATTATGAGCGAGGGTCAACTGTTGAGCTGACCATCAAAACAATTATGGTTGAGGGTCTGCTGCTGAGCTCTCTAAAACATTAGGGGCGAGCAGGGCCGTCTTTAATATTGATTGGACCCTGGGCAAAAATTTACTTGGGCCCCCTGGATCCCGCCTTCCCACACCTTAGCAGGCAATCACGCCCTCCACCACAACACACACACAAAAAATCCACACATCTGGTAGAGTACAGTGAATTACTGTAAATACTTCCAGTTCTGAAGACTCCAGCGGCTCAGGATCAGTGCTCTGGGCAGCTGGGCTCAGGCTGGAAGTGGGCACCGCTCTGCAGGAAGGAGACCAGGGCTCGGCTCACCCTAGTGTTACAGTGCACCCTAGTACCCCACAGTATGCAGTATAGCACCCTGTAGTATACAGCACCACACAGTATGCAGTATAGCACCCCACACTATACAGTACCCCACAGTATATAGCACCCCACAGTATACAACACCTCACAGTATACAGCACCCCAAACAATACACGATACAGCCCCCCACAGTATACAGGCCCCCACACAGTATACAGGCCCTTACACTATACAGCCCCCCCCCCCCCACAGTATACAGGCCCCCACACAGTATACAGCCCCACACAGTTTACAGCCCCCACACAGTATAGAGCCCCCACACAGTATACAGTCCCACACAGTATACAGTCCCACACAGTATACAGCTCACCACACAGTATACAGCCCACCACACAGTATACAGTCCCACACAGTATACAGTCCCACACAGTATACAGCCCCCCACAGTATACAGCCCCCACACAGTATACAGACCCCACACAGTATACAGTCCCACACAGTATACAGTCCCACACAGTATACAGCCCACCACACAGTATACAGCCCCCACACAGTATACAGTCCCACACAGTATACAGCCCCCCACAGTATACAGCACCCCACTATACAGTAGTTTACAGTATATTAACATAACAGCCCCTGAGTGTCACCTTTTTCTTATGTAATCTTCACAAAAAAAAGCTCCACAGTTAACTTCTGCAACACTCCACAGGACCTGTGATGACCTCATAGCCATGTGACCAGCAATTGCTAGGTTACTGGTCACATGGTGATGATGTCATTAAGGTCCTAAATCACAACTTTAACACAGTACGATCATGATGCCTGGACTCCTGGTAGAGCTGACAGCCTGACACCCGGGGCAGTGGCTAGCAGGGCTCAAGAGGCAGCTGCCTTGGGCCCCCCAGGAGCAACTTGGCCCGGGGCAGCTGCCCCTTTTGCCCCTTGGTAAAGACGGCCCTGGGGGCGAGTGCCTGCTGCTTATCTGACCATGGAAAAAAATTTGGGTGAGGGCCTGCTGCTGAGCTGACCATCGAAGAAATTATTGTTAAGGGGCTGCTGCTGAGCTCTCTCAAACATTAGGGGCGAGTGCCTGCTGCTGATCTGACCATGGAAAAATTTTTGGGCCAGGGCCTGCTGCTGAGCTGACCATCAAAAACATTAGGAGCGAGGGCAGCCTAATAAGCATGTTGATATGATGGAGGAGGACGAGAAAGGGAAGATTAAACCATATACCCTTTTTTGTGGTGGAAGGGGTGCATTGGAATACAGTGTATTCAATACACCATAAAAGCCACATTTAAAGTGCCTTTATGTTCAGCTGTTTTCCTATGGTGGAGTAGAGAAGTCAGGGGCAATCCAGGCCTTGTTCATTTTGATAAGAGTCAACCGGTCAGCATTTTCGTTTGACAGGCGGATGCGCTTATCAGTTATTATGCCCTCAGCAGCACTGAATACCAGCTCTGACATAACGCAGATGGCAGGGCAGGCCAGCACCTTCAAAGCGTAGAGTGCCAGTTCATGCCACGTGTCCAGCTTGGGCACCCAATAGTTGTAAGGCAAAGTGGGATCATTGAGGGCACAGACACAGTCTGCTAGGTACTCCTTCACCATCTTCCCAAAATTTCCCCTCCTTGTGACAGTAGGCCACGCATCAGGGTGAAGGTGCTTGCAAGGTGTCAAAAACTGTACCAGGCGTTGGAGAGTGTTGCCTTGTTTCTGTTGGAACTGCTGTGTGTTCCCCTCGTCTCCCCTCCTCGGTTGCCCAAGGAACTACGTACTCTGCCACCAGTGTTGTCAGCTGGAAATTTTTGGAGCAATTTTTCCACAAGGACCTTCTAGTATTGCACCATTTTGCTAGTCCTCTCCACCACAGGAATGAGAGATGAGAAGTTCTCTTTGTAGCGGGGGTCGAGAAGGGTGAACAACCAGTAATCGGTGTTGGCCAAAATGTGTATAACGCAAGGGTCACAGAAAAGGCAGCATAACATAAAGTTAGCCATGTGTGCCAGAGTCCCAACAGACAAGACTTTGTTGTCCTCTTCAGGAAGATAACTCTCAATCTCCTCATCCTCTTCCTCCTCTTTGGTCCATCCACGCTGAACAGATGGAATAAACCTGCTATGGGCACTACCATCTGTAGCGGAGGCAACCGTCTCCTGCTCCTCCTCCTCATCATAATCCAATTCGCACGGAGAAGACGAACTGAGGGTGGTCTGGCTATCACCCTGTGGACTGTCTTCCCCCATTTCCACCTCTTCGATGTGCAAAGTGTCTGCCTTAATGGTGAGCAGCAAGTGTTTCAGTAGACACAGACGTGGGATGGTTACACTAATAATAGCGGCATCGCCGCTCACCATCTGTGTTGATTCCTCAAAGTAGCGTAAAACCTCACAAAGGTCAGACATCCATGCCCATGCGGCAGCTGTAGATGACTTTCGGAAATGGGCACACACGCGGCGCACCTTCACCAGTAGCTCAGGCAAATTGGGGTAGGTTTTGAGAAACTGCTGAACCACTAAGTTTAACACGTGGGCTAGGCATGGTATGTGTGTGAGCTTGCCGACCTCCAAAGCCTCTACCAAGTTACGGCCATTATCAGACACAACCATGCCTGGTTGTAGGTTGAGTGGCGAGAGCCACAGCTCAGTCTGGTCCCTTATACCCTGCCACAGCTCTGCAGCAGTGTGCTGTTTGTCACCTAAGCAAATAAGTTTCAGCACGGCCTGTTGCTGCTTCCCCACTGCAGTGCTACAATGCTTCCAGCTACCGACTGATGGCTGACTGGTGCTGCAAAATGACAATTCAGAGGTGGAAGTGGGGAAGGAGAAGGGGGGGGGGGTTGCAGCCACTAATGTAGGTGGGGGCGGAAATCCTGTTGGAAGTAGGGCCCGCAATTCTTGGCGTCGGTAGCACCTGTGCCATCCCTGGGTATGACTCGCTCCAGGCCTCCACAACGTTCACCCAGTGTGCCGTCAGGGAAATGTAGCGTCCCTGGCCAAAATTACTTGTCCATGTGTCAGTCGTTAAGTGGACCTTCCTAATAACTGCGTTGGTCAGGGCACGGGTGATGTTACGGGACACATGCTGATGTAAGGCGGGGACGGCAAACCAGGCAAAATAATGGCGGCTGGGGACGGCCTCTACCATCAGGCTGCAGAAAGCCTCAGTGTCCACTAGCCTAAATGGCAACATTTCCAGGGCCAGATATTTGGAAAGGTGCGCATTTAGTGCTATCGCCTGTGGGTGGGTGGCCTGGTATTTGTGATTTGATTCAAAGGCCTGGGGTATGGACATCTGTATGCTGCACTGGGACACAAAAGCGGAGGTGCTAGCTGCTGGTGCTTGCAAAAGTCCAGGTGCAGAGTGGGAGGCATCCGGGCCTGCGTCTTGGACAGGGGATTGGCCAGCAAGTAACACAGGGAAAGAGGAGGCAGTGGTGTGACCCGCAGACACTGATTGTGGACCCAGGCGTTCGGCCCACCTATTAGGGTGCTTTGATGCCATGTGGCGGATCATGCTGGTTGTGGTGAGGTTGCTAGTGTTCACGCCCCGGCTCATTTTGGGAAGGCACAGGTTGCAAATGACAATTCTTTTATTGTCTGCACTTTCATCAGAAAAGCGCCAGACTGCAGAACATCTACCCCTTGGCAAGGGAGATTTCCGCAAGGGGGTGCTCCAGGGAACAGTTGCGGACCTGTTAGGTGTGGCCCACCTTCTCCCTTTTGCCACCCCACTGCCTCTTCCAGCCTGTTGCGGTGCTGCGGATCCCTTCCCCTCTGTACTGCTGTCCTCGCTCGGCTTGCCACTTTCCCAGGTTGGGTCAATGATTTCATTAATTAAGGAATGGCTATGAAAAGAGCTCCTCGGAATATCTGAGTGTGGGATCACTTGTTTGCAAAGACTCTCCATGGTGGGAGGAAGGAGGATCAGGGCAAGGATTCTGTTGACCAGACTCTTGGCTACTGAGACTGGACTTTGTGGAGGACAGGGTGGTGCTTAACCGACTGGAAGCATTATCTGCTGCAATCCAACCGACCACCTGGTCACACTGGTATGACTTTGAGAGTGGTGTCCTGCACCGCCCTGCAAACTGGGAGATGAAGCTAGGTATGGTCGATGAGTGTGTTTCTTGTGCTCTGCCAGCAGGCACAGTTTCACCGCACTCAGCGCTACGGCGTCTGCGTGCTCCATCAGCAGCATGGCCACTTCCCTATCCCTTACTGCTCGCCTTCATCATATTAAATGGTATATATGCTTGCAAGTATGTCACACGTACAGTAGCACAGTTTTTTTTAAATGTATGTGTAAATAAATTACAGTAAGTGTCACTAATATTTGGTATGCGCAAACTTTATACAGGAGAGGTACCACAGGTAATCGCGCTGCTGTCAACAGCGGCTAAGAAAAAATTACAGTCAATGTCACAGATATTTGGGATGCGGAAACGTTATACAGGAGATGTAGCGCAGGTAATGTAACTGTCCGCAGCATCCATTGAAAAAGTACACTGGATGTCACAGATATTTTTAGGATGCACAAACATTATACAGGAGATGTAGCGCAGGTAATGTAACTGTTCGCAGCAGACACCGTCTACGGAAAAAGTACACTGGATGTCACAGATATTTTTAGTATGCGCACACGATAAATAGGAGATGTAGCGCAGATATCGTCGCTGTCCGCAGCGTCTACCGAAAAAGTACACTGGATGTCACAGATATTTTTAGGCTGTGCAAATGTTATACAGGAGATGTAGCGCAGGTAATGTAACTGTCCACAGCGGACACCGTCTACGAAAAAAATACACTTAATGTCACAGATATTTTTAGGCTGTGCACACGTTACACAGGAGATGTAGCGCAGATAATGTCGCTGTCTGCAGCGCCAAGCAATTGCAAGCTATTTAGCGCAGGAGACATTTTGGTCTCTACAATTGCACGCAATTTAGTGCAGGTTGTGCTAAAAAATATATATTGCTGCCAGATACAACAATAGTCCTTAAAAGGACTTTTGGGTCTCTAACACCAACCCTGCCTAACAAAAAAATTTAATTCAATTCCCTACACTATCTGTCCCTTCTATAGCACAGCTCTCCCTAAATAAGACTGAGCCGAACCACGTGTCATCGGGTGCTTTATGGCACCCGATGACGCGTTCCGGCCAGCCAATCAATGTAATGCCAGTAACCAACATGGCTACGGCATTACAGTGAGTGGCAGTACTTACCTGCACGTTTATTGGCTGTGTAGCAGCCAACAAACGTGCAGGGAGGAGACTCAAGCATTGCGCTCGAGCACACGCGGTATTCAGCCGAACACCGCGATGTGCAAAGCATCGCGATGTTCGAGCCGAACAGGTGCTCGGCCGAGCATGCTCACTCAACACTAGTGCCTTCTCAAACAGCTGATCGGCGGGGTCCCAGGTGTCAGAAGCCCACCGATCAGATACTGATGAATTATCCTTAGAATGGGTCATCAGAAGCAAAATTCCTGAAAACACCTTTAATGATTTGATAGACAGAGACATAGGTTTTAGACAGGACAGGAGTCAATGTGTTGTATCACTGTGTAACTCAGTCAAGCTGCCAGCCATTTTCAGTAAGTGTTGCAGCAACATTTAAAGCTATACCACTCAATTTTTTATGAATGTTTCTCACCCTAATGTACATCACATAATTTACAATCACAGACACAAACCTTTCACAATACTAATCCTGGTGCTGATAGTATACTGTCTGATGTAAATTTCCATGTCACAGTTGCCATGTATTGTAGTGGCTAATGAACATTTTTTTCTTAAAACATTAAAACCTTATTTCACATTTCAAAGCAAAGCTTCCAATACAACTGTGTGTATAAACACCGGCAGACATCTTCCAACAAAAAAGGGATCATTTCTGGCCATTTTTTTTTATTTTAAAAATGCATAAAAATGCAACAATGCAGTGTCTTTTTAAAGAGGCTCTCAGCTAACATCCTATTAACCATAGACATATATATGTCTCTGTTACTCTGACATTACTAATGTTGTCTTGGCATTAGACCCTAGAGTGTGATCCACGACTTTTTAGGACAATTGGGGCATTATTTTTCTGATTAATTTATTTGAATCCGAATTGAATCTGACAACGAATTTTGGGAAATGTGCTCTTTATTGGAAACTCATTAAAGGGTTTGTCTACTTTGGATAATACTTTTCTATCATAATGATTCTCATAAAATAGGCTAATCATATTGTCCAACTGCTGAGACACTTAGAAATCAACTGTAATCTACATGGGAATCTCACGATTGTTACGTTTCCCTGTAGCGCCACCACTGGGGTAATGATGCATTGCATACTGCCCACTCATATCAAGGTGTTGACTTTCAATGTATAGGCATGCTGGGTGTCACGGCACACTACGCCTAACACCACCTTCACCCCTCACCCTTTGGCTAAGTCTATATGCTTGTATCCCTGTGGAATGATATAGAGGGCTGTCCCCAGAACGCCACAGGCTATACAATGCCAGATACAGTACTCTACCCAGTGGGACCCCAGCCTATGCTAGGGCTATCCCACCCACTGCGCAAGGACTGCAGCCTAGCCAGTAGACTGCTATACACACAGTAGATTACAATACTAAATATAACTGGGTTCAATCAACAGGACAACACAAATAGCTATTAAACTTTATGATTTAATATGATCTAAAAAAACAGTGCATACATATTACAGTTACAGACAGACAATGCAAAGACAGGTAAAAGAAAAAGGAATTACATAAAAAAATTAAACTCACATCCCTAAAAATGTGGTTTGTGTATTCTTGTCAGTGGGGGGCTTGGCATTCAGTTCTTTGTCCTCTCATGCAGGGAGCTATATCCCGATGTTATGGCATGGCCCCACACACAGACTCTTTCCCCAAATGACCAAGTGTTTTTTTTTAAACTTTGGCTGGGCAAACACACCCTATTTTCCCTTTGCTTAATCATATGGTTAACACAAAATGATATCAGATATGTCCTGCCCTCCAGCCAATCAATTTCGTGGCCGGAGTTAAATGGGTTCGAGGCTCATCGTGACTTTCTTTAAACAAAGGCAATTTGTGCTCGGATCGGCAGCCATTGGTACCTAACCTATTTTATCTAACTAAGCAGTAGTGTGAGTGCCGGAACTGCTGAAAATAGGGCAGGCTAAAGGGGCCCACCCTAGTAGAGTGCCTATTAAAAGGGGATGGGAGGGTTGGGTGAGACGCCCAGTCGTCTTTGCGATGAGGACCCTGCAGGTATTTTATGCAGGTAACCCTGCCTCCCCTCGCACAAATCTAGCTAATTAATGAATTAGCCTATAACATGTCTCAGAGCCATCCCTTCCACTTCTTTGCCCAGTCTCATAACAAATGTGAAGCTATAAACCACAGGAGGTCCTCATGGCCAACACACTACAACTCAGCTATTAACCCTTTGAAACATTAAGCATTAATATAGGAAATACAAAGAGTCACATACCGATGTCTTAGTTTATCACACTGTAAGTAACAGACACTGTTTGTAGCTGTGCTTCACCCTGGCTAATTAATAGATATTATAAATGAGGAGATATCACTATTAACCCAGAATTTCCTAATAGGATATTTGAGAATGGGATATCTAAACTAGACAATGTATTCAAATTGGCATCTTTCAAAAAATAACTGTTGTAGAAATGGTCACCTATAGTCATGTTAAATAGGTTGTCCCATTACAACTAGTGATAAGTGGCATAGGCAATAGTGATGGGCGAACATCGTCTGGGACAATTTGTGAAAGCGCGTTCGCGATCAAATGTTCGCGAACCGCGCGTTCACGGTGGTCCTCATCGACTTTAATGGCAGACGAACCTGAAAAACCTTCAGGTCATATCTGCAGTCACCAAATACCTACTAGAAGCGCACAAATAGTACCACAACATGGACAGTGACATACCAGAGGAGGATCATTGGCAAAAATTCCCACCAAAAATATGTATTTTAATCAGGGGCCATTTTTATGCATCTTATAGGGAAACTCTCAAAAATGTGCCCTGCTGTAGCCTAGATTTTTTATATTTTAGGCCACAGGAGTACAGGCCCCCAAAATTAGGCATTCACCTGACAGAAAAGAACTTGTGATTATGTGGCTGGAGGTACATTAGGCAGTCACTGGATAAAAATTTTACTGTAGGCCACTGGAGTAGAGGCCCCAAAAATTAGCCATTCACCTGACAGAAAAGGCCTTTTATGCCGCTGTATATACATAAGACAAGGACCATTCTTTGTTCTGGGTGGAGGCGGATATGTATGGGCTGGCATGAGGAAATTCAATTACACATGGTCGTCACAGGTGTTGAATTCCTCTGAGATCCATGCCTCATTCATTTTTAAAATGTGAGGTAGTCCACACTGTTGTGAGCTAAGCAAGTGCGCTTATCGGTCAAGATTCCCCCTGCTGCGCTGAACATCCTTTCAGACAGGACACTGGACGAGGGGCAAGCCAAGAGTTCCATGGCAAATTGTGCCAGCTCTGGCCACAGGTCAAGCCTGCACACCCTGTAGTCCAGGGGTTCCTCGCTTCTCAGAGCATCCACATAGGCCGTTAACCCGATGTATGGCGAATAGGTGCATGTGTCCAGGGCCTGCGTCCCACACGTATCCATATAGAAAGGACCAGCACTCGCTGATATTAATGCAATGTTCTTTTATTGTTTCACATAGAGGAACAATGATAGATAAGGTGACGCGTTTCTACTCTACATGAGTCTTTGTCAAACAAGTAAATGTGAATACAAAGTTAGTGCATTTAAATAGAATGCCGGTTACCACGTCAGCGGAAGTGGCGTTCCGCAACCACGGAAACATACAAACAAATGAATCAAGAGTTTATACAAAACATCAACAGGGAACAAAAAGAAAACATAACAAATGAAAGATATTGGAAACAATAAGGTTAGTTATTGTATCAAAATATAAATATAAGATTATTGTACCTCTAGTTACAACATCAGCGGAAGTGAAACAAATATAAACAAGTAAACAAATATATCGGAAGTTTATCCAGGGTCCTGGCGAGAACATATACAGTATGAATTAAATGCCTTTTTATAGGTTTTAACTTATATACTTCAGTTATTTTTTTACAGAAAACCTGATGCAAAAAGATATTACCCTAACAGGTCTCCCTTTTCTTTTATTACAATATTAATAATACTGTGTTATGTGTATACTCCAAAATCAAGTACAGCTTGATACTTCACAATCATATTACCAACACCAATCGATCCAATCAGATGAACATTATAACCACGGGTACACATTAATATTCATAACGGTGAATATTTCTCCTGGTTGCCATTAAGTATCCCAATATATAGCGGAGGATCGATCACATTATGCCGGCATTTTGAAAATTATCAAAGCTACCACAACACAAAAAGAAAATCGGAGCTAAAAATTCCACTTCCTTCATCCCTCAGGCAGTAGCCGAGAAGCATAGCAACAGCTAATCCCATGAGATGACAACGGGATCTTGGAGCTAGCAGCAGAGCCGAACGGCAGCGGTAATCTCACAAGACTTTAAACGGGATCTCGGAGGTAAGCGCACTTTAGCTGTTACACACGTGGGACGCCACATAGCATGTGCGGACAACCAGAGAAACTCTGCTATAAGAGAGTACCGCTTAAAGTTGGTGAAGGTTGAAGAATGAAGTTGTGTTATGTGTATACTCCAAAATCAAGTACAGCTTGATACTCCATAATCATATTACCAACACCAATCGATCCAATCGGATGAACATTATAACCACTGGTACACATTAATATTCATAACATCATCGATCATCTTTATGTGGGACCTTGTACGGTGGTCGTTTACATAGATGGACAACCTATTTCCCCAATACTAACCCCACTATTGTTTTATTTTAGGTATATTGGTTTTAGCACAGGATCTGTATTTAATTAATAAGTGTATGTATTGTATACTAATGAACTATACTATTATTGTTTATTGATTTATTAAAAGTGCTTCCAGCGTGAAAGAAGGATAGTGAGTGCCCATCGTCTATTTTTATTGTATTAATAATACTAACAATGTCAATTATGGTTTTATTTGGTATACCATGCATTGAGATATTTTGTATCCATTGTTTGCAACATTGTTCATTTTGGACATCCATGGTATTTTGATCCTCTGTTCTGTATATGTTCTCGCCAGGCCCCTGGATAAACTTCCGATATATTTGTTTACTTGTTTCCCTGGTTACGTAGCGTCACTTGCACTGACGTTGTAACTAGAGGTACAATAATCTTATATTTATATTTTGATACAATTACTAACCTAAATGTTGCCAATATCTTTCATTTGTTATGTTTTCTTTTTGTCCCCTGTCCATGTTTTGTATAAACTCTTGATTCATTTGTTTGTATGTTTCCGTGGTTACGGAACGCCACTTCCGCTGACGTGGTAACCTGCATTATATTTAAATGCACTAACTTGATTAAGGCCTGCGATATACCTCCTTCCACAAAAAATACAAATAAATTTGTGGAAGCAGGTATATCGCAGGCCTTAATCAATATTTGGTGGAAGCAGGTATATCAAACCCCTTAATCAGTTTTTGTTGAAGCAGGTTTTATCGCACCCCTCAATCAATATTTGGTGGAAACAGGTATATTGAACCCCTTAATTGGTACTTTGTGGAAGCAGGTATATCGACCCCCTAATCAGTATTTTGTGGAAGCAGGTATATCGCAGCCCTCACTCAGTATTTTGTGGAAGCAGGTATATCACAGGCCTCAATCAATATTTGGTAGAAACAGGTATATCGGACCCATTAATCAGTATTTTGTGGCAGCAGATATATCGCAGCCCTCAATCACTAATTTGTGGAAGCAGGTATATCAAACCCCTTAATCAGTATTTTGTTGAAGCAGGTATATCAAACCCCTTAATCAGTATTTTGTTGAAGCAGGTATATCGCAGGCCTCAATCAATATTTGGTGGAAACAGGTATATCGAACCCTTTAATCGATATTTTGTGGAAGCAGGTATATCGTAGGCCTCAATCAATATTTGGTGGAAACAGGTATATTGAACCATTTAATCAGTATTTTGTGGAAGCAGGTATATCAAACCCCTTAATCAGTATTTTGTGGAAGCAGGTATATCACAGGCCCCTTTTAATATTTGGTAGAAACAGGTATATCGGACCCCTTAATCAGTATTTTGTGGCAGCAGATATATCGCAGCCCTCAATCAGTATTTTGTGGAAGCAGGGATATCAAACCTCTTAATCAGTATTTTGTGGAAGCAGGTCTATCGCACCCCTCAATCAATATTTTGTGGAAACAGGTATATCGAACCCCTTAATCAGTATTTTGTGGAAGCAGGTATATCGCAGGCCTCAATCAATATTTGGTGGAAGCAGGTATATCAAACCCCTTAATCAGTATTTTGTGGAAGTAGGTATAGCGCACCCCTCAACCAATATTTGGTGGAAACAGGTATATCGAACCCCTTAATCGTTATTTTGTGGAAGCAGGTGTATCGTAGGCCTCAATCAATATATGGTAGAAATAGGTGTATCAAACCCCTTAATCTGTATTTTGTGGAAGCAGGTATATCGCAGCCCTCAATTAGTATTTTGTGGAAGCAGGTATATCAAACCCCTTAATCAGTATTTTTTGGAAGCAGGCATATTGCAGGACTCAATCAATATTTGGTAGAAACATTGGGGGCAACAGGTATATCACACCTGTTGCAATTAGTTGTTCCAATAACGCTTGTCCCTCTATTTACCTGCGGTATCACAGCAGAACCGCACACAACTGCTGCACAATAAAAATGCACTTTAATATACTTTCTATGTTAGAAAGTATTTTATAAGTATATATCACACCTCAGTATATCACACCTATCGATAGCACACCTATATCAGTCCTTAAATGGACTTTTGTGGCCCTATTAGCTAGCGTTTAGTGTCCCCAACAGCCTGTCCCTGCTCCTCAAAGCAACCTCTCTCGACACTGGTAAAACACAGAATGTAAAATGGTTGCCAGATCGAGTTCTTTTATAGGGTGGGGGTGTGTCCATGTGCTAAAACATCTCAATTGGCTGTCTTGTCCCACCTGATGGATGTGTCATCGGTCAAAGTTCCGCGCAATGCAAAAGAATATGGCGACGGCGGACATCGCCATATGTTCGCATGTTTGGCGAAACGACGGCCGGGCGAACCTCAAGGCCATCTCTAATAGGCAATATTAGTTTTCGCTATATTTTGTGAATTATTTGAATAATATTCTCAAAAAAATTGAGAATTCTATCATTTATGGGAGAGGCTTAACTGTGATGAGTGGGTGAAGCGCTTCCCCTGACCTAGCTGGCTGTGTTGTGCCGGAAGCCAGGAGCGAGGGTAAGCCTAGTAGTGGGCATACCCTAAAAGGGAGTGTTTGAGAACAGGGGGGGTGGGTGGGTGTGAACAGAAGCGCCCTGAGGAGCTGGAGGCTGGGGCTTAAGAAGGTAATATGCCCCTCCCACAAATTCAGGCTGACTTTTCAGCCTTCCACTTATGGGAGAGGCTTAACTGTGATGAGTGGGTGAAGCGCTTCCCCTGACCTAGCTGGCTGTGTTGTGCCGGAAGCCAGGAGCGAGGGTAAGCCTAGTAGTGGGCAAAAATAAACGAGGAGAGCAGAGTAGTGACCAAAAGCCTACAAAACCACCCAGAGAGCAAGATTACAAAATGCCTGGGAAATCTCAACATGCGGGTTCGGGATGTATCTCGTGAAGCAAGAAGAGCGCCACCTACCCAAGCATTTAACCCGTGCGCCGAGACCCCGATTTCGATGCTGAGGGCGCAGCTCCAGTTCAGAGCGAGTGTCCCGTGGTGGCCAGCGGGTTACGACCGAGACCTGAGGCCAGCGTTATGATGTGGGCCACAAAACTGGATTGATGACAGGGGCCCCCAACGCCAAGGAAGCAGCGGGGCCTCTGGGGAGGCCATTGCAACGGGGCCAGCAATTGACGGGGGACCATGACTGGGCACCAATCGTTGGAGGTTTTAAAACCTGACCTCAGAGGATGGTCCATGCTGATTGGCCTTCGTGGAAGGGAGCCAGAGGCCACAAAGGTCATGGGCCCAGGACAACTGTCGCACCGGCAACCCCTAACGTTTAGGGGAGGTGCTGGTGAACTCACCTGGCCCGAGGAACCCGCAAAACCCGAGATACACGGCTGCCCTAACAATCAAACTAGGAGAGTGGCCAAAAAGGAAATCCATCCAGCGCGGACGAGAGTCGCCCAAACATCTCACCGGAGACAGGCTGCGCGCCACCTACCTGCATGGCGCAGTGCTGTCTCCCCGCTAGGTACAGCTTGATGGTGTTAAATGACAGCCTGAGATTTGCGGTGACAGTGGGCTATGAACGCCAGGGTGTAGGAGACATCGTTCAAGCCACCTGCGGGTGGGACCTTGAAAAACTTTGGAAACCTTGACGCCGGCTTGGTAGTTTCCTGATGGTACGGGAAAACCTCTGAGCGTTTCAGGCAAATATATTGGATCCTGACCGATTCAGGCAAATGCGAACAACCTGTGGGAAATAAGACCTGAGCGATTTCAGGGAAATATGTGACCTGAGTGAATCAGGAAAATACATAGTAACATAATAACATAGTACATAAGGCCGAAAAAGACATTTGTCCATCCAGTTCGGCCTGTCATCCTGCAAGTTGATCCAGAGGAAGGCAAAAAACCCCTGTGAGGTAGAAGCCAATTTTCCTCATTTCAGGGGAATAAAAAATTCCTTCCCGACTCCAATCAGGCAATCAGAATAACTCCCTGGATCAACGATCTCTCTAGTAGCTATAGCCTGTAAAATTAATACATACACCCTGGAAATACCGACAACCTGAAGAGACAGGAAAATACAAACCTGAGCGATTCAGGGAAATACATGACCTGAGTGATTTCAGGGAAAATACGTAAAACCTGAGCGATTCAGGGGAATACATAAAACCCAAGCGATTCAGGGAAATGAGACCTGGGGTGCGTCAGAAACCCCCCCCCCCTCCCCGGAAACCCCCCCAAAAATATATACATATTTCCCCCTTTTTTTTATATATATTTTTTTTTTATGGAGGTGCGTAAAGCCGCCACCCGGCTCGACCTTACCTGAAACCTGGCACCGTGGAATAACCAGACACAGAGACGCCCTGTGACACAATTGAGGAAGGATCGAAATTCCGGTGGCCTGAGGCCCTGCTTACCTGAAATAAACTAGCGTTGGTACGAGACCCGGAGAGAGGTGTGATCTGGTGGCACTGGAATGAAGCGACGGAGAACCAGGATGCAGCCTGGGCATCATGGCCAACTGCTGGATGACCCTGAACTGCCAGAATCAGGGCCCGAAGTCGCGCTGCATGCAACAAGACCTGTGGGAAACAGAAATCCAGACGTGCCGGACACGAACCGGGTAACCAGGAACCAGCCGGACCCTGCTGAGAAACCCCCGAGCGTTCCAGGCAGACGCATGGAACCTGAGCGATTCAGGCAAATACATTGAATCCTGAGCTTACCTACACCTTTCGGGGAGGTGAACCAGGAGACAGGTAGGTGTGAGCCTGGGCGATTCAGGAGGCAGAGATAGGAATGAGCCTGGGCGAACCAGGAGACAGAAGAAGGTGCGTGCCTGGGCGATCCAGGAGGCAGAGGTAGGTATGAGCCTGGACGAACCAGGAGACAGAGGTAGGTATGAGCCTGGACGAACCAGGAGACAGAGGTAGGTATGAGCCTGGACGAACCAGGAGACAGAGGTAGGTATGAGCCTGGACGAACCAGGAGACAGAGGTAGGTATGAGCCTGGACGAACCAGGAGACAGAGGTAGGTATGAGCCTGGACGAACCAGGAGACAGAGGTAGGTATGAGCCTGGACGAACCAGGAGACAGAGGCAGGTATGAGCCTGGACGAATCAGGAGACAGAGGTAGGTATGAGCCTGGACGAACCAGGAGACAGAGGCAGGTATGAGCCTGGACGAACCAGGAGACAGAGGCAGGTATGAGCCTGGACGAACCAGGAGACAGAGGCAGGTATGAGCCTGGACGAACCAGGAGACAGAGGCAGGTATGAGCCTGGACGAACCAGGAGACAGAGGCAGGTATGAGCCTGGACGAACCAGGAGACAGAGGCAGGTATGAGCCTGGACGAACCAGGAGACAGAGGCAGGTATGAGCCTGGACGAACCAGGAGACAGAGGCAGGTATGAGCCTGGACGAACCAGGAGACAGAGGCATGTATGAGCCTGGACGAACCAGGAGGCAGAGGCAGGTGCGTGCCTGGACGAACCAGGAGGCAGAGGTAGGTGCGTGCCTGGGCGATCCAGGAGGCAGAGGTAGGTGCGTGCCTGGGCGATCCAGGAGGCAGAGGTAGGTGCGTGCCTGGGCGATCCAGGAGGCAGAGGTAGGTGCGTGCCTGGGCGATCCAGGAGGCAGAGGTAGGTGCGTGCCTGGGCGATCCAGGAGGCAGAGGTAGGTGCGTGCCTGGGCGATCCAGGAGGCAGAGGTAGGTGCGTGCCTGGGCGATTCAGGAGGCAGAGGTAGGTGCGTGCCTGGGCGATCCAGGAGGCAGAGGTAGGTGCGTGCCTGGGCAATCCAGGAGGCAGAGGTAGGTATGAGCCTGGCGAGCCAGGAGACAGAAGTAGGTAGTAGATGAGACAGCAGTATATCACGTGAAGCATAGATATATAACATGTGGCACTGTCGCCCATAGAGTAGAAGACTGCGGTGAGCGTATGGTGACCGCTGAATGGGTATGGCGAGTAATGATGGCCTGGACTACTTGTGGTGAGACCCCCGATTTTTTTTATTTTTTTTTAACCCGTGCTAACCTGGTCCCTTCCAGCCCAGCGGAATGAGGAACCAAGGATGACTGCCTCGCTCCCGCACGGCGGGAGTGCGTATGAAATGGCTGGAGATTGCTACCGATTACTTGTAGATCTATTTAAATTTCTTTATACAATAAAATAAAATTAAAAAAAAAATTAAATTTCTCTTTTTTTTTTTATATAAATTTTTTTTATTTTATATACATATATATATATATATATATATATATATATATTTTTTTTTTTTTTTTTTTTTTATTTAAAAAAAAAATTTTTAATTTTTTTTAATTTTTTTTTTGAGGGCATGGCCTGACGTTGCCCGGGGGCTAGATACCCCTGCTTTGGCCGTAGACCTAATGGGAACACTAAATACAATAAAATATATTCACCAGGATCCAGATTTCAGCAGTATAGACACAAGCTTCTGTGACATTATTCTACACTATGAATATATATATACTATAAACAAACATCTGCTGATAGCCTGTCTATCATGAAGAAGGATCCACAGGAAAAATGACCCAACAATTAGAGCTTAATTCCCTTAACAAAAGTGTCATGGTGCATAGTGATTTTAACTTTGACAGGGTTTCTGATGTACATTTATGGGCCCAGGCCTGACGGAAGCACTCCGGCGTGCGCTCCAAGCTGGAACACACGCCGCACACGCGACCAGGCCCAGACCCGGCCGAAGGGACTCCGGCGTGCGCTCCAAGCCGGAACGCACGCCGACCACGTGACCCGGCCCATGCCTGTGCGGCGGATTTCCGGCGTGCGCTCCATGCTGGAACGCACGCCGGCTTGCAGTGGGGCCTGAGGTGAGGACGGGGAGGCCGTGTGGAGAGGGGGATCTGCGGGCCAGACCCTGCCCCCCCTGCTATCTCGGGAGGAAGTTGGAGGGGAACACAGGGAGGGAACCAAGGAAGGAGACAAGAAGCAATTTGGTGCGGACATGAGAATTGGCATGCGTTCCACGCTGGAACGCATGCCAACTCTGGGAGCCGGGAGTATGTGACCGCGGCTGATGGAGCCCTTGTGGCGCATTGTTTGCGCAAAATTACCTCTCCTGAAGACGTGACGGCAGCATATGAAAACGAAACCAAACGAACCGAACCGAACCAGATGAAAGCTACTCACAACATGCACAGATGCAGCACCAGAGCAGGCGACTCCCTATCCAGAATGTGAACAGAAGCGCCCTGAGGAGCTGGAGGCTGGGGCTTAAGAAGGTAATATGCCCCTCCCACAAATTCAGGCTGACTTTTCAGCCTTCCACTTGTGATCTCCAGTCATTATTTTGCGATTGTGTAAATTGGCACTAATGATGTGCATATTTTTTGCGCAATACGTGCAACTTCACATTTTAGCAGGTCTCACTACATATTACTGATTGGTGCACTAAGTATTGTGGTGACATCACAGCACTATGTCTGTAGCATGTATTTATGGACAGCAGAGAAACAGTAATTCCTATCACACTACCTAACACCCTGCACTGGACTATGTCACTATATAACCTACACTATCTCCCACTAACTATCTGTATTATATATATAAGAGAACTAACTAACTATCTAATGAAATAGGAGAAAGAATAGGATCCAGATGAAAGCACAGAGCACAGCAATAACACTGGTCTCTCTCTCAGAACTGCAAAAAACTGCAGCAAATTGCTGGGGAGGTTCTTATATAGTAAGGGGTATGCAACTTTCCTATTGGTTGCTAGGGATGTTGCTAAGCTCTGAAAAAGACATTGCAGCCTTCTCATTGGCCCACAAGCAAGAAGGGAGGTTACTGATGAAAAAAAAATCTAGAATATTCGCCATTACGAATATATAGCACTATATTCTACATCTTCACGAATACTCGAAGTGCCGATATTCGCAATAAAAATTTGCGATTAGAATATTCGCGATCAACACTAATTACAACAACAATTTCCCAATCAACAAGATAGCAGATAAGTGTTTGGTCGGAGGGAGGCCAACTGTTGGGTCCACTAGAAGAACAGAGGTCGTGTTCCCCTGTTTGAATAGAGAAGCACTTCCTACTTTTGACTTCGGCAGCACGTAGCTGACCTGATGGGTATACAACGTGTGCTGTCTCCACACATGTCCCTCATTGCAGAGTTGCAAAAGGGATGATTATTGGCTTTCGGACCAAGAGGCAGTATTTCTGAAATTGGACAGTTTGTGAACTGTTCATGTGCTGCTGTAGTAAAAGTGTACTGTGAGTGGACAAATGGCACCATTGAGAATAAAAGATGTGGAAAGTGCAGAGTACCACGTATCATTGATGTGAGAGGTGAACGTCAGCTACGAAGGTGCACGATGGTGGACCAACACCTTACAGTTGAGCAGCTCACCACCAAAATGAACCCGTGGGCTACCAGACATGTATCTAAAACAATGGTTAAGTGACCCTTACTGTGTATGGGGCTACGAAGCAGACTGATGGTCACTGCAGCTCTGCTACTGAAGTTGTATCAACTGAAAATACTTCAATGTTCATTGCTATATTGGAATTAACCTCTGCTGATTGGCAAAGGGTTTCTGTTTCCAATAAGTCTTGTTTTTAGCCTCATTGAACGGATGGATGTTGGCATGTCAGGCGAGAAACATCAGAGAACAAAGACCCTGCAACCATTGCTAGAAAAAACACAAACTGGTGGTGGCAGCGTTATGCCCACTCATCCATGTGGAGGGCACGCTCAACCAATTTGAGCATGAATCTATCCTTGCAGATCACATACACCTATACATGCCGATGGTCTTCCCTGGAGCAGATGGGAACTTCCACCAAGGCGATGTGACATGTCACATGGCTAGAAATGTCTGACATTGGTTGGAAGAGTCTGCCCTGGCCCCATAATTCCCCACACTTGAACTCAATTGAACATCTGTTGAACCACCTTGTTATCCCTATTGATCCTCCCCCACGCACCCTCCAGCAGCTGTGAGATACACCGTAGTCAGCATGGCTCCAGATACCTGTGACAACTGGGACCTTATTGAGTCACTTCTAGCTGCTGTCCATGCTTGAAAATGGCTGCATGGAGCAGCTGAAACTTTGCTGAGACTGGGTGAATAAAAACGTGCTGCCTTCTTCCTGTGGATTTCGTTTGGTGCGGATTTGGATTCCAAATCCCTGGAGGCATGCACCTTTTTCTTTTAATAATTTTTTTCACGGTGCATCTTCAATTGTATGTTTTTGCTATATATATATATATATATATATATATATATTCAAAAGATGAGGCAGCACTCCAAAAGATGAGGTGAAAAACGGTGGACCCTTTATTGACCCCTCTGCAACGTTTCAACCGCTCAATGCAGTCTTTATCATGCTTGCCTCCAGGGTCCGCCGTTTTTCACCTCATCTATTGGAGTGCTGCCTCATCTTTTGAATATATATCATCCCATTAGCTGTCTAGCCTGCGGCTTGGAGGATTTTGCACCCATGGTCTATTGGACTAGTGCTGCTGTCTGACTTTTTGTTTGCTATATATAAAAATATATATGTATAGTGGTCCATGAAAAAGTAGCCCGCCTCCAGCGATAGTATGACAAGATGAACGAGCAAGTGGATTGTTTTTTTTTCCATTACCCACAAGTCACAAAAGATGCTGAAAGTGGTCCCCGTTCACGTCTATGCATCTTTGGGCACGTGGGATTATGTTGGCTGATACTGCTTGTGACGCTGAGGACAGTGTTTGTGAGATTTTCCTTGAGTTCATCCAGGGGATGTGGATTGTTACCAGATAATTTCTGTTTTAAAATTCCCCATAGTTAAAAATCACATGTGGACAAGTCTGGGAACGTGGTGGCCCCTTGCTCACAGTTCGCTCCTCCGTAAACAGTTCATAAACCCGTGACAGTGATTTCCGTGAGGTGTTGCATATTGCCCCAACTTGTTGGAAAAAGCAGGACATTATTTCTTCTGCAACATCACTTGCAGCTCTTCAGCAGTATCAGCAGATACATATACGTGAGTGGGGACCACTTTCAGCATCTTTTGTGACTTGTAATTAAAAAATAATATTCCACTTGCTCGTTCATCTTGTCATACTATCGCTGGAGGCGGGCTACTTTTTCGTAGGCCACCCTGTATAATAACTTAATATTTAAGGTAGATATCTAAACCAAAAAGTTTATTTAAATTTCACTTTTATGACAGTCTGACAATCCTTTGAAATCTCTTAGCCTAATGTAATGGAGTATTTTTATTGAAGAATCATTTTCAGAGTTCTGTAATGAATAGAGTATATTTAATGGGCTATATCATTGACGCTTTTTAAATCCAGCCATAAAATTGGTATTGATCTCAGCAAGTAATAAACAGTTTATTTGTGTGGAAATGTGCAGTGGCTTCAAAGTATTTGTTTTGTGTTTTGATGCATTTTATATTAATAATTTTTGTGTTTCCTGTAGAAAAAAACATAAGCCACTAATCCCATCAATGCTGCTTAGTGTACAGTATACATTTCTATAGAATGCCCCTGGCTTTTCATAACACAGTTCTATGGACCAGTTATGGACAACCCTCAGGGTATGTTCACATGAGAAAAACCTACAAAAAAAAAAATGGAGCTCACAGAGTACCAGAAAACAAATATATTTTATTAAATCACATAAATATAAAAAGACAATGTCACTTTAAAAGGATGAAGGAGCGCCTAAACCCGCGTCGGGGTAGCGCCATTCTGGTTTGTGTACACAGAACCTTTGGGTAAGTTCCTTGTAGCAGGTCCCAAGTTTTCCTGTAAAAGGAAGACTTATTCCTTCGATCCCGGGTATTTCTTTACTGTTATTCTGTGATGAATTGGTGTGAAGGATTATGGGTTCCTGACAGCTATTATTGCTTATATCACTTAAGATATGGGACATACCCTTACTACATTTTCTATATAAGAGTTTACAACAGATTATTTATATCTAGTCTGTGTAACGACCAGGATGTTGGGTTTCTTTCTGCTACCTTTCCTTTTAAAGTGACATTGTCTTTTATATTTATGTGATTTAATAAAATATAATATTTGTTTACTGGTACTCTGTGAGCTCCATTTTTTGTATTTTTTTTCTGGATTCGGGAGCTGGTACTTACATTCCTCTATAGTTGGCCCCCTTATTTTGCCACAATATGCATTGATGTACTTACTATTACAGTCTTGGCATGTTGGGCAACTTTTGGTCTTTTCTCTATATTTATTTATGTTCACATGAGGCAGATTTGTTTTAGAAAGTCCAAACATCTGAATTGGATTCTTTTTGCTGGATGGATGTATGGAACAGCATCTGTGCTTTTGATATTTGTGGAAGACTTATAGACTTTAATGGAATTGCGTGGCACCAAGCCAGTAGACGGAGGTCTAAGTGGGACACTCACCTATTAGGCTACTTTCGCACTGGCGTTTTTTGGCTTTCCGTTTGTGAGATCCGTTTAGGGCTCTCACAAGCGGTCCAAAACGGATCAGTTTTGCCCTAATGCATTCGGAATGGAAAAGGATCCGCTCAGAATGCATCAGTTTGCCTCCGTTCCGCCTCCATTCCGCTTTGGAGGCGGACACCAAAACGCTGCTTGCAGCGTTATGGTGTCCGTCTGACGAAATTAAGCCAAACGGATCCGTCCTGGCACACAATGTAAGTCAATGGGGACGGATCAGTTTTCTCTGGCACAATAGGAAACGGATCCGTCCTCCATTGACTTCCAATGGTGTTCAAGATGGATCTGTCTTGGCTATGTTAAAGATAATACAAACGGATCTGTTCTGAACGGATGCAGACGTTTGTATTATCTGAACGGATCCGTCTGTGCAGATCCATGACGGATCCACACCAAACGAGAGTGTGAAAGTAGCCTTACCTATATGGCATATGCAGTGTAAAGTATTTCAGTGATGCCAACCATCCATTTATTTACACTCTTGCTTATCAAGTATGGTTTATTTTTTTCGCTAACCAAATAATCTGCCATTAAAGGGGTTGGCCCAACTCACACGTTGGTGGCATATCACTAGGATATGCCACCAATGTCAGACAGGAGCAAGTTCCACCTCTAGGACCCACACCTACTCTAGAACGGGGCCCCCAAAGCAATTGAGGGCACACATCGCAAGCGTGGCAATACTACATTCACTTCTATAGGAGTGCAGAAAATAAGCCTAGCGCCAGCAGAGAGGTAAGAGGGGTAACCCGCACTTGGGCGGCGTGCTCTCCATTAACTTCTATGGGAATTTCGGAAATAGTCGAGCTTGCTCACTCAGCTTTTTTCTGAAATCCCATAGAAGTAAATGGATAGCACACCGCGCATGTGCAGTGCGTTCTCTTGCGCTTTGGGGGCACTGTTCAATAGATAGGTGCGGGTCCCAGAGGTGAGACTTGTAACTGTCTAAAACTGGTATCCTACCGATATGCCGCCAATGTCTGAGATGGCCAACCCCATTAAGCCCCATTGTCTGTTATTGCAGGTTAACCATTATACCTGTAAGACGAAATAATTTTTCAATGAACAATCTGATCTTCCTCCTTTCATCGGATACTATTCACCACATCGCCCATCAGACTTAGCTCCCTGTCCACATACTCACAGGGTAAACAGCTCACTGGTTGTTAATGAGAAGTCCGGAGTCAATTAGCTATAATGTAATAAATGCATTTGATTGGGGACCTTTGGCTGGATGAATGTAGAATGGCAGTTCTGGCCGCATGCTGTGCCTATTCCCTGCTTATTAATGTTACACATGACAAGAACGGGTCTAGTGCATTTCACACAGGCTGCTTTCATGTCAAACAATCTTCCAGGTATTTTATCCAATCCCCCTGATAGTTTTGCAGGACCAACAAATCAAGCTGCGAGGTTTTGCAAACATGAAAATGTCAACAGCTTCACGGCAGATCTTGCAGTTTCTCTACACAACATAACGAGACATAACTTCCCAGCTTCCTGTCACTCCATGCGCCCAATTATGGTATTTGCCAGGAGAAATTATTTGTAGCTCGATTGTACAATTAATGTAAGATGGAATAAATATTAATATGCCTAAGATTCAATACAATTACAGAATATATATATATATATATATATATAAACCAATCACTCATAACACTAAAATCACCTGCCTAATATTGTGCAAGTGCCACTTATGCCACCAGAATAACTCTGACCAGTCAGGACATGGACTCCGCAAGACTCCGCAATGTGTGGTATCTGGAACCAAGACATTAGCAGTAGTGATGAGCAGCAGGGGCAATATTCAAATTTGCTATATTTCGCGAATATTTGGGCGAATATTCGTCATATACGGGCGAATTCGAGATTATTTTCTTGATTGCGAAAATCGGCAATGTAATATGCGCGGATTGCGCACGCAATACAGGCGTGGGTCACTGTTGCTACATTTTTCAAGCTTCTAAAAAAATTCTGAGACTGGAAAAAATGGTTGGCACGGCAAAACATTACAATAGCTGTATATGCAGATAGAGTGCTCCAATATATTCGCGATTGCACAAATCGGCAATTAATGATACGCATATTTTTGCGCAATATGTGGAACTTCCCATTTTAGCAGGTCTGACTGCATATTACTGATTGGTGCACAAAGTATTGTCACACTACCTAACACCCTGCACTGGAACCTATCAGCTACACTATAGATCAATCTAACCTACACTGACTATCTCCCACTAACTATCTGTATTATATATATAAGCTAACTAACTATCTAATGTAATGACACAGCAAAGCACAGAGCACAGCAATGACACTGCTGTCTCTCTCAGAACAGCAGAAAATGGCTGCTGGGGAGGTTCTTATATAGTAAGGGGTCAGTGGCGTCGCCAGGGGGGGGGGCAGAGGGGGCCACAGCCCCCCCCTACATCAAGCTGTGCCCCCCCATGTGCCCCCCCAACTAAAATGTCCCCCATTCATTTTGATACTCTGGATAGATCATCAGCTTCTGATCGGCGGGGGTCCGACACCCAGGACCCCCGCTGATCAGCTGCTTGAGAAGGCAGCGGCTCTCCAGTAGCGCCGCGGCCCTCTCACTGTTTACCGCCAGCCCAGTGATGTCACGAGTTACGACTAGTATCAACTAGCGTGGCCGTGGCTAAGCTCCATTCAAGTGAACAGAGCTTAGCCGGGCTCAGGCTAGTTGATACTAGTCGTGACGTCAGTCACTGGGCCTGCGGTAAACAGTGAGAAGGCCGCGGCGCTGCTGGAGCACCGGTGCCTTCTCAAACAGCTGATCGGTGGGGGTCCTGGGTGTCGGACCCCCGCCAATCAGATGCTGATGATCTATCCAGAGGATAGATCATCAGTTAAATGGAAGTGCAGAACCCCTTTAAAGTTACTGTCAGTGCAGCCTGGATGATTACAGTGCTTACTTTACCGTTTAGAGAAATCATGTTCAAATGTGAGTGGTGGGAGCGTGATGTCATGAGTCATTACACTGTTATAGGGGGGAAGGATCTGTGGATGATACTCTTATAGTGCTATAGGGATGTTGCTAAGCTCAGACAAAGACATTGCAGCCTTCTCATTGGCCCACAAGCAAGAAGCTGGGAGGGATCATGGTTTCAGATGAAAAAAAATCTAGAATATTCAAAAATATGAATATATATCACTATATTCTAAATAATTGTGAATTCTCGAAGTGGTGATATTCTCGATTAAAATTCGCAATTCGAATATCCGCGCCCAACACTAATTAGCAGCAAATCCTGTAAGTTGAAAGGTGGGGCCTTCAGAAATCGAACTTGTTGTTCTACTCCATCCCATCCAAATGCTCGATAGGATTTCAGATCTGGGAAATCTGGAGGCCAAATCAGTACTTTTAACTTTTTTTCGTGTTCAAAACATTCCCAGCTAATTTTTGTAGTGTATCAGGGTACATATCCTGCTTAAGAAGCCAATGCCATTAGGGAATGACGTTGCCATGAAGGGTTGTACTTGGTTTTGTGAAAGAAATATGGACTGTGGCCAAAAATGTTGCCTTCTTAGACACCATATTGTCAATGCCTCAGAATAGGGGTTAAATCAAGTATAGATACATTAGCTTATTGTCTGACTCAGGTGCCTCTAGTATGGGTGCCTGCTGCTTGACCAAGAAACTTAACACATATATGGTAAAATGCTAAGTGTTATCTATAGAATGTAAGGGGCAGACTCAGGATTTTTCTGATATAGATAAGAGGAGCTCCTGGGACCTTCCAGGAGACTCCATTGTAAACCTGTGTGTACTATGTCTCTTACTGGCTGGAAATCTCCCTGCCCGCTAGAGGGGAGACTTACTTCATAATTTAGAAATCACTGACAACTTGAAGTTAAGTCCTGAATCAAGGGGACTTTTCCTAAAAGCTTGCAGAAACTTTTTGCAACTATGTTTAGGTAGGTGGCACGTTTAAAAGGAAGTTCCACATGAATGCCAGAAGCCACAGCTTCCCAGCAGAATATTGCCGAGAGTACCACACGGCCTCCACCAGATTGAGTTCTTTCCCTAGTGCCAACTGATGCAAAAGAAACCATGATTCATGAGAGCCAGCCAATTTCTACAGTTGTACCATGGTCATTGGCTATGCAGCTTTGGTGGTGAAAAGGGATCAGTGTGGCCCCTCTGACCGTTTTGTGGCGCCTCATTCACAACAAGCTATTTTGCGCTGTGTGTTCTGACACCTTTCTATCATAGCCATTAGTAACTTTTCCAGCAAGTTATGCTACAATAACGCTTTTGTGAGATCAGATTGGTTCCCCTTGCGCATCTCTGAGCCTAAGGTTGTCCTTGCTTGGACACTTTTGGTAGGTACTAAGCACTAGTGTTGGGCACAAATATTCGAATCACGAATTTTAATCGCCACTTCGAGAATTCGCAAAGATTTAGAATATAGTGCTATATATTTGTATTCACGAATATTCTAGATTTTTTTCCATCAGTAACCTCCCTTCTTGCTTGTGGGCCAATGAGAAGGCTGCAATGTCTTTGTCTGAGCTTAGCAACATCCCTAGCAACCAATAGGAAAGCTGCCTACCCCTTACTATATAAGAACCTCCCCAGCAGCCATTTTCTGCAGTTTTATGGAGTTCTGAGAGAGACAGCAGTGTCATTACTGTGCTCTGTGCTTTACTGTTTAATTACATTAGATAGTTAGTATATAGCTTATATATAATACAGATAGTTAGTGGGAGATAGTCAGTGTAGGTTAGATGGTGATATAGTCTGCTGTCCATAACATACATAAAGACATAGTGCTGTGATGTCACAACAATAGTGCACCAATCAGTAATATGTAGTCAGACCTGCTAAACTGTGAAGTTGCACGTATTGCGCCCAAATGCGCGCATCATTAATTGCCGATTTGCGCAATCGAGAATATATTGGAGCACTCTATCTGCATATACAGCTATTGTAATGTTCTGCCGTGCCAACCATTTTCTCCAGTCTCAGGAAACTTCTAGCAGTTTGAAAAATGTAGCAACAGTGACCCACACTGTTCCTCAAGAACAGGATGCTCCTTGCCTTGCTGTTTATTGTATCCCAGTGATATATATTCTTAGGGTACTTTCACATTAGCGTTTTTCTTTTCCGGCACTGAGTTCTGTCAAAAGGGCTCAATGCCGGAAAAGAACTGATCAGGCATATCCCCATGCATTCTGAATGGAGAGTAATCCGTTCAGGATGCATCAGGATGTCTTCAGTTCAATCATTTTGACTGATCAGGCAAAAGATAAAACAGCAGCATACTACGGTTTTATCTCCGGCCAAAAAAACTGAAGAGTTGCCTAAATGCCAGATCCGGCCTTTTTTTTTTCATAGGAATGTATTAGTGCCCGATCCGGCATTCAAAATACCAGAATGCAGGATCAGTTTTGCCGGTGCATTATCTTGCACTTATCAACATTAAATTTTAGTTGCCAGATTTTTGACCATTCCTCTAGTTTTCCTAAATCCTTTTCCATTTTGTGTATCCCTCCAGGAACACCAACCCCTGTTACAAATCTTTGTGTCATCAGCAAAAAGACACACCTTACCATCGAAGCCTTCTGCGATTTCGCTGATAAAGATATTAAACAATATGGGTCCCAGAACAGATCCTGAGGTACCCCACTGGTAACAAGACCTCCAATGTTCTATTTCTCCTCCACAGCGGGCATGTTCTGGGAGAGGTTAGCAGTGGGCTGATTAGCTCAGCTGCTCTATTATTGTGTACTAATGTTTCTGACTAATGGAGCGCCAAGTCATTGACCTTCAAGTTCTTATCCAGGGACTCAGCACTCTAATAAATCCCTTCCTGGCCATACACCAATGCCAGTGATAGTCTTTGACTACTAGCTGTGTTCCTGTGCCTATTTGGATTGCTTGTGCTTCGGACACCGGCTTGTCTTCTGACCACTCTGTGTCTCTCATACTGAGTAGCCCAACTGGTTTTGACCCATTTACATGCTATTCTGTATTGTGTTTGTCTGTCTTTGTTTGTTAGTCCGTCTCTGCACTTATATAGCTTAGAGACCATTGACTAGTTGGAGTCTAGCTATCTAGGGCTTGTACTGCCAGTAAGTAGGGAAAGAGCCTTAGGGCTCACTGTCCTTGTCTTTCCCTGCCTACAGTCATTGCAGACATGTTATTTGACACAACAGCCACCATGCCTTCCATAGGTAAACAGTTCAGGGTCAACTGAAGGGTCTTTGTGCTGTCTTTTGGTATTCCTGATTGTAAGAGCATACTTAGGTAAACCCTAGCAACCGGCTGTGCAGTTAGTCATACACAGGGCAAGGTAATGG